>NC_143203.1:25107500-25420000 GCF_051530095.1 Phoenix dactylifera
TGCTCCATGCTTGTTAGATAGCCCATTGACTTGATGTTCTAAAGAGATCGGAATGAACACATAATCATCAACCATCACACTTTTGGAGCGTGCAATAGTATTAGCAAGGTGGAGAGTGAGTTCTCCATGGTAAAACTTGGAGATTGTCCAAGAAAATGTTAGTGTTGCTTGCTCTGAGTTTCTCAACTTTATTCCTGTGTCTGCCCAAACCTTTACCGTATAACTAAAAGCTCTTATAAGATTCTGTTAAACTTAGTTAACATTGAGCAGTGCACGATTGGTGTATGTATGTGTATCTTGGGACACAACCTGATATGATTCCTTAAGATTCAGTGTTCACATCTAAAGCAATTGCCTAAAAGATTTCATGGATCCTCTCTAGATATCTTATTTCGATAGAGTTAAACAAAAAAAGCTAAAGGGGGAATAAGGGTATCCGGGATTTTAGGACTTGTAAAAATTAGCTGTGCATTAGAGTTCTATGAAGGAAAGATAATGAAAATTAAAGAATTTCTTGGGTATTATAGGTTTTATTGATTATATTCTAAGAAAAGAGTGAAATAACTGTAGTGTTAACTGGACACTTTAAATTTTGGTTTTCTTGACATGTTCAGTGCTTTGACAATCGGGATATTTCATGGCACTCCTTGACACTTGATGCAAGATCATCGAATTATTCACATGAAGTTGTAAAGTAAGATAGGCATACATGCTAAACATACATATTCTTTAAAATGCCTAAGATCTGCGAAGGCTACATGATACGGACTATCACAGAATTTCTGTTTATTATTTGATGACATGGCATAATGAGCACAAAACTAAAATATAATATAAAAATGTTTACATAGACAAGAATTGTTTCATTGCAGTGACCCCTTTTTAGTATTTCATCTAATTCTCCGCAGGGGGGCAAACCCCTTTGACCGAAGTGGTCAAATCACTGGGAACGTGATCCTGCTAAACTTGTTCCTTTTGAGATTCTCAGCCTGTGCTTGCAAATCAGTTTCAGTATAATGTCTGCCATATGGATTTGATCAGGTTTTAAAACTGCTGATAAATTTCTGAAAAATTGCTGATACACACACATACACGCACACACGTGCACATACACAAACACTATATATATGTATATATATTAGTGGCAAACCTAGTTATGTATGAGTGATTCCCAATAATGGAGGCAGATAAGGTAGTAGAGACTTACTTAATATTAGCTCAAGATAAATATTGAATCAAATGACTTAAAATGCCGGCAATGCTGGTCCCAAGCCCCTCCGCTCCCCCCTACACCCCCCCCCCCACCAAAAAAAAAGGGAAAAGTTGGTTCACAACCGTAGTACGAAGGATGTCAAACTATGAAACAGATCCACATTTGGTCTTCACAAATATTAGGGAATCCCTTGGCATCAAATTAACATCAAAGATAGTCGTAAATAGGAATGCTTGGCGAATTAGGATTTGTAGAGCCAACACCAAATAGTTGGGGCAATGCTGGACGGTTATATATGAATATTATAAATGGCTGCCTGACTACTGCAACTATGGTTTGCTTACAAAGTGAATTCTGTTACCAACAGAGTTGTACCCTTCATCACAAAACACGTTACTCGGAGGTGCATTGGATGTATCTCTTGGATTCAATTGTGTCATTGAAGCTTTTACATTCAAAAACTATCGTGCCAAAGAAATATATGGCTGCCTGGTATGGTTTGAGTATTATGATGTGCTTACCTCCTGTCAATTGTTTGCAGCTACTACTTTGACAAGCTGGCATCTTCTGGTCACATTTTGTTCCCTTCACGTGGCACTGTGGATGAAATTATTTGAACACAAACCTTTTGATCCACGGGCGGTAATGGGCTTTGGAATACTTAACGGAATCTCTATTGGGTTATTGAACTTAAGCCTGGGTTTCAACTCTGTTGGTTTCTATCAGGTGCTTCTTTCTCTTATTCAGCTGTTATATTGCAATAATGCTCGTAAAAACATCTTTCTCTTAGACAAATCATTCTTCATTTATTAGGAACTTTTACTGAATTCATGTACTTGTTAATCAGATGATAATCTCATCATCAAAATTCAAAAATTTGATTTAAAACTTATTTTAGTTTGTAATTTTAGTTCTGCATAAATTCAAGCATATTTTGATTGCACTTCATTTTTAAATCTTGATATTGATTTCTGTTTTTTTTAGAGCAATTCAGTGGTAAGCCACCCTTATGAGAGTCAAGCCAACCAGCTTAGCTAACTGTTGCTGGCATCTTGATGTTGATGCTTAAAAGCAAGGATAGTGGATTCAATATTTTCACTGTTTACTCTCATTGTTGGCAACAAGACTGATTTTTCTTCGATATTTCATATGAAAAAACAATATAGCATGATAATATTGTTGAACTTACCAATCTTTCATGTTATATTGGAAAAGAATGAAAGAAGTTTACCTTCAAACTGCAATACAAATTTTATTTGCATGAATTTGATGCTTTTCTTGCATACTCCTTATGTTCCAGATGACAAAGCTGGCGATCATTCCTTGCACTGTACTATTGGAGACTCTTTTCTTCAGAAAGAGATTCAGGTCAATTTTTAGTACGTTGTTGACACTAAAATTATTAAAGAAATATAACTGTTCTTTGATTTCCAACAATCTTGTTATATATGAAGTGCCATTTATTTCCATCATAGCCAAAAATCCGAAGGATCATTTTAGTATGACACCTTGTTGAATATTTGCTCTAGGATAGATATATTCTTACCTCGAACAAAGATTCGAAGAATCACATATCTTGATAAGAGCATTGCTTTATTAACTGGAAGATATAGGGATTGCAATGGTCAGGTCATGTTGGCCTTAAGCTGGATTAGCTTTACATGCGAAGATGTGCAAGCTTAACCTGGATGCACTTTAACTTGTAGGTAGTTGTTTTTGACCCCTTTCCTTTGCAGGTTTCCTTGTTGACCAGCATTTGCTTAATCAATTGGTCACCAACTATCTTATTCTTAACCTCTATCTGACCCACTTAATTGTTCACATCGAACTAGGGTATCATTATGAAGTTCTTTATCTCTTTGATAATGTAGTAACATGAGTATAATTTAATAACTATCGTCTATGGAACCAAAAAAAAAAACAGAAGACTGTAGGAGGTTATAAACATAATGCAATATTTCAGATAAATAAAATTATACACCAATATTAACTGTCATAATTTTTCATCATGAATAAGGTTTCAATCCCAGTTTTGCTTAAGTTTCATTAACCAAATGCTTATTTAAAATTATCTGTTTCTTTGACCATTCGTAAATGCTGACTAGTATGTTCCCCGAGCATGCGTCATGTTATTAGCTATCATATATTGATAGGTCAAGGATTCTTTAGGCTCTGTTGAATAAATAGCTCCTATTTTACTTGGCATTTAGCTGGATCTTCACTGGAACTGCAATGCCTGTATGCCTTCACTAGGCTGTGCATTAGTGGTTGCTTGTATGCCTGCATGCCTGTGTTTGTCCATGTGATAATTAACATGCCATTAAACTACTTAGAAAATTTCCTCTGGTATGATCCTCCAAAGCATTTCAAACATTTTTCCTTGAGCTCCAACCTTGCATTCGGCACATTGGTGATGTTAGTCCTTGTTGAGTGCTTATGATAACTAATTTATAATGCCTTTTTCTTCTGAGGTGATTGTAATTTTATTCATTCATATTTTATTGCTTATTGTTGCAGTCGGATTATCCAGCTTTCACTCATCATCCTTCTATTTGGTGTCGGCGTTGCAACTGTGACAGACCTACAACTCAATGTTCTGGGATCTGTCTTATCTCTGCTTGCAGTTTTTACAACATGCATTGCACAAATTGTATCCTTCATCAACAACCTTCGATAGAGTTCTTGCTTTGTTTTCTTTCACAATCATGATAGGCAAAATTAAACAAAAGCTGTTTTACTGGGAAAAAAAATTGAATCTTCAGATTAGCAGGATCTTCTATCAAAATAAATGTGTTTGCCTATTATATATGTTGGAACATTAGTGTGCTTTTTTGTTGACAGTTGAAATATGCCTTTTCAGACAGCAACAGACACTACACTGCTGAATTTAAATTTGTGGTCACCAGTTAATGTCTCTTGCATCACTTCAGCTATATGGGCATTCTAGAGGAGCAAGAAAATTTGACTTTGCAATGCCAACAGCTTTACTGTGATAGTATTATTATAGAGGCCCTTTGGATGTCTTTGATGGTTCACTTGCTTATATTCAGATGATTTTCTCTTCTGGCTTGACCCTTTAAAAATAAAAATATCTTCTGACATGATATCCTATTTCCCTCGATGAGGTAGTCATGAAAAGTGACATTGTACAGATAAGGAAACTAGCAATGCAAGGACATTTTAGCTAGGTGAAGTTTACTTTGCTTGGTGGTGATTGAATGATAACTTATCTTGAATATGGATATTCTACTTGAGTCCAGAGCAAACATTAACTAATGTTGTATATTCTTATGAACAAGAATAGGTAATGAAGCAAGACTAGTTGGTCAAGAAAAAAGTTTGCAGTATAATCTTGTAATAAAGGAACTTCACTATTAAAACAAGCTGATTTAGTCTAGTCATCCAGTATCTAGGCCTTATACACTTTTGCATTTGAAACATGTCTATATCTGGATATTGATTTTTGTTTTAGACCTTGACCAGTTCTTAACAGATGACAAACACTATCCAGAAGAGATTTAAAGTCTCTTCAACTCAACTCTTGTATCAATCTTGCCCTTATCAAGCGTTGACCCTATTTATAACAGGTCCATTTCTTGATGGGCTTCTAACTAATCAGAATGTCTTTGCTTTCAATTACACACCTCAAGTTCTGGTAAATGTTATTTGGCTCAATATTTTACTTCTTTACATTCTGCTACCAAGATTTCTTGTAACTGTTTTAAATTTGTTGCAGGTTTTCATTGTACTGTCATGCCTCATATCTGTCTCTGTCAACTTCAGCACATTTCTTGTTATTGGAAAGACATCCCCTGTGACGTATCAAGTCTTGGGTCATCTGAAAACTTGTCTGGTCTTGGCATTTGGTTATGTTTTACTTCATGATCCATTTAGCTGGAGAAATATACTTGGAATTCTAATTGCAGTAGTTGGGATGATACTTTATTCTTACTTCTGTTTGGTTGATAACCAACAAAAGGCTACAGAAGCATCCGCACAGCTATTACAGGTATCACTAATTTTTATCTTTTTCATTTGTTAAATCACTCATCAGGTACTGCTCATTTGAACATTTACTTGAGCATGTCTCTTTGAAGATGTCTTGAAACATTTGTTTTATGCTTAAGGCCTTTTTCATAGCATTCTAAATAATGTTTCTTGGTCTTTAGATGCTTTTATATGAATGTTATTTTTGTCAAATGGTTTGTTAAAGGCACTATTTTATAGTTTTTCATGTTTAAACCAGTGTTTATATATGAAGTCAATTAGTTTCAAAGGCTAGTTTATGATTGGACTAAACCTAACTACTCATGCTTGAATTTTGCTTTATATGGTAAACTAACCCTACATAGATGGGACATGGCTCGTGGTTGTGGGTCTGGTTGTGTTCAAGGTTTCAATTAGTACATTAATATGGTTAGCCAACCAAAGACAAAATTATGAAGATCAGAAAAAAATTCTCCTTGGCAGAAAAGAGCATCAAACAAACTCATGTCAATTTTTTATAAAGAAATTTTTGTAGTTGTGGAAAACCATTTGAAATGAGTTCAACAATTATAACGAGAATTTGGGTCTATGAGATTGATATTGACACGTTGACTAGAGAGGAAGAAACTTATAAGTTGTATGATGCAGTCCAGGATTGAGATAAGTAACAAGATGCTTCTTGGAGACATTAGCCATCTAGAAAGTTTTCTGCACATGTAAGATTCTGCTGTTATTCTATATTCAACAAAAGGGTGATTAGTTTTTCTACCCAGCCCCTTTGAACACCAGGAAAGGAATAAAGAACAGACGCTTCTCTCTATTAGAGAGGACAGGAAGGGGGAAAAAAGAAAGAACAAAAAAAGGGAAAGATAACAAGAGAGTCCAGTACTTTTGGTAACTTCAAGTAAGTGTAATTTATGCTGTGGGGTTATACAAAATGAGAGAAAGTTCTTGCGAAGTCTTGACAATTTTTTGCTTAGAATCATTAGGGTTGAAATCATCTGGACTAGAATGGGGTTTATTTTGATTCTAATAGGGTCCAAACCTTCTTTACTTGTGTTTGTTAGGCATTACATATGTTTGATATCTCAAAAATATTCCAGTTCTGGTTTTTCATGTTACGAGTCCAGTGCTTTCTCGGTTAAAATTGACACAACTGTATGACTGTTGCTCACTTATTCCTTTTTTTTTGAATTACTATATATTGAAAAGTGCTATTCAGTTTGTCTATTATTGTTTATAATGTGAAAGTCATGAGCCTCCTTTGCATGGATGACTGACATCATCTCTTATTCTAATAGAGAAAAAAAGGGTTCTCACTGACATTTTTTTAGGAAGAAACCATGCAGAAGGCACCTTGTCCACTTTTCACTTTCTATAACTTGTATCTTTAACACATGCATGCGCACGCTCTCGGTTTAGTTCTTACTCATAGAGAGGGAAGAAAGAGAATGTAACCTCTCAAAAGAAGTTTATCAAAAGAAAAAACCTCTCAAAAAAAAGTTCATTTATCAAAAGAGAAAAAAGAATAAATCAGATGCAAATCACAACCAGACTTCCTTCCTCTCATGTTCATCCCCACACTGGTTGTCTTTAACTAGAATTATTCTTCCTGATCGTCATTAGTGAATGGTCATATCAATTTTCTCTTATTTCTTTCCTTTTTGGCCAATGATGCCAGGTGAAGGAAAGCGAGTCTGATCCTCTACTCAGTGCAGAAAATGGAACCAGTATTGCTGATCCTGGAGCCCCCAAAGCCCCAGTATGGAGCTTAAAAAAAGATTTTGAAGCATAAACTTGATTATACCTGCAAGTTATTTTTTATCGGAGGTCATGATGCTGAAGGTGGTTGGGGGGAAAGACCTCTTTCTATCGCACAATCAATTAGGACTCTTAAGAACTTGGCAGAGTCGGATGGTGTATCTTTCTTTTTCATAACAATTTTTATTTGTTTTATTAATTAAATGTGCAGAGTATTGATTCTTGTTCAAGGTATATGTTCTTGTCGTCGGCCGACTTGCATCCAAACTTGCCCTTGCACAAATATGAACAGCTTCTTAGATCTGGGTAGAAGCTTCATATCTACTTTCTTTAAAAACCGAGTTTGTTTTTCCCAATATTCGGTAACTAATCAATTGTAATGATAGATAGGGAAGCGTGCATGCATTGTATTTCCAAAAATATATTGTATCTCAATGCGAATATTGTTTTGTATTTGAAAGGTCTTCACAAAATTTTGTGAAATGTTAACCTCTTCTTCTTTGTGCTGCTTGCTCTGATATCTTGTTGTCATGTATGCATTCCTCGTAGTAATTTCTACTGGATCGTGGTCAAAAGTTCGCTGTGCTCAGGGAGACAAGCATTAAAAAAAAACTCAGGAGATTTTGGATAACTGATCAAATATCATAAACAAGAGATGCAAAATTATTTTGGTGCTATAATTATTTATTTGTTCAAACAAGCTTAGAGAAGGCAACAAGCCAATAACAATACCAACAAGACCAGCTTCTTTTATGAACTATCTCTTTTATGAACAAGGCATAAGTGGAATATCCTTGCTGCAATATTCACTCCAACGAAAATTCTACTGTGCTTTACCATTCAAGCATGTGACATTTCAATATCACTTATGGCCCGAGCCTGATGCTGGTTTTCTGATGGAAAATTCTTTAAATTGTGGTATGTTGGATCCTTTCTCCTAATCATTCACCAAACAAATAGATGTATCTACTCAGCAAAGAGCAACATACAACAATTTCTTGATGCAAAATAGTAACATAGATTACATCAAAACTATAAGGGGCTGTTGCAAGTAGTTCCGAATTAGACAAGTTCCATCCGTTTCAGGTAATATGGGTGTGAATTTAGCTAATAATACTTCTGACTGAGGTTTTTCATTTAAAGAGTTTGATGTATTTTAGAAAGCCAATCATACTCAAGGATTTATTGAATTTGTGTGACAAAATGCAACACTTATTACTAAAGCAGAATACTTGGGCTCTGTATAAGAAAGAGTAAACATCAAAATAGAAATACCACGCTATAAGACTGTTTCATTATCCAAATAAGCAAACTAACTACCAGCTACTAATTTCCCAACTCCACCGTAATACTTTAATATTAGCATCATCGATCGTACACGAATCTGAAAGTAATTTCAGCGGATCAAACTAGCCGGACGGCTAAGATGCCCCTCCCCGGTATATGCCGATCGCCTATAAAAACTCGCTTACCGCGCGTAGGCTCGTCCGCTTCGAGCACCAAAACCCTAGACAACTAGCAGCGAAAAAGCCGTCCCCTATCTAAGGTTAGGGTTTCGTGAGGAGCAAGCGTTCGGCGGCGATGTTAAGTACCCTAACCCTAGCTTACCTTCCCTCCTTCACCTTCTTCTACCCTCCGTGGACCTGATTCCTTTGGTTTGTTTCGCAGACTTTCAAGCGTAGGAATGGAGGCCGCAACAAGCATGGCCGCGGCCATGTCAACTTCATCCGCTGCTCGAACTGCGGCAAATGCTGCCCCAAGGTCCGGTCTCGTTTCCCTTTTCAGATACTATTTGGATTGTTTTACCCTTTATTTCTCTATCCTTGGAGATCAAGAAGATTAAATCGCGATGCTGTTCTTGATCTCTTGTATGTCTTTTTTAATTTTAAAACCGAAAAAAAAACCAATCTTTGTTTTGTTTGATCTGTAGAAAGGCCCAAATAACGCCTCAGATGATATTTTATATGGATTTCTGTTTTGTTTTGGACTGTAATGTTGTTATTAGAACCCTATATCTGATTATTTGTTGGATTGTGTTAAAGGATAAGGCTATCAAGAGGTTTCTTGTGAGGAATATTGTGGAGCAGGCTGCAGTGAGAGACGTGCAAGAGGCTTGTGTTTATGATGGTATTTTTTCCCCTTTTTCTGGTCTTTTCTTCATTCTCGTAGTTTTATATTTTCCTTTCAGTTTTCTGACGAAAAAATTGTTTTTTTTCCTAGGATACACTCTTCCGAAGCTTTATGCTAAGATGCAGTACTGCGTCTCCTGTGCCATCCATTCTCATGTAGTCAGAGTTCGCTCTCGCGAGGCCAGGAGGAACCGCGAGCCTCCGCAGCGCTTCAGACGCAGGGTATTCTTTCTATATCTTAAAGTCGTTTTTTTTAATTACCGCTGCTATTTGTTAGTGCTTTATATAGTTCATTGGTTCCTTAGAAGTATGACCTCTTTTTCAGGTAAGAAATGCAATAATTTTTTATTGAGAAGACATTGTTAATTGAAATGCACATGTTAGCTTTATTTTTGTACTCATGAGTGGCAACAACGACCGCTTTTCTAATTTATAAGTACAGAGAACAGTTTATGGTTCCGTGACTTCTGCCGGTTTTTGTTTTATCTGAAATCTTGGACTGTTTACTTGCTTTGTCAACCCTCACTTGTTACAAACTATTAGATTGTTACTTGTATGATTTCAGATGTTCATTTTTCCAGTAAATTTCTGATGAGGTTTCTGAAAAATGAAAACATGAATTCACAAGTCCAATTCTCCTTCAAAAAAACATGATAGCTAGGGGGCATTGAGATTTAAATTTGCTGCTTCAACTCTTGCTGAGCTTGTATATATGATTTGCATATTCACTTATTTTAAAATTGAAATGATGTCCCATAATGAAGAAGACATGTTTGCAATTTTTTCATTTTTGAAAACAGAGTCTATGAAACATTTCCTTTTAAGTACAAAATAATTTTAAGCCATCGCTTTTGCAAGGCGTTGTGTTCATTGGGATTTTTTTAACAATGGATGTGTCAACAAAAGCGTAAATTAACACGTTTTAGTGGTGCAGTACAGGAATATAAACTTGACAGCTAATGTTTTTGTAGTTGTTGAGCTCCTGCTTGCATTTATTTGTTTTGTTGATAAAATTTTCTTATTTTAAAAGAGGTCTTGTACTAGATTTCTTCTAATTTATTGAAGTTGGTAGCAATTAGTACTGAATGCTGTTTCATTTTTCAGTTATGCTGCTGTATAAGGCAACAGTTTAACCCATTTCATGATATTTGTATGCCCAAGCATTTATAAAAAGTTGATACTGTAGCTTCTCAAGTATGTTATCTTGGTTGGAACCATGTTACTTTGTGATTATGTGGGACTGGATGTCTGCCCCACTGGTTGTTACATATACCTTTGGGATGAACTGGTCCCTGATATGTGATCACCATCTTCTTCACTTTGTCAGCTATCTTGGTTCTAATCTTAGCTGATCATTAAGGATGGGACATTAAAATTATAATAATTCTGACAGCCAAGTACTGCGTGGTTCTACTAGTTAAACTATTCGTGGGAAGCATGAATAATTTTAGCTTCAGATTGCCAATCTAATGATCTAGAAGATCTAGTATAATTGCCCGCTTGTAACTCCAGATGTATTTTGCATTAGTCATGTGTTTTTTCGTACTTGTCGTGCTTGGTGCACATTTGATATAAAGCATGAAGCAAAATAAAACTAGAAAAAATGAGTCCAAATATATTTTGTAATAAAATTTTAGCTTAATAATTGAAGTTAATTTAAAATGAAACCTATAAAAATGCATATTCTGGATAGTTCTGAGAGATAGTATGAATAAAATGAAAATTTTGAATTGATGTCAGAGATGTGAATGTATTTTGTAGGACTCGATTAGTAAAGATAGACGTGGGGGAAACTTGAAAGAAATGGAAACGTGAATCTTCTTTTTTAAAAAACTAACTCTGGTGATGATTACTATATGATAAGGTTTTATATTTGATCCTTACAAGGGTAAATTTGACAGGCCCTAAGACTTCCTCGTTGCTTTCTTTGAAATATTTTAGGTCATTGGATAACTAGAATTGTGAACTTTGATGGTTGCTTTTGATACTTTGTTACCTCTGTGAACTTTTTAAGCGTTCTCTCCATGAGTGGACTATGCTGGCATCATTCCTATGTTGAGATTAGGGCATTTCATAAACAATGATCATTCTAATATGATGCTTGAATTGGCAACTCAACTAAAATAAGCCTTCATCCCAAATTAGTTGGGGTTAGCCATAGTTAACCCTAGTCCATTTTTTGCTGCACCTGGAGTTTGATGCAGTGCATTGCTAATAGAGAATGTTCCTATAATTTTCCCTTTAGGATTCATGTTCAAGGATATGGCTATAGTTTTAAGTTTGTTGCAACCTTCCCTTTTATCCGGGCTTGGGACCCTGCTTTGTACACTGATTATAATCCTTGAATTAGCAGTTGACAGAACTTGTATATGAATTTTATTTTGCAGGATGATATGGCGAGGCCTGGGCAAGGCCCACGTCCTGCTGGAGCTGCTAATTTGGGACGCCCATGATGCTTCTAAGTGCATGGCTATCCCAAGAGTGTTTCTCTTTAGTCGATTCCTGCGGGCAATCCTGAACTGTCTTCTTGACTAGCAAGTTAATAAAAAATTTTGAACTTAATGTAAAGAAGTTAGTTCAATTTTGATGTTTATGTGATTCAGTTTTTTTTTTGATTGTACCTGATCAGATGTTTCTTCCTTATTTGTGGCTTATTTCGATTCTTGATCTTTAAAGACTTGAGCCACATCCATTTCTCATTAATAACAGTAGGACCGGATCTGCCTGAAGGAGGTGCGTTCTTCTTCTTCTTTTTTTTTTTTTTTTTTTGTTCAAAACGGTATTTCATTCATATACCTCTAACGTGAATACAACCAGACATGTCAAAAGAAAGAAAACAAAATAAAGCGTGTGGGATACAGTCTAAACTAGTCCAAAGGACCGCCTCAGCATGCCGGGCAACATAGGAGGCGACCCAATCTGCTGCACCGTTCGCCTTTCGGTATATATGAACAATCTGACAGGTGATCAGCTTCTGCACCAGCCTGCGAGTGTCCCGTATCAGGGGATGATTATTTCCATGCGTATCCACTCCTCGTATCCAGTCAATCATCGTGGAACAATCACCCTCAAGGAAAAGCCTGTCAACCCCCAGGATCCGTCTCGCGTACAAGAGGCCCTTCCAGGCTGCTCGCAGCTCCGCTCCCACAGCCGTCATGCCAGGTGTGCTCCACCCTCCAGCAGCAATAAAACTATCCACATGGTCTCTGATCACAAATCCTACGCCCCCAGAGGTGCCATTCTCTGTCATACCACCATCAAAATTCACTTTAAGATAATCAGGGGGTGGGGGTACCCAAGAGAAGTAACTGATCCTGAATGCTGAAACAGCAGTACATGTACCTCAGATGTCCCTGGCCCTCCCAAGTGGTGTCGATGTGGCCATTATAGATGCCTCCGCCATCTGTCGTAGTGCTCTCTCCATCACAGCCTGTGGTGACGACTGCCCGCCCTCAAAAGGCGGTCGTTCCTGTCCAGCCATATGTGATAGGCTAAGTAAGCCGTTATAGTACCTATCTCAGTGATGCTCGGCCTCCGAGTAGACTCACTCAGGTACCAGAGCATATCCTCCAGCGACTCCCGCATCGGAAGGAGTAGCGCAGAAGCATATCTCCAACACTGCACAGCTATATGACATCGAAGAAGTACATGGCTAATAGTCTCCTCGGCATTCAGGCACCCCTCGCAACGCATATCCATCCTCATCTCCCGCCTAGCCAGCATATTCCTGGTCGGAAGGTAGCCTCAGGCCACCTTCCAAAAAAAAGCGCCACCTGGGGATGCATCCTCATCCTCCATATCCAACCACCATCAATCCGCCTATCCGGCTCTCTACTAGCCCAAGCATGAATATCTCTGGCTCGTACCCTCGACCGACCTGATGGAAACCAAATCAGTCTATCTGGCTCCGCTTGAGATGGAATTGGTAAAATCCGAATCCTCTGCACCAACTGCTATCCAAAAGCCTTCCGTATTAGATTCTCATCCCATCTCCCCTCATCTGGGACTAGCAAGTCACAAACCCTGTGTCCCATCAGTCTGCCCGAGTCCACCATAGTCGGTAGTCTACCAATCGATAGCTCAGTCACACAGCTGTCCTCGAGGATATCCACCGATGTTCCAGTATGGTTAAGGCGGTGTATTGGGGTTCTCTTATGATTAGTTACCGTATTGTGTTTGAATGGATATTATTGAAACGAGTATTACCTGGACCTTGGATAACACTATGCCTTTCAAAGGCTCAGCTGTTTAAGCGACCAGCTGAATTGCATTACGAAGGAACCATACGTGGTTTTCAGATAAACTATGGGTTTCAAAGGCTCTTCCGTTGAAGTGACCAAATTTTAAAAATGTATCAAGTGCATTACGGAAGGCTTCCAATCTAAAGCTTAGGTAGGGCAATCAATTTGCTGTTGACAATAAGAAATAATGAGTTTCCACGCCAACGGTGAGGAGGAAGGAACAAGAATTCCACACTCCGGCTCAAAGCATGGGTTTCCAGGCTACTGTTGCGTAGTATTTTTATAGGCCACAGAATAAGGCGTATTAGATTTGCACCTTTCATTTTTCCTCCTTTTTAAGCTTCCTGCTGCTGTCTTATTCCACGGAAGGCAGAAGATCACGACTTCAGGACAAAAAAATATCAAAGTCTGTCGTGTTACTCGTGTACCTTGTTGTCTTTCTCAACAGGCTTCATCCTTATGCTACAGGTCGAGGTTGGTGTCCGAGGCGGCTCCGGACTCTGGAGTTCACACGGATCTCAATCTGTAAGTTTAGACTAACCATTTTGTGCGAGGTTAATTAAGTCACATCAGAGCTCATTCAGTCTGATCTCTTTTTGGCTAGGATAAACCGTAGCATGGGTAAGTCCGTGGTCCACGCGAATGGGGCAGTTATAGTACTAGCGTGTTTAAATAATCAGATTTTTTATTAAAAAAATAAACTTATCCGAATTTAAATGGGGGAAAATAAGCTAGAATCCGTTTGGTGAAATCAAGGATCTCATTGTTAAATCTTTTTGGCGAGCCTTGGAGTCACACATGCTGAATGGACGGACACAAATCAAAAAAACAAAAAAAAAGCAGCATAGGATGAGAACGTGATGACCAATTCTTTCTTCTGTTGACATCATGTTTCATAATCACAACGTTTCATATACTTCACGGAGGATAGTGATACAGCAGCAGGTCTCGCTATATTATGGAACAATGATCTCTGCAACACGCAAAAAATCTTGTGTTTTGCATGCATGGGTCATTGTTCCACGAACACCATGAGCCCCACTGCACGACCGTGATGGATGACCATGGGACCATCAAGTTCGCTCTCAAATTTGATGGGATCTGGACTCGAGATTGGGGTGGGTAGGAGAAGGGGTCGTCCTTTCTCTTAGGAACCAGTTTCGTGCACAGGAAATATTCTTCATGACATGCGATACCACGATAATGTTGTAGCTTAAAAGAATTATGTGAAATATAGGAAGTATTTTAGTATCACATTGCCATGACGGTATTAACAGACTGAGGTACTCTTGGCGAGCCTGCTCTCCTCTCTAGCGTTTCTCATTCATCTTTATGCAGAATTAAGTTTCTCAAGAAGAAAATCTCAGAATTTAAAGAAAATTGTGGGAAACATGCCGGAAGCTCAACAAAAATTTGAAATACATAATTGTATATTAATGTATTATATATGCCATTGCATGCAAGAACAAGTTTAACACAAATATTAGAACGAAGTGAGGCTTGGGCCTTGGCTGGGTTCGGAGGAGATGAATCTGGAGGCTTGGCCTAGTGATATATTGACCAGGACACCTTGCTTTGATTGCTACGGCTTCGTTTATGGGAGTAGGGAGGAAGGAGACCTGAAATCCTCGTGCTGTCATTGTCTATCTTCAACGTCGAGATATATAGGACTCGTGAAAACCTATTCGTCTGAAAGATTATATTTGGTTACAAGGTTGAAAGTATTCCAAGATATATGCAAAGTCGAACAATATTGTTGACTAGATGGTTTGTAAAGGTTTTCATTTGTTACCACTCAGGATAGAATTCAATAAATTTAACTAATAATATGTTCCTTCAACTCCTTGATTCATGATGAAGATATATAGTCTACTGATATCTGGCTGAAGTTTAATATACAGTAAAGAAGTAAGCTTAAAGAAATGATGATTCAAATATATATGTATATAGCAAAGTTTTCGGACATTCTCTTTCTACTCTTCAAAAAACTTGTTTAAATTTTGAACCATTTGAAGGATTCGAACAGTATACGTCATTGCGACGTTGGAGGCAAGCAATTGTTTTCCCAAAGAGAAGCAATCCTTGAATCTAGATATCATGTTTCTACAGTTTACATCATATATTAAGCTTAACAATGTCATCCCCACCCCACTTGGTTCCCCTCTTCTCTCATGGATATTAAACAAGTGGTTGGTTAAAATGACAATAAAGTCAGTTAAATAAATAATTAACTTAGAAGGGATTTGAAACTACCATTTCTTGTAAACTTGGCTTTGATATCATATCATCTAATCACTTAACACAAAAAGCTTTAGTAAATCCGTCCACACGTATAGAAGAAGACTTAACGAAGAGGGCGATGGTCCCTTAGCCCGTTCTAGGTATATGGCCTTACAATCTCCAATCGAGAAGTCTAGCTTAGTTTTGCTCTATTAGACCTAGGACAAGCACATCATATCACGAATACGGAGTTTTCTTGCATTACGAGGCATTTGTATGTGATCTAAATTTAGTAAGGTTTAGGATATGCTCCTAGCAAAGAAAAAAAACATCTCATACTTTCTCATAAGACTTCAATTTATTTTCAATGCAACTTTTATGTTTATAAAAAATAAGTAGTTGTAGAAAAGTTTGTGTTAATATTAGGGAAACTAGTTGGACCTTTACATGCTTCATCCGTACATGCTTAAAAAAAATAGGAGATAATCTAGAGCTGAAATAAATATTTTTTAAACAGTACATGGTTCCTCAATCTTGAGGCAACATAATGTTTTAATAACATTCTTTTTTATTTTTCAAGAAAGGAAGATAGAACAACTCATACTGTAATTACTTTTTAAGAAAGGCAACATAATCTTGAGGTTTGAATTTTGGAATATGCACCACCTAAAGTTTGATTCTTGAACCTCTAGTTACTAGGCAGAGAATGCGACCACCAGAGCAAACCCTAATTCACATCTTAATTATATGCTATTAAAAAATTGTGAATCCTACTATTCATATTTTTGTGTGCTTGATAGGCAAGCAAAAGCAATGTGGAGGGAATGTTTTGTTTTTTTGTTAGTCACATCCAAGAAAATCAAAAATTTTGATTTCATACCAAATTTGAATAAAGCCCATTATCTACTAAGATTTAGTTTAGATATATTCAGCTTGATATAGATACTCTTATGTGCGATATCTTAGAAATCACATAAAATTCTATAGCTCTCTACCTCCGAAGGAGTTCCACTTAGAGAATCGTTGAATGCATGGGGAAGGAAAAAAAAAAGAAATCTATTGGCTCGCGTCGCATACAACTAATCTTCTTTTACACATGCTCTTATATATAACAACTCTAATCGAAGAACGACCGCACGATACTTTTGGATGATCATAGCTTTCACCTTTTAGCTTGAAGTAGATTTATCAACAAAAATGAATGAAACGGTTGGCATGGTGTGCAAGAAAAGATTGCGACAAGTAATACATATTTACACGATTCTAAGTCCTTGTCGGAGTGGCATCATGTATCATTTACTGCAATTTCTTAGATATCTCTTTCATTCCAAAAGACATTTCTGCTGGCAATTCCTTATTTTTATTTCTTAATGTTAAAAATGTTATCCTTTGTCGATATATTGATTTTTTTTAGGGTTTATCTTCCTGTCTTTTGCTCTTTTTTTTTTTTAGTTAGTAATGCAAACTCTTCCTTCTTTAGGGAATTGGGAGCTAAGGGCGTCGTCAAATAAATGTGGCTCCCATGCCAGAGCAAAAGGCTGAGGAGAGCTAGGGATTCCGGCCAGTAGCCCCTTGGAAAGGAACGGACCATTTCACCAGAGTTAAAAGGGAGGTGACCAAAAACTAGGACCAACCCAAACCCACCATTTCCTCCCTTTTCTCCCCTAATTTCTCAGAGAGAGGGAGAGAGAATAAAAACGAAGACACAGCGCTTTGGGTTTTTTCCTCCGGGGGTTTTCGCCGAGGACGCGACGCCAATTCCCCCTTTTCTCCCCCAAATTCTAAGAGCGAAGCCAAGTCCTAAAGAACCTCGGATCGGTCCCCAATCCAAATCCTCCCTCCCCTCAGCTCCAATCCCCCATTTCCTCCAAGAAAAATTCCTCCTTTCCTGCCTTCTGAGGCGTTCTCGCGCTTCTCCGCCGGTCCTTCTTACGGCCGGAACCTATCCCCTTCCGGACGGCTCCGGCATGGCTCCGGCCGCCGTTGATGAGGTTTTGCTCTAGAAGAACAGATTCCTCGATCCCCGGATGGTTCTTTCGCCGTTTTGGGTATCGGGGTTTTGAGAAATTTCTCAATTTTCCTTTTTGGGGTTCAATTCTTTAGCATGGACGACCTGCAGGCCTGGGTTCCGCAGTCGAACGGCGCGGCCGGGGACGGCAACCGCCAGCCACCCTCGGCGCAGCAGTCGAACCCCGAGCCGTCAGCGATCAGCGCCGAGCGCTGGCGGCAAGCCGAGCAAGCCACCCAGGAGGTGATACAGTGCATCCAGCCCACGGTGATCTCGGAGCAGCGGAGGAGGGCCGTGCTGGAGTATGTCCAGAAACTGATCCGAGGGTATCTGGCCACCGAGGTGATTTTTTTGTTGTTTTTCTTTTCTTCTTTCGATTCGGGGTGTCTAATAATGTCTTTCTTCTTGTTTACATATTACTTTTTACTGTCTTGGAGTTCTTTCGCTCGATATAAATTCTATTCAAGATTGCATTTTCTTTCTTGGATGCAGTTAATTGTGTTCTATTTGAGATTAGATAGGTGATTTCCATGTCCTTTTGATTTTATGGGGCCTGCCTCTTATTTGGGGTTTGCTGCCTGTTCCGTTCAGCCTCATTTTAGTCACTTTAATCGTAGAATTCACTTTGACTCTGAATATGGGAAGTTGCAAAATTTTTGATTTGTTCATGGTGTTCTTGTCTGATTGGAGTTATGCATTAATTGGATTTCCACTGAGTTTAGTGAATGTTTCTTGGTGCCTGTTGATGTTTCTTGCTTGCAGCTCTGAATTGCAGAGACCTTCAGAGTGTTTTCTGTATTATAGCATGACAATATTACCTAATGTGAATAATATATGTCAAGATCTCCATCAGATTAAGTGAATGTTTTCTATCATCTCTTCATGTTTCTTGCCTCCTGGTAAAGTCGATATTGACAACACATTCTATATAATTGGCATTGTTTTTGAGCATATGAAGGTGTAATAATAGAAAACTTCAAGATTTCCACTCCAGCATGGAAGGACTCTGTTTATCTATCGTGGTCTGGTGTTTTCTTTTATAAGAACTGCTGATAACATGTTACAATACAATCTTGATATTTGGCACACATATTTTAAACAGTCCATGTTCAAATTATGCTGTGACAATTTTCATGTCAAGCACATAGTTAATTCAGCTCCCCCCCGCCCCCCGAAAGATGCTCCAAATTCTACTCTTTAATTTTTTGTTTTTAAGATCATAAAAACATTAACATTTTCTTTGGACAAATTGTGATAAACCTAACATAATATATATGTTAGATATGTACAAAATTAACATTGTCACTACTCAAGGGCAAATGCTAGAAAAATTGAATTTCAAAACTAGCAAATGTAATTGATTTTTAATTCTTGAGCAATTCATGTTCGAATTACAGTTGGATGTCTTATGTTTAAATTGAAGTTGTGCAGTAAAGAACTAAATTGTTTTTCTGTAGTTCTTTGGCCAAGGGAAAAAAAGACAATTTTTGATGGCAACAAAAGAGTTAACATTCATGAATGCGTAACACTTGAAATCTGGAATCCTGCATGCTGAATAGTATTGTTCTCACCATACTGGACTGGAAACCGAGAAAATTATGCCTCTTCACTTGGGGCTGCCTTTTGGTTTCTTCGCTTTTTTCGCTTTGAACACAATATAGTGGTTGATCTAAGGTTGCTTTAGCAATTTCCTTTTCCTCTGTATTTAGGGGAAAAATGTAGGAGTATAGTTTATGGACACGTGTCTCGAGAGGATCCATGTTATTTTGGGTCTGATCTTTTTGTTTCGTCAAAGCAATTCTATTTTGGAAGTAAGAGTCTATGTTTTCTTCGATACAGAACAACCCTCGAAATAGGCTAATCTGCATTCTGAAATCTGAATTGTCGGATGCTTTCTTTCCCCAACATGAAATATGTAGGCTAAAGTTTGAAGTAGTGCTTGATTCTTATTCTGCTGCTTGATTGGAGCTTTTGAGGTCCTTCTTGGCACTTGCCTTGTTCGTGCATCTTGATATATATACTATCAATTTAAGAGCATGCTTTGGCCAATGTTAATGCCGAACAATTTGTTTCACCTTTTGGCAAAACCATTCTGTCATTTTTACCTGACAATAAACTACTCTGACCAGAACTGTTAAAAACTGAGAAAAGTAAAAATGTGAAGTTTATAAATTAGAGAAAATGATTGTTAGAGAAGTTGTGAGGATTATGAAGAAGCTATTGTAATAATTGATTTTGGTATAAGTATTCTGTATGCTGTAACTTGGATACTACATGACATAGTGAAGATGAATATATTGGGAAAAATACATTAGAAAAAGCAAAAAAGTAGCTAGTTATGTAAGATATGGGCATATGTCCCCATAATCTGGGCAATTACTTGATATATTCTTTTGTTAGTTGAAATTATGTTTTAGATGAAACCACCTTTTTTTCACTTGATACAAGGTTAAAAGTTCGGTAAAAAAAATCTGCACATACTTGATGTGCTCCTAGTATAAGTTTTCTAGGCCAAATGTGCTTGATGTTGAAATTTAAATAGCATGTTCGAGGCTAATGACATGTGAGCTTAATAGATTTTCTAAATCTTGCACTTGACTCTTTCATTGAACCAATGTGTGCATCTGACATCTCCAATTTAGATTGATTTGATAGATCACTTTTATTTTTAACTTGGAAACAAGTTTTGGTGCATCATTTGCACCTACAGGATAGTTGAGTTCATTTATCTTATTCCTGTATGACACATTGATCTTACTAAATTCTTATTAGGGTGAAAAAAGAAAAGATGAGTTACTTGAGAAAGATATGACCTCAAGTCATCAATATAAAGTTCGGTTGTCAAGAGAGAGACTCAAAGTTATAGGTTGACATTAGTTGTTAGTAATATTGAATTGATGACAAAGCCTCTATGAAGAAGTAGCCTACAATGCATGAGTCAGTTTAGCAGGGGAATAGAATGATATCTCTACATGATGGAAATGTACTGTAAACATTGCAGTTGTGAGTCTTCCTTTGTGTACATACTTATGTAATATACCTATATAGATACATTGTAGCCGCATTTGGATTTTAGTGGATTGAGGAGGCAAATCCTACCACTCTGCTAGTTGTTGGGTCTAGAAACCAATAGCCTATATACATCACAGCATCATACCTAGACCTCACGTCTCCCTTGCATGAATGATATCCTCCTCGTTCCCAAATTTGTTGTTACCACACCCCCCCTGCACCTTTCTCTTTCCCCATTCAAGCAAGTTAATCCACATCTGCTTCTCTTCCTCCACTACATAGCTGAGAGTACATCATGTAGTGTTAAAACTTGGCTAGATATGATCTTCTCGGATATGGTTCCATGTTTTAATTGGGTTAAATTCAGATATTAGTTTGTATATCCGACCCATATTTGGACACGAATCTGGATAATGCGTTTCTTTTAAACTTCCCGGATTTTGGTACGGGTTTGGTCACATTCTTGGACACTAATTTGGATATCTGGATATCCAGATCAAAAAGTCCCAAATCCCCTCAAGCCCAAATCCCTCGATCTTTCCTAGGTACCAAATCCTTCTTCTCCTTTCCCATTGCTCCTATCACTTCACCTCTCGATCTCCATAGCAGTAGCTTTACCTCAGTCCACTGAGACTTGGCAATCAGTGAAGTCTAAGGGCCACAACTATCACCCTCTTCACCTCTCTCCAAGGACCACAGCCTCCTTCCTCTATAGCACACCATCATGGTTGCTGGCACCCCATTTACAACACTAACCATTCATTTCTGGTCCTCCATCTCCTCAGTCTATAGCAATGCGGTCCATGAGCTCCCTTTCTTTCCTGTAATTGTGCCCTAACTGCACCTTACCTCAAGGGGATAAGGAAATAGAGGCATGAGGGTATCTTCATCATCATCGTCATCATCATCTTCTCTGAATATAATGGCAGTACCGGTTTATTAATAGAGCTCTTTTAACCAGGATGGCATTTGGGCATGGAGAAGATTAATACTATTATCTATTAATGATTCTATATTGTTATATAATAATAAGGTCACGAGGAAGATTTTGTTCTCAGAACAAGGGCATGGAGAAAATTCAGTTTGTGGACTTCCCCTTATCGAGTGTGACTTGTTGGTCTGTGCCATTTTCCCCCTTTCTGCCCTTTGTGAGTCATGTCGGCAATCCACACCCACACATCATATTACAATTGCTACATAATGTATCGTAGGAGATGATTTCTTTCAAGTACAGATAATACTTTGTTTTCTTACTGCTAAATTACAGCCAAAACAAAGACTGTTTATTAAGAAACCACATTTGAATAAAGGTAATTGAAACAAGCAAACAAAGTATAGAAACTTTTATCGTTTATTCTCAATATGTAAAGAAATAAGCATCTTTCTTGTTGATGTTCTCTATATCTTATTTGCAAAAGTTGAGCATAATTAGATATTTGCCGACTTTAATTAGTTGTTCATGGAGTTCATTTAGAAATGGAGGCATCAAAGGCTTTGCGAATTCTCATACAACTTTGATGCTTTATTTAGATTTTTGGAGTTTTACGTAGGAACGTGTATTTTGATGACAACATTAGATAAAGATACCAAATGATAAATCTTAAATGATTTATCCTGGTGACCACTTTTTAAAGGCTATGAATCATCATCAGTTTTAGTAGCATTAGTTCTTTTTTTAACATATTTGTGACAACTTTCTACACATGAAATCAAGTGACAATATCGTGGCTATATGATTTAATTAATTTTTTATAAGTTAGCGCTGACGTAAAAGAAGCAATTGTCAATTATATGTAAGATGAAGCAAATTAATATATATTGCCCTTTAACATTGTTTATTCTACAATAACATAGACCTAATTCAACTTTCAAGGGGCGATAGAACTCCTAGTTATTGAGAATATGTATACCCATGCACTCTTCCACTTTTTATGTCATCAACGATATCCCTTTCTTCTAGAATGCAATTTCACTTTCTTCCTTCGCATGATGAGCTGCCATGCATTGTTAATTGAGGCCTTGAAAGCTCACTGTTTGATATCATTGGTCAGTTGAGAAGAAATCTAGCATTTTCCAGTTCTCTCCTCTCTTTCCTATTTTTTTTCTTAAGTTTAAGTCTTAATCTTGTTATCAAGGTTTGCGGTATCGGTTAATATCGTATTGTACCGTACCGGTATCGAGCTGCTATGTAGTCTCATACTGTATTGACACTTGGTACGTCTCACCGTCTCGTACTGTACCATATACCAATATTGTAATGGAATGGTACTAGTACAAGGTCCTATACCAACACGGCAAACCTTGCTTGTTATTCTTGCTTTTCAGCCCGAAACTTGCATCTATTGCATCACTTATTTCTAATCATTGTTTTTTGCTTTACATAATGCGAAAATTGTAGCGAGAATAGTTAACACAATGCACCTACCTACATTTTATAGACCTGAACTGGTTGGGCCATAACTGGTCTGAATTGACTTGTTTTGTTGTAATCTAACTTGATAGGACATGAGATTCAATTGCAAATATTTTTATCAAATTGATTTACTAAACAAACACAAGTTGGCCAGATGGACCTATAGAGCCAACAAGGTGACTTATCCATAAGTTTGAAACAAACACTCACAATTATTGAAACTATAGATCAAATATGATTGATGGAGCTGAAACAAATGTTGGAACTGAGGTTGAGCATTGGAAAAATGGGTAAGGTTGCTCCACTGTGACATGGAGGTCACGAGTTTGAAGCATAGAAATGATCTCTTTGCATGTTGGGGTAAGGTTGCGTACATCTAATCCTCCCTGGTGGGAGCCTCGTGCACTTGGCCATCGTTTAAACAAATGTTGGTAGTGAAACTATATTTCACTAAATTGTAGTTTTGATACTTGCGAAGCTGATTTAAAAAACAGCTCCTGTAATGTTTTGCTTTTCATCATGTAATTTAGATGGTCTTGTTGGTGGCACTGTTAATTATTAATCCATATGCAAACATTATAAATTATGTAAACTTTGCCTTAGTGTTTAAGGGTATGAGTGGCATATTTAAGTGTTGGATTCGTGCAAAATAACTTTGGAATATTTGGAAGAGTTTTTATTTATGAAATTCGAGTCTCTTTTATGGTAAGGTTGCTTCACTGTGACTTGGGTGTCACGAGTTCAAAATGCGGAAACAACCTCTCTGCACGCAATGTAAGGCCATACTTCTGATCCTCCCTAGACCTCGTGCATTGAGACACCCTTTGTATGAAATTCAGGTCTTTTGCTGCCTTTTTGCTTTAATAAAAAGTTCACATGTTTTGAATGCTTCTGATGTTTGATGCTCTTTTTATATTATGTCAAGAATCACTTTTGACTTTTTTTATGCAATCTCTCCACAGATATTTCCATTTGGATCAGTCCCACTGAAGACATATCTTCCTGATGGAGATATTGACCTGACTGCACTTGGCGTGCCGAATTCTGAAGATGTTTTGGCCAATGAAGTGCGTTCTGTTCTTGAAGTTGAGGAACAAAATAAGGATGCTGAGTTTGAAGTGAAGGATGTGCAATACATTCATGCAGATGTATTATGTTCTAATAAGCTTCACTTTTTTTTGTTGTTTAAATGGTCATCTTGATTTATAGGTTTTCCTTCTGTCTAATTGTGTGCCGTTATGTATCTTTGCTAACTTTTGGTATACTGCAAATCTTTGTTGCTATAATCAAAAAGAGTTCAAGATAAATCCTGAAGCATTGGAAGTTTGTACGCACTGTCTGGCTGATCTTTTGGGTCACTTACATAGAAATTTTTGCATCCTATCTACATAAACTCTTGTAAGGAACTAGAAGTATCATATAACTTTTAGTTTAAACTGGAGGTTCCATGTTCATCTTCTGCCTTTTTCTAACCGATTCAGCTGTGTAAGTAGGAGGCGAGGGATTGCTTTTACTTGATTGGCTACTTAAGCACCATTATGCGCAAAATTTTGATAATTTACATAAACATACATAAACCTATTATCTGCTTAAGCTTTCATTTTTTTTCCTTTTATTCTCTTGTATGTCATGTACTTTATTCATGTACTTTTTGACATAAATTTTCTTAAGTGTCACAGTACAGGGAGGATGCTTTTCGTCCTCATTTCTAATTGCTAGTAAGCACGGGGATACTTGCTTAATGAATAAATAATTTATTAAAGTTTTGTTTTAGATGTGCTTAGCATCATTAGTTCCTCATGCTGCTAAAGTTTTATTGTCATGCCATGGTCAAGTATCTAACTCTAAATGCAGCCTGTTACTCAGTAGGAAAATGCTGTTAATTTCTCCTAAATAAGATTTGGTTTCCGTGCCTTGAGTTGTTTGTAGTATATCCTAGTTATGCTGTGACTCTCATAAAATCATCGTTCTAGATGCTTCAGCTCCCCCACTCAAGTTTATCGCTACTGCGGCATGTTCCATTTTTTGTTTGATATGTGTGTCCGACCTCTATGTTAACCCTTAGGCAATATCTTTTTCTTCTCTTTCCTGTAGCCTTTTGGTATATTATTTGGCAAATATTCTGTCAATTATGGGAAAATTTTTCTGTGCATACAATGCAAACCAGCTAGGCGCAAGAGTGAAAAATGTTGCAATGAAAGGTGACTCGTAATTATTGTTGGTAGGGTTATTTATTCTTGCACATTGCAATCTAAGGTCCATAGGATTTAAGGCAATCAAGATTCTATTGATAGCCTGCAAATACTTTTGTGATTTCTAGCTGGAAGAGAGAGTTTACAGCTTCAATGTATCCTTTCCATTTCGTAGTGTTACAATATTGATTGATACTATGGTGTTGGGTCAAATAGAAAAAGTCACACTCATATGGACTAAGCTGCATGCCACTCTTAAGTTTCTATGCCAGAGTGTATCTGTACCTGTTTGCTAAAAACTATCTATAATGATATGCAAGTACATGTGTATTGCCATCTGCATAGATGAAATCAGGTCATATGTCAAAATTCGTTATATCAAAGCTTCCTGTCTAAACAAATCTTTCTACTGTTTGGATATACATGTATGTTATGCATGTGCAGTATCTGAATGTGTATTTTTGTATTGATAATCTGAGTTCTGATGGCAGGTCAAACTTGTGAAATGCATTGTTCAGAATATTGTAGTAGATATCTCGTTCAATCAGATTGGTGGACTCTGTACGCTTTGCTTTCTTGAGCAGGTATGGAGGCTAAATCTTGCCCATACAACTTCAAATATAAACTTGTTCTTTATTTTCCTCAGAATTCATGGCACTTCTATAAACATATCATGTGTGACATCCCATCCTCTGTTACATTGTTTTCTAGCTCCTGGTTTTATGGTCCTTGGTAGGAAATTATACACAATCTCTCATTTGCTGCTCTAGGTTGACAGCCAAATTGGAAAAGATCACCTCTTCAAGCGTAGCATAATACTGATCAAAGCTTGGTGTTATTATGAAAGTCGCATTCTTGGTGCTCATCATGGTTTAATTTCTACATATGCATTGGAAACTTTAGTGTTGTACATCTTCCATCTCTTCCATATATCTTTGGAAGGCCCTTTAGCGGTAAGTTCATGGTGGGACACAAGCATCACGGTGCGAGAATTCTGAATTTGTTGGTTCATTACAGAATTTGTCTATATCAATAAAAGAATTTTCTTCGGTCATACGAGGACAACTGCCCTTTTGCAGGTTCTGTATAGGTTTTTGGATTATTACAGCAAATTTGACTGGGATAACTATTGCATCAGTTTACACGGTCCAATTCCTATTTCTTCTCTTCCAGAATTAGTGGGTAAGTGACTTTTCATTGGCCTTCCAATTTTCCTAAATAAAATATGTGGTCTAGAGTTGGCAATCTGTTGTTTCTGCTGTCACAGCTGAGCCACCAGAAACTCATGAGAGTGATTTACTGCTCAGTAAGGAATTTCTCAAAAAATGTGTGGATATGTTCTCAGTTCCCTCAAGGGGATCAGAGAACAACTCTAGAATTTTTTCTCAGAAGCATCTAAATATAGTTGATCCACTGAAAGAGAACAACAATCTTGGACGGAGCGTCAGCAAAGGTTGGTAGTATTTTCCTTCCAGCTTCTCAGAATCCTGATTGAAAGATGATTCCTTCTGTTGATTACCATATCTTTTGAAAGTTGACTTCTATTTTTTTTTATATGTGCTTTCATGTGCGGTCATTATTGCAAATAGGTAACTTTCACCGCATACGTAGTGCATTTACATATGGTGCCCGAAAGCTTGGGAGGATACTTCTGCTACCAGCTGAAAATATGGCAGATGAAGTTACAATGTTCTTCACAAACACACTGGACAGACATGGAAGCGGTGACAGGCCTGATGTACAAGATGTATTTCCCAGTCATTCAGACAGTTCCATGATTGATCATGATGGTCTTGGCTCTATGTCATCGGACTTAAAGGTTGAAAAATGTGACAAAGATAAGTTAATTTCAGGTTCCGCAACCACTAATTCCTATGAAGCACTGTCTGGGAAAATTAATAACATCAAGATTTCAGTCTCAGAGAAGGAGAACGGAACCAGAACACAATTAAGCAGGCATCCCTTCAATCATCTTCTGGAGACAAATTGGCTGCAGAAGTGTCCCAAGACAGAACCCAATAGCATCATGGAGGGCAATGTTGTTTCAGGCAAACGTTTGGCCGGTGATGCCAGAGATCTTGCTACCAGAAGAGCCTCTGATTTGGGAGCTGTCAGCGAAAATTATAAGGTTTCACCATCAAGTAGTGAAACAGGTTCCTCACCATCTGGAAAAGCTTATCATGCACCCCATCTATTCTTTCATCCAGAAAATGGTGCTCAGGGTGAGGTAATTGATCAAGTGACTTCAACAAACCTTGGTGCAATGAACAAAGTGTTTACAACCAGGGCTCCATCCCCTGATGAGGAATTTATACGGTCAGACTTCTATGAGACTGAGTCATCAAGAAGTGGCAGAAGCCATGTAAATTCTATGTCTGCTGGTTCAGTTGATGGGCCTGTGAGATCAAGTTGGAATACTTATTTATCAGAAGATTCACATCTTGCAGACCACTTGATGGCAAGAAATCAGAGAAATGGAAATAACAGAAGTCCAAAGTTGAATGACTTATCAGATCTCTCTGGGGATTATGACATGCATATTAAAAATCTTCTATATGTTCGGGAATGCCAAGAGTTCTTTATGGGCACTTCTTTTATTCCATTTCAACAACTGTCCCCTTCCCATTATCGTAACAAAAATTCATGGAATACCTTTCATCAGCGGAATATGTATACGCATATGGGTGCAAATGGGGCAATCCCTGGGCCACCATTTTCTCCTCCTGGTTACCTGATAAATTCACCTATAATGTCTAGTGCTTATGGCATGGAAGATCTCCCAAAACCAAGAGGAACAGGGACATACTTTCCCAACATGGTATGCTTTTTGGAGTTAAATAGTTGGGTACTTGTTTAAGTTCAATATTTTGGTTATTGTAGTTGCAGTCAGAACTGCAAATTGGTCAGTATGGATCAGGCCTTTACTTACCTTGGCCTGCTCCATTGAATCCATGTTGCTTCTTCTTCTTCTTCTTCTTCTTCTTCCTCTTCTTCTTCTTGTCCTAAACAGATCTCCTAGAAAATGGACCCAACATATGGACCTATAACCAAATATCCAATTTTAATCCCATGTCTGTTTGTTTTTTGGTCTAAGTTCAGGTTTTGTATATGCAGACGTAAGATGGGGTCCCTTTGGAGTATTGGTGTTATTATTTATTTTTTTTATTTTCATTTTTTGGTGAGAAACCCATCTTTGGCTGGCATAACCTTCAGTTGCTGATTTGTTCATTCATTGGTTTTCATTCATCTCATATCAATATCTTTTCTGTTCGTTGGGTTTTGTAGAGCTTCCGTTCATTCAGAGAAAGGCCGTCACCCAGAGGAAGGAATTCAGCGCTTGCTAATCACCAGCCAAGATCCCGCAACAATGGCCGAGTGGAAACATTCACTGACATGAACTTATCAGAGGAGAGCAATCAGGAACCACCATCACAGGCACAAGTTCCCGTCTTTAGTGGAAATGGACGTGGGAGGCCAGCTCCCTTGGATGTATCCCAGTCTTCACGTACTGCCTCAAGGGGTGGCTCCCATGCTAATGGCTTTGGATATCCACCAGATGGAAAACTTGCATTTGGATCCTTTGGTGCTGTTCCAGTAGAAGTGTCCTCACCAGAAAGAGGCAGCAGAGTGGAATCTTTCGGTACTCAGGGATCTGGACCAGCGTTCCCTGTATCAACAGAGCAGAGATCTCAAATGGGCCGAAGCCGTGAAAGGTAATCCATTTTTTTTAAACTGTAAGTTTTCATAATACAGTTTCTGGTAGTTTTGCAAACACTGGCATCAGACATGGATAATAAGGTGCCTGAATATATTGTCTAACTTGAGAATTGACTCTAGTGCAACAATGCCCCATGTTTTCTAGATTCTCCCATGACAAATAACCATAGTGGAAGGAGAGAAGATATAAGTTATAGCAGACATTAAGTTTTACTTGTTTGCTTACTAAAATTAGTATATGAAAAAAAAATCATGGAACAGACAACTAGTCATAATTAGTTCAAATATTAATAAACAAAACATATTATCATCACATTCATTACATGATTTTTGACTTTAAAAAAATACTAGGCAAGGTCCATTATCAATACATACGGAGAGGCACCTTCTAAAAATTGTATGTTTGACTCTTGAGCTGACACCCGTGCAGTTCCCTATATTGTTTTATTTACATACTGAATAAAAAAGTGGGCATTTGGCATATTACCGACTCTTGAGATCTCCTTTGTGCTGGAACTGTATGATGTTTTGTATAATTTTCATCTACCTTTCTTGTATACTTTCAAGCTAAAAGAGTTGCTGTTGTACGCTGTGAAGAAAGAGAGGACTATATGGAATTACAGAGACCAAGAAAGGGACTGCTTTGCTCTTTAGTTGTTGTGGTGGTAGTGCGGTGGTGATGTAACAATCCAGAACCTCAAGCAAAAAAGGCTAGCTAGGAGGTGTTACTTGGGTTCCTTGGCCCTTACCCAAGATTTATTTAGTGCATAGCTGATGTAGGACTAAACATATACCCGCACGAGTCTCACATACTCTCTCTATTTAAGCCTTGGCATCCTTGCTAGGCTAAGGATTTAAATCCAATCACAAAATCAATCAAATTCGATTACAAGCACCATGATTGGCTCATGATCAGTCCTAATAGGACTTGTGTTGCAGTGTTCCTAGTCTACATGGGCTATGAGCTTGGTCTACTCTGATACTATATATAACAATTCAGGATTTCTTTCAAAAAGACTAGCTGGAAGGTATTATCTAAGTATTTTGGTCTGTATAAGTATCCAAGATCTACTCAGTGCATAGTCGACAGGGACTAGCACATCCCACATGGTTCTCATAGATGAGCGAGAGATCATGAAAGTTGGTGTCTATTTTCCGAGTATAAAGTCCTCGAGTTTTCTTTTGATTGTTAGACATCCATTTTGGGTCTCTAAGTCTGTGCGCGTGCACTCACACACAGACACACACACTTATAGAGAGATCATGCAAAGTCAATGTATGTTAGTTTCCATCACAAACAATGGGGCTTAGACAAAAGCGAAAGCAAGAGATGTGGACACATCCAACTCCTAGTGGATGTGGAGTTGGGGAGTCCAAGAATTTAGCAGGAGTTTAATATTAGTGTGGACACACATAAATTGGATTACCACATATCAGAACAGCTACCATTTATGAAAATGTATTGGTAATATATTCATATACATGAATTACGTGCATTGATTGTGTGGAGGTTAACATTCCTTTACCTGGTACTTTCTTCCTTGCATAAAGAAGGATTACTGCATGCACTAATACACGAATTGCATGCATTTTATATGTAGACATTAACATTCCATTTCCTGATACTTTGTGCTTAACCAGTTACTACGATCTACTAGTATTAGTTGTTAATTTTAAGTAGTTTCATTAATGCAGGATCCATTCTATTTTTGTATACATAAATAGATAGACTGTTGCTGCACATATTATTGATTTTCTGAATTATGTTGTTATGTACAAATTTCACATTTAAAATATGAAAGACATCTGTGAACTGCGACTTGTACCAGTAGTCACATCCTTGCTTAGCGATTAGAGGTTTTGGGTTCGGTTCTTGGGTGGTGCATTGATTATTATAGTTTGGGTGGTTCTGCCACGTAGAGTTACAATAGCATGCAAATTTGTTAGTCAAATGCAATGGATTTTGGAATTTTTATGCAGCAATACTTAAAATATGGGATTCTTGTTACATATTCAAAATTTCATCAATTAAATGTGCAGGCCAACTCAACCATATCAGCTGAAAGATGAAGCCGACTTCCCCCCTCTAGCCAGCTGAGCGTAGTGGAGAGTGGTTTTTTTTCCCCTTACATGAAATATCATAGGAAGAAGTGAAACAGAGAGATGCTAAACAGTTGGAGCATGCATGCTTGAGCAGCATAGCGGGAGGCGTACAAAGGAGTGTTTTCTCTGATTGTTGTGATGAATTAGCCTTTTGTACGTTGTAGTACTTTTTCTGTTTTCTTAACCCTCAAGGCCACCGCATCAGGTGGCTTTAAACAGGTTGCTAAATTTTTGCCCCTTTCTAACAGGGCTTCAACCCCATGCAGGTGGTGAAAACACTCATGTTTGATATCAGTTTGTTGTTGTAATAGATAATTTTCTTGGAGACATCTGAGCGATGAGTTCCCATCATATTCTTCATCATGGCAGACGGCATTCTAGTTGTAACTTTTTGAGAGCAGGACCTGCTCTCAGTTCTGTTCAGCAAGTCTCTTCGAACCACAGTTTTTGAGCTTCTGATTGCCATGTTTGTTGCCCAAGAGAAATTGTGAGACAGACCGCAGCTAGCTTAGTATCGAGAGGATTTTACCCAGGAAGGTATGCAGTTTCATCTTTGACATGAAGCTAGCCTTTCATTTCCAAATGGCTTACGGTAAAATGTGTGTTGTTTTGACGAAAAATAGAGCTGAAGTGCTTGGTAGGTCGTTGTAAAGAGCAGCGACGGTGGGTGTGAAACGGAAGCGGGGAACTTGGCAATGCTCACCCCAGTGCGTTAATCTCTTCAGTGCGTGAATGTTGAACGTTGCGGTCTTGTCGGAACCGTGTGACGTGCAACCATCCTTGCGCCGATAATGCCATCTCTTTTTTCCCTCTGGAGAAATTCACAGAATTATTTTGATACGGATGGAAATCGAATATTAAATATATTCATATTTATTATTAATAGATATAGATATAAATTAAATATTAAAAATATTCATATTTTTTTATTCGAATATGGATATCAAATTTGAGCAAAATTTAATGATGAAAATTAGCAATGAAGTTACGGTTGTTAAAAAAAAATTAATTAAAAATATAATTTTAATGAGTATTTATTAATAATAAAAAGTAATAATTTTATAAAGAATATAGTGTTAAAAGTTGCTCGTCGCCGAAGTAGATTCGAAAAATTCCGTATTCCATTTGTTGTCTTAAGTGGCAGCCATATGATATTTGGGTTACTTTTAGTTTAGATTTGGTTAATCACTAAATTAGTTTTTTAATTTAACTTAAACTTCTTCTTTTCACTCATCCTTTTTATACGGATATGCGGATCTTAATCAAAAAAAAAAGATTTATTTGTATCCATATCTGAAAAATTTTTAAATTGACTATTCGAATCCGTATCTAGATTTGACCGGACCAAAAAAATAGTATCCAAATTCGACCCGAATCGGATTCGAAAATGAATATAATCGGATATAATCCAACCCGCTTTCAATCCTAGCTGTTATATGCCATTTAAAAGGACAAAGATATCTTCCAAATGTTGCGCGCGTAGAAATTTCTCTGTGAGTTCTTGATATTGTGCTCTAATCTGGAACTGGGAATTAAATGTTGGTCCATCCAGGTTATATACGGGATTGGCAGCTAGACCTTATTAGACCTGATTCGAAACCCTAAGCTGATTCAGATCAGATCCAAGATATATATGGTGGACCAAAGCTACTCCACTTATTTTTCTCGCATTAAAATTTTTAATAAGCGGCAGTGAGAATTGGATGAGTATGCTAATGGGGCCGAACCTTTTTTCGCTCGGATGCAAGGTGCTAGAAGCCTGGAAGGAGATTAGTGCATTTTTTTTCAAGGAGTTGGTGGCTTAAAGAATCAATCTCCTAGCACTATTGTTGCAGGGAAAATTATTGGTAAAATGGCAAAAGGGTCGGTTTGGGCCGAGTTTTTTTTTTCATTTTTTTTTCTTTTTTCAAATAATATAATGTCCAGGGAATGGATCCAAAACTTAATGACTATCTTTTAAAAGTTGAATTGGATTCCGATACGTATATCTAGACCTTCTCCCTATAAGTGGTGTGAGAGCCAAGAGGCAGTGAAGTGAAGCCTGGTTCTTGGATCAGGAGGGATTGAAAAGCAGTAATGGATCAAATTCGAGGGAGAATTAAAATGGTTTTCTATGTGAAGAGGAGAGTGTTGAGGATCACGCATGAGGTTCAATCCTACGTGGAGAAATTAGTGGACGAATTGGATTTCTACATTCACACAAAATAATTAGTGGGTGAATTGATTCCTGGTTAGACTGGCGCAGTTGATTGGAGAGTAATAGCACATGGAATAATTAGTGGGTGAATCGGGTTCAAGGCTTCTCATGGTCAGTTGTAACCTTAAAACAAGAGAAGTCCGTGTGCAATGACTTGGTATCTTATATCATTTCTGATGTAGCCTAATATTGACTTGTTCCCAAAGTTGATCCGAATAAAAAAAGCTAAGAGATAGTCTTCTATTGGACTGAACTCTACAGCGTCCAACCTTAGTGAAACAAGGACTCACTATTCGTAAAAATGGATCTAGGACACCAGATTTCTACATAAGACTATTCCCCAGTTCTCTTATTTTTTCTCTTATTTGTTGTTCCTCAAAGCCTCCCCGCCCGGCCGAATCAGCTCCGGCGATCTTCTTTGTTCGCTTCTTTGTGTACAGATTCACATCTTTCCACGAATAGACCGGCACTCCATCCTCTACAATAGGCTGACTAGTGTTTCCTAGACCTCCACTATCATCAGGCGGATTTTGGTGGCAACAATTTCCATGGATGCCATCCATGTGCAAGCAGAATCCTTGGCATCCAATGGCACCGATACTTTTATATTACAAAACAAGAGCAAGTAGCTGTACAATGATTATCTACAAGATGTTGAAATATGGATTATGTGAGGACCCAAGTGCGAGTGTATGTTTAGTCCCATATCAGTTATTCATTAAGTAGATCTTGGAAACTCATACAGGATCAAAAAATCCAAATAATACCTTCTAGTTAGCCTTTAAGGGTAAGGTCCTGAGTTATTATAAATAGTATCAAAGTGAACCCGACCCATGGACCATGTAGACTAGGGGGCACTATAGCATTAGCTCATTTGATGCTAACTATAGGCTAATCATGGTGCTTATGATTAGATTTGAACGGATTTAGACCCTTAGCTTGACGAGGATGTTAGGGCTTAAATGAAGGGAGTATGTCAGGACTCGGGTGTGAGCGTGTGTTTAGTTGCACATTAGTTATTCGTTAGGTAGATCTTGGATACTTATATAGGATCAAAGAATCCAAAAAGATATCTTCCAGCTAGCCTTTTTGGGTGAAGTTCTGGATCGCGATAGAAATGATATCAGAGCTTAGGTTTAAGATCACTGGAAATCGTGATAGAAATGATATCAGAGCCTAACATTTGAGATCACTAGGAAATAAATTTAGTGCTTAGGTGTACGATCACTTGGCATTGTAATAAAATGTAGGAGAACAATCTTCAGGAAAAGAGGACGTCAAGCAGGATTCTGCGCACCTCAGTTCGTAGATCGCAGTGTAGACAAGTGATTAGTCTGTCTGGGTTGTCAGAAAAGAGGTAAAAATCTTTGTACACTTGCCTACATGATTATAGTTATTTGTGCACGTATATATGATATGCTATTGATTAAGATAAGTAAGATGCAAGAATTCTTTTATATGTATTAAACAATATTTTGATCATGTATGCTTGTGATTGATAGTATGATGGATGCATATATGAGTATAACTTATACTTACATAATTAGATTAATGGATGTGGTATTCTGGATTAACTATATTATTTTGATTGCTCCGTCATAGGCTAGAAATGCAACACTATCAGATGCTCTGTCATGGGCGGAAAATGTGACACCTTTTGATTGCCCCATCACAAGCATAAAATGTGACCATGATTAATCTAAAGTCGAAAATAAAAAGAATTGGTGTGCGGATGTGAAATTGATCGAATGAACAAAGCTTTTGGGCCGATCTCATTATCATTGATTGCCCCGACACTGGCAAAAAATGTGACATTATCAATTGCCCTGTTATAAGCGGAAAATGTGTCACCTTTTGATCGCCCATCACGAGAGAGAAATGTGATATCTTTTGATTACCCCATCATGGGCAGGAAACATGATTGAGATTTGGCCTAAAGTCAAAATAATAATTGATCTTGGATCCGGATCAAGTTAAAAAAGAATGGAATGAAAAGTATTGAAAACACTATTGATGTATGATTCTTGAGTGGCTAGATTTTTATTGATATTTGATGTATATATTTATACTATTTATTAGAGCATTATTGATAGTCGATTTGCGATTTCATGATGCATGCAACGATTTTTTGCTTTTTTTAAACTTACATTATTATTATATTGGTGTGGATGTGTGGAGATTCTTACTGGGTTGTAAAGCTCACACCACCTCTTCTCTTTTTCTTTTAGAGTTTCAGGTCGCTTGGTACTAGTTGGATGATTAAATTTTGTAATAGTACCAGTTTTGTTAATTGTTATGAATTGAGATCACTATTATTCAATGACATTGAGGTTGTAATACATTTTCAAGCCTTGAATATTTTCTAGGACTTTGCCTTCGGGAGTACGCGGCAGTGTCACGTAGCTGACCCGGGTGTTGGGTTCGGGGTGTGATAAAGTAATTTCTATAACAGATGATGTTGCATTATTGGTAGTAAAATAATAATAATCTGAATATAATAACAGCAATAATTATGAGGAGCTTATGATGCAGTTATGGATTAATCTTCTTAGAATTCATTAATTGTTCGCATCATAACTATTCGTCATGTGCATCATACCATAGTTTAAGACTACATCATAACTATATAAATATGAGAAACTAATACTGTAGTTAGATTTATAAAGTTATCTTATCTGAGTGAACTGTGATTTAAAAACACTTTGCAGCCGCTAAGGCACGCTACAAACCAATTATTTTTTCCATATTCAAGTCCACGCTTTATTTTAGTAGTATTGTAACTCTGCTCATGCTCATGCGTTTCATTTCCGTGTCACCAAACATTTTTTATCCAGTAATATATTTCTTGCTGCCAACAGCACTTGGATTTGTTGTTGTGCGTGCGTGCGTGCGTGCGTGCGTGCGTGCGTGCGTGCGTGTGTGTGTGTGTGTGAGAGAGAGAGAGAGAGAGAGAGAGAGGATGTGAAGGAAGATTAGAAAATCAGAATTCACTTAATAGATCAATTTAATTTGACCTACATGATTTTTTTATTATGCCATGCTGCTGAGCCTACTTCCAATGAAATAGTTCGTTATTTTGTAACAGCCTTCCTTGTTCATATCAGAGAGTTCTTTTTATTTTTTGGGTCAACATCTTAGAGAGTCTTATACATCTCAAGTTCGTAAATGAAGTTTTGCTGGGTTTTAGTCATTTATCTCAAAGAAGAAAAGGAGAAAAAGAATTAAAATTTTGAACAAACTTGTTTTCTTTTATTTTATCTTTTTGATGTTAAGGGAGGCTGTTTAACCAATCCAAATCTTTGTTAAGAAGAGGAGGTGATGCGGGATTTGCACCCCGTCACCAGCATAGCCCCCCACCGATCCGAGCAGCGAAAGCGACTGCATTCCTCTCGAGGTATTGTCTGCTTTGGGGATGCCCTGCTGGCGCGGAGCTCGCACAGAGGTTACCTGCTAACGCCTCTCACGGTTTTGTCCCACAAAAGAGCCCTCGAGAGGAAAGGCTTAAGCCTCCTCATTATAAGGCACAGGCCTTTCCGCTATTCGGTCGATGTGGGATTAAATTCGGGGACCCCCCACAACACAGCCCCCCCAGTGGGAAAGTTTTGTGCTGGGTTAGAGGCTCCTTGCCAGGAAGGCGAAGGGCAAGGCCCTCCTTCTAGCGCCATCTGATGCGGGATTTGCACCCCATCACCAGCATAGCCCCTCACCGATCCGAGCAGCGAAAGCGACTGCGTCCTTTCCGAGGTATTGTCCGCTTTGGGGATGCCCTGCTCGCGCAGGGGGTGCACCTGTCTATGGGCGCGGAGCTCGCACAGGGGTCACCCGCCAACGCCCCTCACGGTTTTGTCCCACAAAAGGGTCCTCGAGAGGAAAGGCTTAAACCTCCTCATTATAAGGCACAGACCCTTCCGCTACTCGGTCGATGTGGGACTAAATTCGAGAACCCCCCACAACAGGAGGCAAAGAGAATATACATCAGCGGATCAGCATTTGAATAGCTGACTCAAGTCGTAGGGTTGCATGACTCCAAAAAACTAGTTTCTGCAAACTAGATAATAGGCTCTGTTCAAAGATGGACAACAGGGGAACAGCATCAGGTTGGGTTGCAGGATTTTAGAATAAATACAGGCATCGCATGGACATGATTTCATAGCTTCAGAGGCGAAGATCCAGCTGAGTAGCAATACTTCTTCAACCGTGGAGAGGGCAACAGGGGACCAAGAGACATGCACACAACCGGAACCTGATGCCATGGTACAGCCGAAGAGAGCCGCTATGTTTTGATCGAGCTTGATTGCCAAAAATTTCAATGAAGAAGACGACCTTCCAGCATCGTTCAACAGTGAGGAGAGGTTCTTAACTTTAGCCTAAATCTTCCCAAATTCAGGTAGCAGCTGAGGGCAATGAAGGGAGGAGGATCAGCCATCAAACATATAGTAAGCCCTATCAAATGCAGTGGAGATGATTAGAGCCTGCTTATTGAGGAAGACTATTGCATTCCTTTCCTCCCAACATGCTTGCACCATAGCCGCAAAGAGCATAAGAATGATAGGTCGGGCTGATTTAGAGAATGATCTCCTTCTCCAAGATGAACATAAATCTTCAAAAGTGGATTGAGGATGTAAAACTCCAAGAGCAGATGGGCCTTCCAAATTGTGGAGAATAAACTTGTTTTCATGCTTCTTAATCAATACATACATGCTTAGTGTTACATGCCATATAGATATATGTATACATGTATGTATGGATGTATCTATGTATATGCATATGCATGCGTATTTTATATATATATATATATACACACACACACACGTGCGCACGCGCGCACATATGCATATGTTATTGAAAGAGTGTGCCCATGTTGATATTTCTTATATTACGTGTACGTAAATATTGAAATAAATTATTAGGATCACTGTTCCCAAATATGAAAACAAGATCATCTCACTAAATAAGCTAACAATGACATTTACTATCACAATAGTTACATTGTAATGACATGGTCAAAACCTTTTGAGGTTAGCCCTGAAAAACAAACTGATCACTGGAGAGATGATAAACAAATAGGGTTGGAGCTAGGATTTCAATTGCCTTCAGTGTCTTTTTGAAAATTGGAATCAATTGACTACCTTCTTCTCGGTTGTTCTTTCGCCACCCGGTTTTGGAGGAACATATATATGGACATATATGAAGAAGCTAAAAGGCTTTTTGGTTGCGTGGGACTCCCATTCTTGCTGTTACTCCCGGTTTTGGAGGAACATATGGACAGATATGAAGAAGCTAAAAGGCTTTTTGGTTGCGTGGGACTACCATTCTTCCTGTTTATCCCTCTCGAGGGAAAGAAGCTACGTAATCTTCTTCCTCAAAGGTCTCCAGCTCACGGGGCATCCATAGGAAGCTGAGAAGTTATCACAAGAGACAAAGCCAAACCCTCCTTCCACTCTCTATTCTAAGCTGTACATCATACACTACTACTTTTGTACTTCTCCTTTATTATCTTAAGGAAGTGCGGTGGAGCTAGTCTTTTCCATTTTTCCAAAATAATTACATCATAATGTGATAAAAATGTAACAAGAATTTCAGAATGTGATTATATTAGAACTATATACCACCCATACTGCAACAGTTACATTAGTAGATGGCACATTCCCGTCGAATAGTCAAAACAAAGAGATCTATAAAATGTTGCAAAACTTGAAAAAAATAAAAAAAAAAACCAAATAAATCTCCCACTGTAGTCCGAATCTAGTTAAAAAATTTCAACCTAGGTTTGGGATACATGCTAAGTCAACAATCCAAGGCCTTCATTACCTTTTAGCCCGCCAGGTCGCTTGCCTCCTAAAGCAGTAACTCTGGTCCACGCTATGGCTCGCACGCTAGTTAATTCTGACATAACTCTTGCATGGGTCCCATAATTTAGGGTGCTATAACAATTAGTAACTTTTTTTCCCCTAATAATCAACAACTAATAACTATGAAAGGTTGCTCCCTTGTTGGTTGATACTAGGATACGAGTTCTAAGTGGCCCTAGTAAGAGTGTAGGGTGATAAGATTAGAGCCGCAATATCAAGCTGTTCAATCCGTTTAACTTCTTTTAATTTATTAAAAATTGGGCTACATTACTTGTTTAATAAAATAGTTAGATTCTGACCGATATCTTTGATCTATTCAACAAATAGAATAAATATGGATTGATAGACTTTTTTTTATTTATCCAATCCAACCGGATTGCCACTCCTACAGCATGGCCTTATGGCCAGAAAGACTGTCGACCGTTGTTTAATTACAATAAAAGGTCCGAGAGTGCGGGCCCACCGCTATCTAAAATGGTGGGTCCCAAATAACTCCATTATTGTCGAGACATGGGACCCATCCTCCACATTATTGCATTATTTCTTGCACCGAATGATGGCAGCCACAAGGCCAGGCTATGTGCAAGTTAAAGGCTAAGTATGCCTGATATTGTCAACCTAAGGCGAAGTGCATCGGATATGCATCATATTTTCAAGCAACAAAAGGTCAAACACTTTAAATAAAAATAAATGTTAGGATGCAGGATCAAGGAGAGACAAGTCGACAATAAACTTCCAGCAACTTTATGAGGATGAGATGATTGGAGTAAAACCAAAATCACGCGTGATACAAATACGAAATAAAAGCAAAAGGTTGCTCCCTAAAATAATTCTTTGGGCTAAAGAGAGGTTGCTAGATTCTGTAAAGCTCGATTAAGGTTAATTAGTTACATGTGTTTGTGTTAATTACTAGGATTTTATGGGCTAGCCGTTTGGACTAAGCAGTAAGAACGGCACGCGCCGCAGCCTTGATTAGTCAACCCTCGTCTCTCAAATTTGGATCGTCAAAAGCTTGTCCATTAATGCATGAGAACCGCATATTAAAAAAGTTGATTTGAGAGTAGAAGAATTTATTAAGAGGGGGGACCTTTTCTGAAAGAGCAAACGGCATTGTTGGGGAAATGTAAATCACCCCAAAGCACGTGAGCACATCGCCGGCACGTGATCAGAAGCGCCCTACCTCGGACGCCCGACCTCGAACGCCCGACCTGGTGTCCGACCAGACGTCCGACCTCAAAACGCCCGACTTGACGCCCGACCTCGGAGCTCTCGACCTCGGAAACCCGACCTCACCATCCGCCAGCCGTGGTCACATCCTTCTGCAGCTCGACCAGATACCATGCCCTGCCACAGCCGCTAACAATTAATGTGCATGGTCTCTGCAGACCTCCGGCTTACTCAACAATTAATGCGCATTGTCTCTGCAGACCTCCAGCTTACTCAACCATTAATGCGCATGGTCTCTGCAGGCCTCTGGCTTACTTAACAATTAATGTGCATGGTCTCCGCTATCTACGGATCTCAAGCCATCCACGGCAAATCTGCTCCGCTGCGTCCGATCAGCCATGACAACTCCTTGGCTTCGGCCTGATCTCCTACGGTAAGGCATTAATTCATACGATCGTGCATTAATTCATACGATATGCTCAATCATACGGTAACTTCGCCCCGTCATATCACAGGTAATCCAGTACCCCTCTATAAAAGAGGAACCCTCCCATCTTAGTGGGGGCTGGACGCTGAAACTCTGGACATATATCTTCTCTTATACGTTTACCCCCTCTAACTTAGGCATCGGAGGGCCGGCGCCGGAAATTCCGGCCACCGGTTTTTTTTTGCAGGCTCCCCGGAGGATGCCGCCCGCCGACGGAATACCACCTGCCGACTCTCGCCAGAGCTCCACCTTCTCAGCCGATGGCCATCCCCGGGTCTAATTTCCAGCAACAGGCATCAAGACTAGGTCTCTGGCAAGTGGTTAGAAGGGAACAAGGGTTAGGTTTTCATTTGGAAACTCTTCATCCAGAAGGAGGGCAACTCATCAATACTCAATTTTATTTTTAGCGGTTATGTTGTTAAGTTTTTTTTCACTTCAGCCATAATTAAGATTTAGTTAACATATCATTTAGCTACCACTTTCATAGCGATAGAACGAAGATTCGTAAACATAACATTTGTAGAAAAAAGGGGGAAAAACAATCTATTAGTGGGTGGGAATACTAATGGCACTGTTCAAGAAGTTTTCATGTCTATAATTTGATTATATTGTTAGGATTCAGTGGCCATGATCTATTTTATATGGACATAATGAAAAGACTTTGTGAAAAAGTTTGGACTAAGGAAGAAAAGAAGCCCTCAAGCGGAAGAGTGGATGGCACGCAAAACCTAGCCCGGCCCCCACCAACCTCCAACCGTAGATGCTAGAAGAAAACCGGCGCGTTTCACAATTTAATGAATCCTCCACTTATTTGATGGGATGGTTAAGAGATTATCTATGGTTAAACTCTTCACATCTTGGTGGCAACAAATTTTGGACCAATGGTAAATTTTTAAGATTCTTATATCAGCAGCAATATAATATAGTTCCATTTGCAATATTTTTTAGGTTAAAATATTGTTAAAATATCATAAGGTTTGACTAGAAAGATGGACTCATGCATGCCAAGATATTACCCTTATTAATTGCAAAATCATGCTTTCTTGCATTACATTGTTTAATGATTATGATATTTATTGTTTTGAAAGTAATGATTATGATATTTATTTTTTTTACCAAAAAAAAGTAATGATTTTTTTCGTCGCATATACTGTTGTTAAGCAAACTAAATGATTAATGGAGCAAGGAATAAAGAAATCATGATATTGAAAAATATGCTACAGATATATATATTCCTTTTTTTTTCTTTGGTAAGCAGAACTTCCTAATTAATTGCAATGTTTACTTTTGCCATCTTAGAAGTACACACCTTCCAGTTAAATAAATACATGAATGATCAACATATCAATTCAAGGTAAATAAAACTGAGAGTATTTTTTCAGTCAACGTGCTTTGGTAGTTCAATAAAAAAATATCACCAGATTGTAATAAATTATGAAGCAACGCCAAAACGTCAATATTGGAGCAATATTTGGATCAATTTAATAGACCAAACTATGTTGAGACAAAGTTTGAGAAATCTCTAGATCAATTTAATAGATCAAACTATGTTTAGATCCTTTAAATATTTTTTTATGATTGATTCTTGACCACACACTTTTTTAAAAAATAAAATTTAAGATAATTTAAATTTTTTTATGATTGATTCTTGACCACACACTTTTTAAGAAAAATAAAATTAAGATAATTTAAATACTTTTTTATGTTTGATTCTTGACAACACACTTTTTAAGAAAAATAAAACCTCAACATTCGATCAATATTTGGATCAATTTAATAGATTAGACCATGTTGAGACAAAGTCTGAGCAAACTCTAGATCAATTTGATAAATCAGAACATACTGAGTGATCCAAAAAAAATTATCAAACTCAATATGATCCAAAAGTAAAACCTAGCGTAATCGGATGTTGAATCGTGTGCCAAATTTCTAATAGCCCTAACTTATCAATATGACATCCGATTAAAGTATTATTTTTTTAAAATTAGATAATTTTCGAGTTTTACGGTATGACGCTTCTCTTTGAGAGTGTGGTGCCTTAAGTGACCAAAATAAAATTCTATCATTTGGACCACAAAATGGGCTGGTTAACACAATTTTTTTTTAGAAAAAGTTTTGATTGGACATATCTTCTAATATGAGAAAAATAGACAAAATGAATGAAGACAAAGACAATGTAGAATTAAAGATCTATTTTTTTGTAAAATTTTATCTTTATTATTATTATTTTTAGTACTTATATTTATTTTAGAAAACATGCATCATCTTTTAATTAAAAAGGAATCCAACCAGAATTATACAAGAGTAATTTTTTTTTTTATAAATAGGACTATATAACTCAATTTTATTATTTATTTATGAAAGAAAAGGATTTAGAGCCTGCTTTCATCAATTTTACTAATTTTCTTAATCTTTTTTAAAAAATTTGAGCTGAGCAGGTTAAAAAATTATTTTTTTTGTCTAATCTAATCATTGAGGCAGTTTGATTACTTCTTATGATTGTTTCTTGGCCACACCATTTTTGAAAAATAAGGGAGGGAGGTGTGCACCTGCATTATAATTAGTCATCTAGACTAAAATACTTGAATGCGTTACTGAAAACTCGAAATAAAAACTTTTAGTTGTTAAATAGAGAGGTGTAATAATTCACATTCTTGAGCGCGTAGATGCACCTACGAGCTAATACACGATTCTTGGACAAGTTAACCTAGTGAGAAAATGGTTCACACTTCATAACAAAACCTTATAAATGAGATATGAATGAAAGCCTACCATAACTGCCTATACCATTTAAACTCTTCTGGATGGAGAGCATCTTTTAGAGGCTTCTCAAAATATATTTTTGATAAAATTCCTCAAAATGAAATAAAAGATAAGTTTTTGTGCCAAGGTAGGTTTCAGTTGATGGTAAGCAAAACCAAAACACAATTTATCTATATTATTCAATTATCTAACGTAAAAGACTATCCATCCAATCAGTCGCGGTCGATATCATGTCAAATGGTGTGGTTGGTACATGCGTTGACACCATGCACTAATATTGTATGGTCACGGTCTTTCGTAAGGAGAAATACATCCCTTTCTTTTGTGGCTTCCATATATTTAAACCCGGAGGGGAAAGGAAAAGAAAAGAAACCTAATACAGCCACTTGGTAAGTTACAGTGAAATATATATATATATATATAGCGAGATGATAAAATTTACAACTCTGATGGGCATCATATGCGCCCAAATCTAATACTCTCGGTGTGGTGGGTTCATTCAACGGCTACCATAATCTTAAAGAAAGATTCAAGAAGGGTCCTCAACTAGTTGTCCTATCTTTCGATGGATCCTCATATCTCTTACTCTATTTTGGATGATATAAGAAAAATAGTCTTCATACTGAGCTTCTTTGAGGCTACCCATGTTTGAACTTCCTGATATGTTTCATGGCGATCAATAGTTGTATTTATTCTAGGATGATGCAGTAGGATGGTTTTACCAAAAACAAAAGGATAAATAATAGATGTAGGTGAAAATCAGGTATTAGTAAGAACTAAAGGAAATGATCCACATATAAACGAGCCGAAGGTTGTCAAAAAACTCAAAAAGGTTTACAGGAGATCGAAAGGTGATTAAGGCAAAAGCTAAGTTAAATTAATACATGGGTTAGCCAAACAAATGGCTGACCGAGACACCAACGTACACTTGTCCTTGAGGAGCCGCACGAGCCAAGAGAATCTTCCGTCGGATGGGCAAATAACGCCGTCACATCTCGATGTCACCTTTGACCTCCTCCACCCGCTTATAATGGCGACAAACCCGTAACGGGCGTGGGCCCCAAGGTTGAGTGCCGTCTCCCACCCTCTTATCGACGCCACGTAGCCACCTCTCCTCTCCCCCGCCTCCCGAGTACCACCTCCTTTATCCCCCTCACCTCCCGAGGTTTCCTTCCCACAATCCTCTCCCCCGTCGCTGCCTCCATTCCTTCTCTTCTCTTCTCTTCTCTTCTCTTTGGCACATACCACAAATGGTGTTATCAAAGAGTGGCTACGGATTCTTCAAGTTCAGAGCCTCACACTCTCAGAACTCCTTCATTCCTCACCATCTCTAAACTTTGGACGTTCCCATAACAGGCCAAAAAGCCCCCATCTAGCCCGCCACCACAGCCACCAACCCAAAATCCTCTGGAAAATTCTCCTGAGGGGACAGATAAGAGGAGGAAAAGATCTGCACACCCTCGTCCATCCAAGTCTCCTGCTCCACCCTCTTGTGGTTTACATCAATGATCGGAAGCTTCTTCGACTTCTCAAGTGCGGCGGTCGTCGAGATGGCTTGGATCATGCTGAGAATCGACTACTCGAGGCTGTTCTGGCTCCTCTTCGGCGTCTTCTCCTACGAGAACCATGAAGGGAAGCCTCGGATTTAGCAAAGCTTCTGCCGCAGAACTCGACACTCACCCGATAGGCGATCCGACCACTCGGGAAGCTGCCTTTGGTTTTTGTTTCTTGGTTTCTTCTAAGCTGCAAGAGTTTTGATAGGCTAACATGTATGAGTCCCGGCTGGGGGAGCGGGCCGCCGAGTGGGGTGGGTACGTCGAGATCGATCCCGCCGGTCGGTATGGACGTGTAAGTTCTCCTCAAGCATCTTATCTCTTAAATCCATCTAATTTAGTTTGCTCAGTTTTGCTTTCCGTTGCCAACCATTGATGAGGAGGTATATGAGTTTATACTTTGAAATTATAAGATGTTATACTTTGAAGCTATGAGATCTTTTATTGCCCAAGTGGTTGGTGTTATGCTATCATTATTTTGTTCTCCTCTGGAAAAGCTTCCTGCGATGTGCATGTTCTGCCCATACCAATTTGCTTAAAGATTGTCGTCAAATTTGTACTTTGATGTTTGTAGGTTTTTAACATGCTAAGTATGAGTGTGCTTTAGATTTTGCTTTCCCCATCTTTAATCGGACTTGGGGCTGTTGGCTTTTGGTTTAATTATGCTTTGTCTAGACCTTCTCTGTGGGAGGAATACATGATACCATCCATTTGATATGATAAACTAGGAATTGCATGCCATCTTTTATGGTCTAAATATGATTTGGATGGTTCTGGTAGATTTTTTGATGAAGTACTTTAGATCATTTTCATAAATTTTCTCTACATCTGAATCCAGGAGGCCATCCATAAGTTATAACTGAGCTTGAGGATTAGCCATGCTAGTATCCAATACTGGAATTCTTTTGTGCTTCTGGCTCTAGACTTGTGAATGCAAACTACTTCAATAAAAAATAAGAGGTGGTGTTAGTCAACAGATTTCTGAAAGCAAAGTTGTAGACCTCGTTGTGAATTATCTTAAACATCACGATTCTGTAGTTCTTGTATGGTTGGTAAGCGTTGATGTTTTTTATTGTAACGGTAAATTATTGCAAGTCCTAAGATGGAGTAAAATTCAAAACTACAAGACCACTATAACCTTTAGGTGTACACTTGATGTTAATCCTTGCAAAGTATAAACTGCTAAGACGGCATACACTTTTAATTAATTTATGGTGGACTCCACTCATGTCTCTTGTTCTTCCCCATTCTTTTCTGTTTCTCTTAATTAAGCGGTTCTCACATTCCTATACCATTGACAAATAGTTAAGATCCGACTGATCCTTTAAACTCATTTTCGAATGACTGATGCTAAATTCTCATTTTTTTCTGCTGCTACAAGCACTGCAGTTTGATGAGGTACTTGGAAAAGGAGCCATGAAGACAGTGTATCCGTCTTTAAATGTAGCTCATTATTTGATAATTTTTATAGCGTACAACTTAATGAACTAGATATATATATATATATATATATAGGCATTAATTCAAGGCAAAACATCTTGGGTTGTGTGACATGTCTCCCTTAATTGAGGACCTCAGCTACAGAGCATTTGATGAGCGAAATGGGATGGAGGTGGCATGGAACCAGGCCAAGCTCTGCGACGTGCTGCGATCACCGGACGCACTGCAGCGCATGTACTCCGAGGTCCACATACTCAGCACCCTCCACCATGAGTCCATCATCAGTTACCACACCTCCTGGATCGATGTCGGAAAGAGGACCTTCAACTTCATCACTGAGATGTTCACCTCCGGCGCCCTCCGAGAGTAAGTTCTGCTGAACCTGTTCTGCTAGGGTCAGGCCATGCAGGAGGACTTGCACCTTTTTGGCCTTCATCCAGATTTGCCCTCATGGCTGAGAATTTTAGCTAAGAAAGAGCTACTTTAGATCTGGGTGTTCTCTTGGTGCAGGTAGTTCATTAGATCCTACAGTTCCATTTGAATGGTAGATTAGCTTGAACCTAGTATTTCTTTAGCTATGGCTTTTCTCTTGGGTACAAGAGTTGGCCCAATAGCGATAGCAGTCCAAGTTGGATGCAATCTAGTTTTGTTGTTGTTGCCTTGGGCTTGTTTGGCCCAGGCCCATCAAAGCTCATTTTGTTTCTTGATGAAAAGGATTTTGGTGAAAAGGAGGAAGCATCAAATTAATTAAGACTTGAAAACCAGGTAAAAAGAAAGGTAAAAAGAAAGAGGAAGGAAAAGGAAAATAAAAATAGCAAATGACAGAAGAAGGAAAGTACAAAATAGAAATACCATAACTTAGGAAGGTAAAAAATCTCGTAGTACATGAGATTTAGGAGCTTGTGATGAACATATCTCTCCCCATTTTCACAACTAAAGTTTGAAAATTGTAGTAACAACTCTCTCTAGGTCTTCCTTAAAATTTATTTGATATGTATCGGACCAATTGAAAATTTAACCACGAAAAGAACCAAATAAATCTTTCTTATATGATAAGTAATAAACGTTATTAAAAACTATAATTGTAGTAGAATCTACATGTTCTTAACATTATAGTGTTATTTTGAAATTATGAATACTTATAATCTTTGGAACAACCATTAACGTTTTCTCCCTTCATATACATAACAATATTAGCTTCTAATTTAAGAATACCCATGTATGAAAACCCTAAAATATTTTCAGAGTTTTCATTTTTTATTTTTGCTGATAAAAACCTGTGAATGGTATTTCTTAAGAAGGTCTAGGTTCCCAAAGGCCATGACCTGCATAGAATTCAAACCGATCAACTCTTTACTATTATGTTTTTTCATCAAAAAAAAAACAGAGAAAAGGATCAAGAAATAGAACATACAGCTAATTTGATGATGTGTTTAGCTCACAAAACATTCGATTGATGAGTATTAGAAAGTGGGATTTAGGTACCGGCAGAGATATCGACGAGTTGACATTAGAGCCATCAAGAACTGGGCCTGCCAGATCCTGCATGGGCTTGTATATTTGCATGGCCATGATCCTCCGGTGATACACAGAGACCTTAAGTGTGACAACATCTTTGTTAATGGCCATCTCGGGCAGGTCAAGATCGGCGATCTCGGGTTAGCAGCCGTGCTCCGAGGGTCCCAATCTGCGCACAGTGTTATAGGCAAGTAATCCTTGCCATGCTTTAAATTTAATTTCTTCATGTATTTAGTTTTCGTTTATAGTTTCAATCCTACTTTCCTAGAACTAGTCAGAATATCAAGCACCTTTATTAATAATTAATAACAGTATGCAAACTGTGCAAGTAATCATATATATACCTGCATCTATCTATCTTGTTGTCCAATTGCTCATAACTGTCATGGTACTGTGCAAATTAGCTAGGCAAGGGGTGATGCCATATAAAAGTTGGTTTATGGACCAGGATTCTTTTTTAGTTCAACCTTGGATTAGAGAGGGACAGTTCTCAAACACAGATCTTTTATCACACTGATGATCTATGATTCAATGGTTTTCAGATATTTCAATTACGATTGCTCATGTAAGGCATGGCAACCATGTTGTCTGTGAGATAGTAGAACGGCCTGTATTGTAGAATTGATCAAATTGCCATTGCTCATGGAATCACGGGCTGTTCGTGAAATGGTCGGTCGGCCGATCCATCTGTATTTGAGAATTGGTCCACTTCCAATCCATAAACCAATATTACACAACTAATTTAATACAATTTATATATTCCAGTTATTACAAATGGCTATAATTAGGATTGCAGAGAATTCACACTCAGTGATATGGACCAGTGGTAAGGTGCACAATCTCAATTGTGTGTTTCTCATTAGAGTGTAAGCAAATGGCTTATAGCAGGCTGCATGTAGGTGCGGAAGTGGTTCCTTTGTGAACCATAGCTGACCATAGTCTGAGTCAACCAGATTTTTATTGATAAATAAAGAAATAAAAATGAATGCAAAGTGAGCTACGTACGAAAAGTCTGGCTGTTGCAGCTAATAATGGCCTCTGCTGCTGCTCTTTCTTTCAGGGACGCCCGAGTTCATGGCACCGGAGCTCTACGAAGAGGATTACAACGAGCTCGTCGACATATACTCCTTCGGCATGTGCGTGCTCGAAATGCTTACCTCCGAGTACCCCTACAGCGAGTGCTCCAACCCTGCCCAAATCTATAAGAAAGTCACTTCGGTGAGTCATCTATCCAGTCCCGAGTAGCATGACGTCTTTTCTCCAAATAGCTTCTTGCCCAACGCCTGCATCGCTTCATTTTTCTACAGGGCAAGCTCCCCGATGCATTCCATCGGATCCAAGATCCTGAGGCCCGGCGTTTCCTTGGTAGGTGTCTAGAAACCGCATCGAGGCGGCCATCGGCCAAGGAGCTGCTTCTCGATCCCTTCCTCGCATCCGACGACCATCACAATCCTGTTCCACTTCAGAAATATGCCTCAAGAATCAAGGTTATTAAGGACGCCCCAGAGATCTACAACCTGAAGCCCACGAAGAAGAGGACCGACATGACCATTACCGGGAAGTTGAATCCAGAAGATGATACCATCTTCCTCAAAGTTCAGATAGCTGATAAAGAAGGTAAGCATTTTTTTTCGCCCCCGTATTATAGGCATGATCATATCAACAGTTTAGTGCCTCTAGGGTGTAGATTAATGCATGGGAACTGAACTTGTCAGGTCACGTAAGGAACATATATTTTCCTTTCGATATCGTGATCGACACACCGAGTGATGTGGCCAACGAGATGGTGAAGGAGTTGGAGATAACCGATCGGGAGCCGTCAGAGATAGCGGAGATGATAGCTCAGGAGATCTCGGTTTTAGTGCCGGGTTGGAATGAAGGAGATGTACCTGAGAACAGCAACAGCCATCATGTGTACAGCTTTGGGGACGATGAGGAGGATGGATGCAATCACCCTTTCTGCTATCTATCCTCCCCTACTTCCTCCCAGGGATCATTGTTTGGGACGAGGCCTTCTCAAGGGTGGTCTCATCAGCAGCGCCAGTCTCACCAAGAAGACTGGTTTGGAGGTATGCAATTCTCTCTTCTACTGCACTCCATACGTGCGATTCTTATGCTTGAGCTATGAAATAGTGAACAAAATTCGGGTGCCGAGATGTCTTCTGAAACTAGCTAGTTATAATGCGACATGGGCTTTCATAACCTTGGAATTTATGGGGCGACTCTGGTATCTAGACTCTATTGGTTGCTCTCCCCAACCTGTTCCTGCACTGGCTCTCATAAACTTTCAGGAATTTAGGAAGTATTTTAGTGATATCTACCTCTAATTATGCAGATGATCTATACTCTGACGATGACGACAAGAGCTCCATGCACTCTGATAAGTATTCTGCTGCGAACTACACCTCAGATAACGAACTAGAAGGCGAGGCAAGCTGTCATCGAAGAGAAACTCAGCCCATCCACCACAAGTCAACAAGGTTTTGTACCAGAGAAAGCCCTCCAGTGGATGCCTCTCTAGCTAGCAAATTCCACAGGCAATGTAATGAAATATTGTCGGAATCCTCAAGAGCTTCCAGCTCTCGTGCAGGCAAGAGGGCAGTCGATGGCTGTTGTATGATGAGGAATTATTCGATGGTTGACATACGAAGCCAACTACTGCAACGAACGTTCGTGGAGGAGGTGAACAAACGGCTATTTAAGACCGTCGGAGCATTCCAAAACATAGGCTTCAAGGATCCAACAGAAGGCTCCCGTAATATTTCATCATCTTCGAAAAGAGATCACAGGAAACAAAAGGTAGGCCATACATGGGTAAGGAGTTAAAAACTCTTTGTTGAGGACGGCCTGTTGGCTCAGCTTGTGATGATATGGTTTCATGATATTTGGAGTTGACACCTGAGGTGATACTAATAAGTCTCTAGTGTGCTAGTGATGAAAATCTAGCAGCAAGCACGTTTCTGGTGCTTGAACAAATAATTGCTTTTTAGTCGAGCAAAATGCTTGTTACGTGGATCACCATTGGATAAGAGAATGCATGTCTCTTCTAGCAACCTCAACAGTACATGGGAACTGATGAGACCATGACCTCGATTCAGCCTCTTCCATTGCCAAGGCATTGCCTTCCTATGGATCAAGATTTCAATGTTGTCGGCTTTCCATTAAAACGGACTCCCATTGAAATTGACAGTCCATTATAATGATATACAACCACCGTTACTTTTGTAAACTTCATACACTAGGAGCTTCTTTCGAAAATTCAACAAGATTGGACTGTATTTTCTATAAAATTATGAATTACACATACAATCTATTTAAGTAAAGCACATATCAACCTAATATTTTCTAAACCTAAATCTATAGAAAGAAAAAAGAAAACCTCCATAATTTTTTTTTTAATCCTGCAGTCCAATATGCTCATAGATAGGACACAGGCCAAAACTAGAATGGCCCTTTAAGAAAAACTGTTCTGAATGGGCTAACAGGTCTGATTCCTATAGAAAATCCAACTAGAAGATCCAACTGATTTTTTTGAAATTTTCAAACAGGCCCTAAGATTTTTTTTTTTTCGAAGTTGCTTGATTGACAAGTTCTACTAAACCAAGTTAATAAAAAATTTAAAAAAGAATGAGCTTTGTGAATATGATTGTTTGATCGTTTTTTATAAAATCTATTTTTGCCAAAACCAGCGAGTCATAGAATCTAAAAAATTTGGTTTTATTAAAAACCAGTGTTCCGTTGCCTATTTTTCCAAAATTAATTGGCAAGTCATAAGATCTCGATTCGACGGTACTTCGGAGAAAGGTGGATCCCTCTGTCACGCGAACGGCTTATTTTCTAATTTTTTAACATAATATATTTTATAAATGAAAAAAAAAAAATAAGAATGGTACATGGCAAGGTTGGTGCTTTGTATATAGTTTGAGCAACGCTAGTAAAACCCCAAAATGAGACGAAGCAGGAGACAGACAGCGTGGAAGGCCGTAGTTGCAATTACCTGCGGACATAACAAATGCATTAAAATAAAAGTAAAAGGGTGGAACCTCTATTTTAATGAATGCATTAAAATAAATCCATTTCGAATACCTCCACCATTTTCATGAATTGCAATAATTCCCTTGTTTCACATGGCAGGCCATTGGTGCATGTAGAGAAAAAATAGTAATAGGATGGCACCTTGTAGCATTAGCTTTGGTACTTCTTGGTTTGAAAACTAAACAGAGGACTGGCTCAGTATAAACTTTATGTCAAAAATCTGCATAAAAGCTCTCATATCTCTTCGAAGACATCCGATAAAACTGGAACAATACAGAGATCTAAAAGCTCTCATTTATGCTTGCATTTTTTATATATTATAGCAGAAAACATGTTGCTTTGGAGTTATTATAAAATATGAGAAGTCTTTTCTGTCATCTATACTAATAAAACATTTATAATAAAGATCTCTTGAAAATATTGCATCCATGGACCATTTCTTCGACATATGGCTTTTATCGCTTTGTACATAATTTTTTAGAGTAATGTGACTATATATCTAAATTTCAAGTTGAATGGAAAATATGACTGAATTCACCCCAAAACTTAATGAATGTTGCTATACATATCTTTGCATGACATGGATTAATTAATAAGTGGAACTAGAACCAACCCATGATATAGAAGAGAGGGAGAGGGAGATTTGGACCCTACTAAATAATCATAAGATTGGTGGAATGTCAACATTTAGAGGGCCACACGAGTTAAAGACCGTTGCTATTTTGTACACCTCCACATAGGCAAGGAGAGGGAGAGGAGAAGGTATGGTAGGCCCTTTTCTATTCCACAACTATCATGAGAATAGTGAGCAAATCATAAGGATTGCTAAGCCGAGCTCGCACAACAGCTGGATTGCTGTTTTTCATAACTACGTGACTTCCACAATGTCTCACTAACTGCCGAAGGGTTTCAATCCAATAATCTTACCCTAATGGAATCCTAGGCCGCTTGATTTTTTTTAAAAGGTAAATAAGTTCGTCAATAGCCAAATGGCAATCAATAGGCATATCAAATATGACAGCTTAGTGCTGCTCTTGGTCCAATTTCTGAATTTATACAAATGTTGAAATCCATGTTAAGTCTTCAAGGACCGATCTATTCACTGTAATCGAATTTAATTTTGTTTGTTTTTCTAAATTATGGTGCAAGAGATTGGAACAACGGCAGCGCAGTTGAAATTGAAGGGCCAGCTGACCTCTTTCTCTTTTTTATTTGTTCTTGATGTTGCAGTATCTTTTCCCCGGCCCTTAATAAATTGGGTGGCATAAACTACCTTTCAGTGGGATAAAAATAGGGTTTACTGCTCTTGATCGTGTTTAGTTTTGGGCATGCGAATCAATCTCAGTGTAGCTTTAATAAATCCCTTCCCATTTTCTTTCTAAAAAAAGAGGAATCGGCTAATATTTTTTATTAATTTTAAAAAATGATATGAAAATTGTCTAAGCCTAACGCCTAAGATTTCTTGTGATTTGAACCCAAAATCTCTGAGATAACTGAAGAATATAATTGTTCAACTATGTTTTACTTGGTTGTCTTAGTACATAAATTGATTCAAACCCTTAGACACATTTACTTTTTTGTTTATATTATTAATCCTCAAGTTCTAGATTTTTTTTTTCTCTGCTATTAGTTTTAGCACCAATCACATGCAATGCAAGTTTGAGAAAAAAAAATTTAAATTTTTATGGAAAATAATATTAAAAGTAATTATATTTTTTTTGTCTATTTATAATCTTTTTTATGCTTTTTAATATTTATCTACACTCAGAAGTATCATAATAACTTTTTTAAATCCACATTTAGCTAGAATTTTTAATTTTTCTAAATTATTTGCTCTCATAATTTTTTAATAATGATATTTCACCTATTTATCTGCAGCAAGATGCCGGTGCCTTGAAGTTTTGTTATTCGCTTTGGAATCCCAAAATATTGCTTTTGCACTGCTATATCAATGCGGGCAAGTGAACAGAATATGCCAAAATCCTAATGAAAATATGATCAAGTAGTCCAATTAGAATCGCTTTTAAACCTGAGGAAATCCAATGAAATTAGAAATAGAGCACTGGCCATATAGGCAATGTTAAAAGCAATACAATACGGAATGCTACTCATATGTTTCTTGTCTTATCTTAAATTGGATGCAGTCCACGTAATAAGAAGGGACAATCAAACAGCTTTGCGCGTGTTTATCGCATTGATATGTTTACTTACATGTACGTATGGTGTACATAGAATGCAATCCTAATCGAATAACCTCAGAGTATTGGCGCCGCACGTTGAGAAATATTGATCTATCTTTTTAGAAAAATACTGGCTCACATCAGGATGCATAGCTTATATAGTTGCACATTGAAGATACAGAGATCCTTCAAATCACTTATGAGATTATTCAGCTTGTTGAATAGTTCAACATCAACAGATCTATTCTTTTATAAAAAAAATTTATTATTTTTTAGCAAATTCTTTATAAATAATTTCTGTAAATTCTATTTTTCTAATAAAGGCCGGGTGGCTTTGCCTCTCTCTTCATCAAAAAAAAATAATAATAATAATTGACCCAAGCGATCACTGTCACTCTAATAGCCTCCGTGTGTAGCTAGCTTCTGCCGATCAATTGGTGATCAACATGTGGAAGTGCAAAGCTATCATTCAATCGAAATTGCAGCAGATCGGCTTGGCTGTGACCTTGGGGTCCTTCAATAGGACGGGGGGGTTCCATGTGAACGTGGCTTGTCATTCATTCCGTTTCCAAGGTCTTAATACTTCACATGATGACATTGGACCACATCTCTCGTACACGTACTCGTTAGACGACGAAGGCTACCTATAGCTATGTTGTTGTTCAAGCTTTGCGTCTTCCATTGATGTAGTTGGAGACGAGATATGGAAGGATGCGAGCAATGACCATCTCGACTGACTTCTTGCCGCCAGCTATACCATGCATGCAATGGTCCTCACGTGTCAGGAGAAGGGCTTTTGGATGGTGGCTGGAGCCGGTGGTTGAGAAGAACCTTTCAATATTGGTTTTATATGTTTCAAATCTAGTTTAATTCAATGATGAGTTTAAATTATAATACATGGTTGAATAGTGTTGGTCTAAGAATTCATTTAGGTTTTTTTTTGTTTAGCTCGACGCTGGTTTTGCACCGAAAATTTTTTGATATCTATAGAGAACTAGAAAATTGAAACAAAAATATATATGTGACGGCCTATGCAGCCAGATGTTTAGTCCTGCATCAAATATAGACTATACAGGATAAAAATAATTATGAACCGATATAATAATCTTTTGGCTAGCTATTTTTAAATGATGTCACCGGTCAAAGAACCTCGAGGAGAAGATTTTGATTTCTAGTAAATTACGGATCTACTTAAAATTAGTGGATTGTTAGATGCATCTTAGCGCACACTAGGGATTTTTCCTTGTATATTATTCATTTACACGAGAGTCAGCTACCATGGTACGTTTTGTAGGCCCAACAAATAATCCTTTACAGCTTAAGGTGACAGCTAAACGAACCCTTGGAGAGTATATTTGTCTCTGTACCCATTGTCATTGCCTCTCCTTATGGACATCCATAGAGACAAAAAAGATGAGTTGTTTTGATGAAATGTTTTATGCACTAGAGATATCCCGGTAAGTTAGAAGTTATTCGATGACCGCATGCCTTGGGCCGAGGCCATTTAGATAAATTAGATATGCGAGGAAAAAAAAATAAAACTCCATTTAAACATGAGCTACTAATATATCCTGGAGACAGAAATTCTCCAGAAATATGTTCTTATTTGCAAGTTAGTGGATTAATAGCCCTAAAGTTTTTTACTTGCCATGCATATTTACTAGATGGGTGTCTACGACTCTATCAAGATTTTTTCAATTTTGAAAATTCATTGAGCCTTCGCTATATACAACTTGCTCATAATAACTACTGGTATTCTGTGCATGAACCTGATTGAACCTCTCTATTTTGAGAGCGACAGATGCAATGTATTGACGAGAAGGATCTACTCAATTAAATGCAGCCTTCGTGAACTGTAGCACTAATGCAGGCTTAGATTTTGTCAATAATCTGTACACAGGATTGAGCTCTAACATCTGTCTGCAATCTATTTTGGAAAAACTGTCTTTTAGGAATCACTAGAGTTTAAATTTATTTCTTGCTATGTAGCTCATTCATTTGATTTTGTCGAGTTTCTGTCTGCCACATGGAGCTCAAGAAGGCTAATGCTGTAACTTGGGAAATTAGAAACCAAAAGAAAGCACACTCAAACCAAAATATCTCAATAAATTAAAGTCCTGTGATTGGAGAGAATTCCGTTTCATGGTAATAGCAACTTATTCAACATAGATTAATACAAATCCCATGCTGATGGACTCTGTTTCTTACTTCTTTACAATCTAATGTTAGTGAGATGAAACCAAATTTGCTCAAATGCCTTGACGATCACCTCGTGATACTCATCCGAATTCAGCGACAAGTAGCAAGCCAGAAGCTCCTCCAGATCCTTCGATGCCCGGATATTGTTCTCGACGATCATCTCCACCATTGAGTCCCTGAAATCCCTCTGAGGGTCTGATGATGACTTGATGACCGCAAAACTCTCCCGTAATGCCTTCCTCTGCATTCTCGCTGTCGTTGACAACCGGCTGCGCTGGGCCTGGACCCTATCGCCGACGAGCCTTGGAGAGCTTTCCCGCATCCTGAGTCGATGAAGTCCAGGCGGGGACTTCTTCACTGGGCACTTGCTCCGCTCCTTTACAGAACAACGATGGCGGTAGATCTCCTGCTTTGCATACATGTTGGGATTATCAAGTTTAACAGCGCCGGCTTCCTTCTTCGCCGGCTTTGTTAGAATCAGCGGGAGTTCGTGCTCTGAGACCATGGTGCAGTCCTTGACCTTTTCGAGTTTTCGAGAGATGCAGCTCTTGGTGCCCAATTCAATGATTATATCGGTCGCAGAGGTGGTGACCCAGAAGCTACAAGAGCGTGACCATGACGCGATGCCGTCAACACCATCGAATTCGATTCTGTTGCTGATAATGGGCTTGTGGAGGTCATTGCCGAAGCCATCGATGCAGTGACGGCGGTCGCACGGCGGGCTCTCGAGGGAGGCCACTGGGAAGTCGGTCGCAGCTTCAGACTTCCACGCTCTGCAGCTACGAGAAGCAGAGACAGAGGAGGTGACTAGCTTGGTGGTGGGCGAAGAAGGCTTGACGGCCTTCCTTCTGCTTCTTCTCTTGGATCTCCGTGGAAGGTCTATGAGGAAGTGGGTCTCGGAAGCCTTGAGGTGGAAGGGAGAATTGGGGAGCTTCTCCGTTTCAGCTCTGCTGGAGATGTAGTAAGAGGCTCTTCTGGGAAGAAAGGCCGGTTTGGGTTCGGGGGATGGTGTTGTGGATGGCTTTGGTGGTGTGGGTGGTGATGTCCTTGTAGTAGGATAGCACTTCTTCATGGAACGTGAGTTGCTTTGGCTCTTCCTTCCTCTGTTTCCCATGTCCTTGAGCTTATAAAACCAAGCATTTGGCATCATGTCAGATAATCTAAACCTATAGTTTCCCATCTCTCAGACACCAACTTCACCAACAAAATAAGAAAGCTCTTTCTGTAGGGGGTCGACACTCGCACAAGAGTGAAAAAGCTAGGAAGTCTGCTTATCTAGCATTGGCATACCCGCCCGTCTGCTGAAGCTTGGAAAGAACTCTCAACAACCACACAAAAGCTAACCTACTGCAATCTAATTCAGACACGAGGAAAGACCTAAGAGGACCATGAGAGAAACCAATTTTACAAGAGGAAGCAGAAAAGCTCTCGTGGTTGTTCTTCTAGCTTTGTTTCCTCCTCCTTTGTTCAGGGTCTACACACAAGAAAGGAGAAGCTAAGGACCAAAGAACCTGCCATTCCTGTAAAGATTCCAATCTCTTCTTTTGAAAGCACTTACAATGATCACGAAAAGGCTAAGCTATTTTAGAGTCATATACACAACAAAGTAAAAGGAAACCCTCTCTCTCTCTCTCTCTCTCTCTCTGTGTGTGTGTGTGTGTGTGTGTGTGTGTGTGTGTGTGTGTGTCTGTCTCTCTCTCTCTCTCTCTCTCTCTGTGTGTGTGTGTGTGAAAATGCTCTGTGAAGGTGAGGGGGTGGGATGGAGGAGGGAGGGAGTGATAAATAGGAAGAAGAAAGGTGGTGGTAGGGAGAGGAAAGAGACGTGGAGTGTCTTCAAGCCGATGGTAGGGTCCAAAGAATAGAAGAGAATAGAAGAGAGAGAAGTGGACCTTAAGCAAACAGAACAGTGGGTTGGGTTCTTCATACAATTCCCCTTCTTATACCTAATGAAACCTTGCCGGTATTTCACTTAATTCGGTTGTTACCATGCTTTTTTTTTATATATATAATGAAGATAACCTACAGAAAACTTAGGGTTGAGTCCACAAAATACCGTTTTCTTAACGGTGCTGTCGGGGGAAATAATGCAATGCATCTCCAACAACCACGGTTCTGCCAATCCTGTTTCGACCATCAGCACATAAGATTGTTTCGATACGGTGTAGCCATAGACAAGAAGTTTGTGAATGCTGCCCTTGGAGTTTTGGAATTGGTTTGATAAGTAAATGCTAAATTGGTATATAGAGTATTGTTATTTGTGACAATGTGCTTCTTGCTTAGTGGCACAAGAGATTTACAAAGTGGAAGAATGGATAGGTCTGTAGATGATGTGGAAAAAAAAATCAAGATTAGCTCAACATGGCAGTCCCTGAGAAACTAAAGATGGCAGCAGAGGTATATATGCAGTTTTAAATACTAAGAAGAGGTACAAACAATTGTAAAGGAGGTCTGCTCTGCTTTACCTGCTACTCAGTGGCTGTAGGACTGTAGTTAGCTCTGTAGTTTGGTTTATAAAACTTCATGATTTGCTCTGCAATTTGGTAGCAACTTTTGAATAAGATTTGAAAGTAACTTTCATGTTCTGTTTGTTTAGTTGATGTGACTTTCGGAGAATTTCATATTCTGAGCTTCAGGCCACAGAGCATCTCAAATAAATCTCATTGGGAAGCCATACCATGACCAAAAAGAAAGATGGGACATCCTTTTGTAGATTTTATCTAGAAAAGAATAAAAGCAAACCTTATAGCAAGTGAAAATAAGAATTGAAATGATGACAGGATTAACTGAATAAATAAGTGATCTAAAAAATAAATAAGTGATCTAAAAAATAAATAAAAAAATGAACTCATGATCTTTAGCAAACTTTGCTCGATTACCATGCTCGTTAGCAAACGGTTCGACCCTCAAAGTTTAAACTATTAAAACATGAGTCAACGATTAATCATCTCTCCCACTCTGATTGGATCTTTTGTTTTCTCCACAATTCATGAATAGAAATGGGGCGATCCTTACTTGAAAAAAGAAACGGGGTTATACTCGAAGGAAAATATTTTCTATTAATCTAGTTAAGTTCGACGATACTATAATTACTAAATCTGTGTTTAAAGTGTTTTAGGAGAGAACAGATATAAATCAGAACTGTCTCTTTGAGATGCTTTTAAATCCCATGTCACCATTTTTTCCCCTCCAGAGCTTAGTCGCCTAAAATGGATTGCTGCCTCCATTGAGGCTTCTTCATCCTTCGCTGCCATAAACCATGCACTACCATTGCTTTGGATCATCTACCAAGGAAAAAGAGAGAAAAGCCTGCACCCATAAGCTTTTTCAAGGCTTTAATCATAGAGAGAGAGCCCTTCTTGAGCTCAATTGGAATGGCCCAGTTTCCCTTGGGACGGCCACCCTCCAGCTCAATTGGATGGCTTTAATCATCCGGGCTGGTCGGATGGATCACCGTGTGCATGCAGGCAGGAACCAGAAGAGTTGTGCTGGTTCGCTAAGCTCAGCTTTCTTATTTTAAAACGGAAACAGAGAGCATCCGGCTTATAGCTTTGGCCAGAAATGGTCGTGGAGCAAGCATGAGGTAATGCCTTGGCTACACATGGCATTGGAACAGCCACATAAATATGTTTGGTTCGGGCTGTCAATAAACTTTGGTGGTCTTTGACCTCCTTTATTCCAAAAAAAAAGAGATTCGGGCTCTAAGATATTGTCTGTGGTCTGATCTTTATCAGGCTAAGAACAATCCTTTTTGCATGGATGAGCCCCAAACTTGTACGAGTTGATAAACCATAAGAAGTCATACTCATGGAACTCAAGTATCCCATGGAAGACCTTCGTTCTAAGCAACTGCAAATGCTATGGCTGCTATTACTCTTGTCACACTGGGTGCTACTCTTCAGCTGCAATATCAGAATGGTATGGTAATAGTTTGTTGTCATGATACAAACAGAATACCTTCCATAAAAAAGAATGATATGAACAGAATACCAACATAATAACACTCTCTAGAGAATGATCATTAGATGATTGCTAACGTAGAACGCAAATGTTTGATGCGTGTATATGAGAACAGACAACGCCATGTGCTTCAGACTTGGACCAAGCATACGAAGATTATAGCACCAACTTGTGCATATGCTTGAGCTATTCTCGAGATAGATCTCAGAATTTTCACGTCTTACGACCTTCCCGATTTCGTCCTCAAGTGGTCCTCGGTAGACTTCTCGAACACATTGTCCAAGGCCTAAATTGCTCGGATTGAAGCGGTCCCAAAGAGGTGACATGGCCGAGGAGGGATTAGCCTACCCAGGGCCAGGGTCTATTAGGTTGGCCAGGACTCGTCTCGCTCTCACATGATGCCCATGGTGTAACCGGGCCTACCATAACCAATGCTCAAGTCAAGCCTAAGCCTTATTACAAGTGTTTTGGCTCAGAAACCGGCCTAACACTTCAACCATGATGTAGTACGTTATCATGCTGCTTCCACTCCAACTCCTGAAGTTTACTGACCACCAAAATTTCAATCCTCAGAATGAACTGCTTTTGACCCTTGCTGTAATGAGTGTTATGCTGACGTTCAAAATGGCAACCATCTGAGCTATTTTTTGGCTCTCTTGTCCACTATAACTTGCATTCCCTTTCTACGTTCTGATATTTTCCTTATAAATAATCTGTATATATACTTTTGTTTTAATAAATTCGGGTGGCTCTATGCTTCCCTTTCACCTCAAAAAATGAATTAGTATATTAAAACTCGAATAAAAGCATTATGGAACAGAGAGGTTAAGAATGTTAAAATTATCAGATCATAGTCACCTTTTGGGGCGCATTCCATCCATATAATATATATACGAAGAGTCCATACGGATGGTCTTCTTATTTAAACTTGAGTGCCCGGAATTAAATGAGTACGCGTCGACGGTGTTTAATTCGATCCGAAGCTCGAACGCAACCGGCTCCCACTCGAAAGGCGTGTGGGCCCTGATACCCGAATTCGTTGGTAGGAGGCCGAAGCATGGAAAAGGTTAAAAATTTACGGTTGGACTTGGATATAGTTAACGGCCGCCCGAAGACCGGACGGTCCGGGAATCTCTTTCCCAGAATGTCCCTCTTTGTTCCCATACTATCCCTTCTATTTGTTGGTGTTCGTCCTTTCGTCTCCATAGTTTCTCATAGAATATTTTCAAAATCTATTCAGGAAGGTTGTAATTACTGGAATATGAGAGAAAACTATGCTCAATATATACAATTTTTTTTTTGATGTAAAAGGAGGCAAAAAAGGAGATATCTGATTTTTATTGAAGATTAATCATATTTACAATAGAGATGAGGAGCAGAGATGAGTTATATTGTCGAGGAAGAAGAGAAACAAATACTATAAAAAGAAGCTAAATGGCTTCAAACCAAGTATCTGCTAATCAGGACAGAAAATAATGATCTTTATAAGAAGAAGCAGTGAAGAAAAGAACCCCATTCAGACCTATAAGCAGAAGCATTCATTGCCTGAAGATCTCAAGCAATTTCACAAAAGTTTTCAGGCCAATATTGTTAAAAAAACAATATTACTTTTTCTTATTATCATTGTGTTAGAAGTGTGCTAGCTTTAATAAAAAGAAATGTCCATATTGAATGATTTTTTTTTTCTCGGAACGTAAAATCAATATGCCGAAAACAGTGACACTGAGCAAAAATACGTATAAGAGAAAATCAGATCAGGATTTCTAATCTGATATTATATATATATATACATCTCTTTTCCTGGCAGTATAGCTGTAGATCAAAGGTTCTGCAATCTTGCTTCCTCTAGCCGTTGTGGTCGTTGGTACCTTTGCTCGGGCCGGAGGGCGGCACCTTCCCTCTAGGAAGGAGGTTGAGCAAGAGTGGCTTATACTTCTCCTTGAGCTCCACTTTTAATGGTGCTGAGCTCCTAGGGATCACTGGTGATGCCATGCTGCATGGAGAAAAATTCAGAGGATTGGACTCATGAGGCGGAATTTGGTGGTGGCTTTCTTTCGGGAGGGGGATATTTAATCGTGGATCTGTGGCCGGTGTACTGGTGGAGTGAAATCCATCTATAGGTCTCGAAGTCGATAATTGTGGAATAATGAGTAGGAGGAAAAGGAAGAGGAGTGAAGGGTGAATTTGGTGGTGGATTGCCATCCGCAGAGAGGAGGATGTCTGAAGACTTGTTAGTAGATAGGCTTGTGTAAGTGAAGGGAAGAGAAGAAGGTTTTGCTGAAAACGAGGGAGAGAGAGAGGGGGGGGCAAAGTGGAGAGGTTTGAAAGATGAGTGTTTGTTTGAGGGGGCCGGTGGAGCGGAGGGGGGTTTTAGAGGCGAGTAGTGGAAGGAAACCTAACGATGTTTGACTGCTTCAAGTGCGTATGAAAGGAAGGAGTTGATCGTTCGCAGCGTGACTCTTATGTCCTCATATTTCAGCAATGCACGGGCTGGCGCGACGGCATACGTGTAATGAAGCATGAAAGCCGAAACACGTGTAATGAAGCATGAAGCCGATGCATACACTTTTCTTTTTTTTCTTTTTTTTTTTTTGAGAAATAAGGAGACTAATGGGGTTAAAAGAGTTACAAAAGGGCTGTTCCAGCACACGAGAAGCACTCCTTAGGAAGAGAAACAGTGATGAGGAGACTCAGGAGAAGGAAAATCTGAAAGCAGCCAGAGTGCAGCTAGGTGCCAGATCCCATGAGCGATCAGAGCTGCAAGTTTCTCCATCATAGTCTCCATCAAATTCAAAAAAAAAAAAAAAAAACAGGTAACACGAGGAGCAGCCTGCTGGATGGGAACTTTAAGAAAATCTAGGGGGGGAATGCTTCGTCTTAGAGATTAGTTTGGCAAAGCTTGGCGTATCCTTTTCCTTTGGCTAGGATAGGCAGGTCTCGAAAAAAAGAGAAAGAAAAAAAAAATTATATCTTTGTTCTATTACATTCGGTACATCTTAAAATATTATATGCTAGTGTACAATTATATATAAAGAAAATAATATAAATTGATATAGGATCACATTAACAAAAAAAAAAAAATACAGGCTAATATAGGTTATTATATGATCCTTGAAATCACTATCATGCTAACAAAAAAAATAATATATGCTAATACAGAATTACACTAACAAAAAAAAATGTTATGAACAGATACAGATTGTTATGTGATCCCTAAAATTATACTAACAATTTCTATTGCAGCTGTAATAAGAGGAGTAGAAGATTTATGGGGAAATTATACTAATAGATTGCATCCAAGAGAGACAGTGCTGCAGCATGCATACCGAAGGGGAAGCTGATCTTATGCCATGAGGTAAAAAAGTCTTTCAGAGCCCTTGGAGAAGATGAATCGCTAGCAGAATCACAAGAATGCGTCCAAATGTGAAGTGCAGAGGGGCAGGAAATGAGTAGATGGTAAATTGACTCAGGGGACTCATCATAGAGGGGGCAGATCCCAGAGTCTTTACCAAGCTTCCTCGGTAAGATGTCTCGAGTTTTGAGTCTATTCAAAAGAGCCAACCAGAGAAAACCCTTAATTTTTGAGGGAATAGGAGATTTTCAAACCACTTTTGCAAGAGGCCATTTTATGCCTCCGTGTATCAGGAACTTACAGGAGGAAGAAGAGAATAGTCCATTGCTCTCCAGGAGCCAAGCTAGAGATTCTATCTGGATCTGAAGAGAAGATCAAACTGGTCGGCAAGGAGAGAAGGCGATCTCTCTGTTGCAAGCCTTCCGCAAAGAGACCGGAAAACCGCAGCCTCCAGCAGGAAGAGCTTGAGTGATAGCATGCGGCCACCAAGCATAACTTTCGCCTGTAAGCTTTGTAGAGCGCAGGGGAAAGGGTTTTGAGAGGGCCATTGCAGAGACAAGATCAAACCAAAAGGAGTTATCCAGTCCGTTTCCCACATGGAATATGCATTTATTCTAGAACATAATTTGCTCGGTTTCCGAGAGTGATTTTTTTTTGAAGGAGGAAGAGATTAACTTCCACCGGGTATCAGAATCTTTTTCAGGTACCGTCTTCACCATTTTGCATGGAGAGCCTGATTGAAGACCTTCTTTCAAAAAAATAAGATAGTGGAAATCACGACGGCAGTGGAGTGGAGGATGCGAAGAAAAGTTGCCTACCGCACTCTAAAATTTATTATTTTTTGATGTTATTGGATATATCCATACTAAAACTATATGATTCATCGATTTTAGTATATTTTAAAAAAAAAGGGGGCAATGTGTTTGCCCTGTCGACTAAAGAGCATGACCTATAAAAAGTAAGCAATGAAACATGAACAACTAGGAAAGTGGCTGATCAGTTGTTCCTCTGCATTGTTTGTTTATTTGTTTGTTTGCTTTTTCATCTATTAGAGTTTGTTAATTGTGTTTCCTAATAGTCTCCCTATCTTTTCTTTCCTTCCAAAGGGTACCGATAACACGGACTAGAGCTTATTAATGACAATGGAGACAGCTGGGGTTATGGTTAGCTTTTATGGGTAGGATAAGACCTGAAGAAAACTCTTTAGATGGCTTCCAAATGGCATCAAAAGCAAAAGAGCCTCTATCGTCTCTTGGTTGATCGAAGGGACTTGCATTGAAATTAAAATTTTGACTTCTGACTTTTGACTTTTGACTTCCAACTTTCCACATGGCACGAGCCTGCCTTTAATCGATAAGAGGCTCTCTGCCGAGTGGCAGATGGAAGGCTCGTGTTCCCCAGTGGGTTGCCGCGTCAATACGCTATGCGGAATTTTCTTCAGGTTTCATTTAATTGGATTAAGGTTGATGGTTGGCCTCCATATGCGAGCTTGAGATGAAGTTTTGGTGATGCGGTTTCCATCTCTCTCTTTTTAATGTTGGGGTAAAAGCCAGCCTTTGGCTAAACCGGCTTCGAGTCCTGTGGGTAGATCAGCGCTGGAATCGCCAATTGGGTTTGTCTCATCTTTTTTGCTGGTGAGAGACCACGAAGCACGCGACAAGGATAAATGCTTGCCAGCTACCATCAACAGCTGTTATTGTGTGAACAGTACTGGCGAAAGGAACACATCATACCCAGCAAGTAATGCTCGTGTAAAATAGAAATCTAAAGCACATAAGAAAATTCAAAAAAAAAAAAAAGAAAGATGAAGAGAAGAAAGAACAGCCTCAATGACTCTCCAAAGAAACTCTTTCGAGTGATGCATAGTAAAAAAAGTGACCTAGTTAGCGATGTTATATGTTTTCCAAAAAACATGAGTAATCTAGAAAATGTTCCCTCCGAAAGCCTGCAATGTCCTGAAGTATAGCATTTCTATTTGACCACTGATTGGCCTTAGCTTAAGAAAAGCTCGGATTATACTCAGTTTTTAAAGCTAAACCAAATCTTGAGCCAGCAAATTAGGCTGCAAATGCACTGTTTATGAGCACTCCGGCTTAGCTTGCAAATTATTTTTTTGAGCTTGCCTTGTCTAAAGCCTAAAAGATGAGCTGAGCTAAAATATTTTTCAGAGCTAGGCTTTATAAATAAGCCGAGCTTGAACATGTTTTGGCTTGGTTCGAAAATAGAAGAAATACATGGCCTGGCTCGACTAAAGCTCGGCTTGAAGCTCAGCCAAACTGAGCTTGACTAAAAGAAAAGTCTAAAATGAGTTGTATAATTTTTTAATCAGATTTCTACAGACCGAGAAATGAGAGGTTTTTCTGCACCTAGAACTGATCCATGGCCATTGGACCTGGACGCCCCATATCCAAAATTTAAGATACGGATGGATTCAACATGAGTCCGAAATCAAAATGGAACTTCCGGTAGGGCAGGATATGAACCTCATAAAACAATTGAACTCCGTCTAAGAGCCTTAAAACTAGCACCTGGCAAGGAGCTGCATGAGGACCTGTACAGGCATGTGCTTAGTCCCATACTGGTTATTTGCCGGAAAGATCTTATATATTTATACAGAACTAAAAAATCAAAAAAAAAATATTTTGGATAGTTCTTTCAGAGAAAGTTCTGAATTGTTATAAATAGTATCAAAACGGATCCAGCCTATGCCCCATGTGAACTAGGAAACACTACATCAATAGTTAATTAAGGTTTGCTATGGCCCGATCGTGGTATTTGTGATTATATTTAAATGAATTTGAACTTTTAACCTGACGAGAACATCGAAGGTTTGAATAGGAAGAGACTTGTGCGCTTAGTCTCATATTTTTATTCGGCTTGTAGGACTGCTTCCCCAAGGAAAGGTCAATGTCCCAAGCCCGGCCTCTAAGAATTTACTTGGGCCCAGCAAAGATCTGGCCCTATTTAGTTGATGGAAGTTGGACAGGGTTCAAGCTCGTCTCACTTATGCCTTGCATTAACTTATGTTATTAGATGAGTAGATTATTAGACCTTTCCAGCTTAATCTTGAACTTGAAGGGATCTCGACTTCATGCAAGATTTTACATCACAATGGTGGCACTTGGCAGCATACTTGTTCTAACTTTTGTTCCTACCATTCTTAATAGATTGGATGCATTTTGTTCCTCCGTGGATATAGTATATTTTGTTCCTCCGTGGATATAGTATATATTTGCATTGCGTAGTAGGTAACTCTTTTTCCTGCTTCCAGCTAAACTTTGAGTTAATGAGTTGAGCAAAATGTGGTTGGTACTCCGGCAAGTACGTAGTGCAAGTGAACTGCTGGACTGAAGTAAATGAGGAGCCAAAAACATAATTATTTCAATCAGTAAACTTGAAGATGAGAGGATGATTGATTGGCAGAAGTTATTATAAAAGAGGAACATTTGAAGCAACTCCAGGTAGATTGTTTACGCTCATATTTTCGGAAGAGATTCATGATTGTGATTTTCTAATGATCATGCATTCATACTTGAGAATTAACCATGGTATGTATATAACTGTTCGAGAATTGAAGGGGACAGAAGTCTTCCTAAATGCCTTTATGCCACATAAAAAGGCAAATGAGATAATGATACATCTTAGTCAACCTCCAAGATATAACAACCAAGGACCTTATTCAAAAAGATTAGTCAAAAAGTATTGTTTAGATTTCTTTGCCCTATATAGTGGTCAGCCCTAAATGGATCCATACTGCATCGTCTCCTTGTCCACATAAGCCATAGATTAAGTCCACTCTGATATTATTTTTAGCAATGCAGAACCTCATAAAAAACAAAAGCCAACATATTATTAAGATTTCTTGATGTTATAGAAGTGTCCAAAATGTTTCCAATGCACAATCAACGTCGGACTAAACACGGTGTGGATCTAATAATATTGAAACTTGGTGATCTAGGACATAGGTATATAAGATGAGTTTGTCATCAATTTATTATAAGTCCGCACAATAAAGAAAGTTTATGTTACCAAAGTACTGTCATGTCTGTTTTATTTTTAGGAAATTGTCTATTATTACTATCATTGGTTATCTGGAACTAGTTATTTATCAATTATCACATAAAGATAGTGTTGAATAAATCACAGTAGATGAACCATCAACCTCTTCATATAAATCTACATTGCGAGCTTCTAAAGGATGACTTACTGCCATGGCGAAGGAGGCTTGGATGCTCAGTCTCCTCTACTGTCGCATGCATTGCATGAGCAAGGTGTTACTCCATAAGTTGGTGAATTCTAGGTCATTGCTATCAACATAGCTTGGAGCCTTCATGGCCAGAGATGCAAAGTCCACTCGAAACCTGATATTTCTTCTGCCCGATTCAACATTGAGCTCAAACCTTCCACTAGTTTCAATAGGCTCCGCACCATGCCACGTTTCCCTTCACGCACCACAGAGTCTCATTGTCCGAGTGGCAGCACAACAGCCCTCCAAGCAAGCACAAGGCAGCCACACATCCTTCCACCTTGTGGGTCCCTGGGCTCATATATATATGGGAAGATCTCTCTATGTTCTGATCTTGGGATAGCAGTTACTTATCTGTTTGTGGCTTTGGAAAGACGGAATGAGGGCTCTTCCACTGTCCTATTCACAGAACTGCTGCCCTCCATCCATGGGGCTGCCCAACAACATCTCAGTTCTTAGGCCCAGCAGAAGCGCCACCAGGTTGGTGAAGGTTTGGGCTAAGACAGATGAGGGTGAAGGCAATGGAGAGGCCAAGAAGAGCAAGCAGTCCTTGTTTGAGAGTGTTACAGAAGCCCTTGACTTCTCGCAGGTCAGGTCCTCTGAGGATGCCCAGCTTCTGGAGGAGGCAAGGGAGGCCACCAGAGCTGGAGGACAGATGAACAGGCAACAGGTAGGAGTTATAAATAAGTAATCACTGCTTTGGTGGGTCGAGAATTTAATTATTTCAATGCGATAGTCATGATCGTTTTCTTGCAGTATGGTGCACTACGGAGAAAGATTGGTGGCACCTACAAAGATTTTTTCAAGTCCTATGTTGATGGTAATTTCTCCTGCCCTGCTATTGGCTCCCATGTCCTGTTTCCCTAAGATGGCAAAAAATATTATATGATTCTTGGTACAGAATTCAAATGTTGGAAACAAGTTCAATAAATTTACAGTATTTAACGAAACTTAGGAAAATGCATAAATAATAGGTGAGGTGTTAGGTCTGCAGGAAGGCCAAAAAAAAAAAAAAACCATGGATGTCTTTTTTTGGTCTCCCCCAAAGGATTTGGACTATACTGATGTTGGGTTGATATAGGCCATGTCCACCAAATAGACTCCTTAATCCACGACGCCAACAAAAAATCCGATCCAATCCTGCTAGATTTTCCAAATAGGCTCTGAAACATGATAAAATAAATGATTTGCTGATGATGGAAAACTAAAGAATAATTGAAAAACTTTGCAATATTTATGAATGCTTCCGGACTAGGTTTAGCAGGTCAACAACAACATTCTACTATTTCAATGTCGAATGATCAACAAAAATTTTGATCTTTCATGGCTACATATCTTCTCCTTACTAATTCTTGGCTTGGTTGATATGCTAGTTGACGGGCAATATGTGGAGGACGGTTGGGTGGACAAGACTTGCAAGGTATGCAAACAGGACACCAGGGGAGAGCCAAGACAGGTTGACAACCTTGGAAAATATGTCCATGTGGCATGTTTAGAGAAATCCAAATCAGCAAACTTCTTCTCCAGGCTTTTCTCAAGATAAAGCTCTCCTACAACTATAACCTGTTCTTCTTCTTTCTCAATATTCATATGTATGGTGTATTAAGAAAAAAAAAAAATCAATACCTTGTTCTTTGGTATACTATCTTCTCCAATACAGAAAGTAACTCTCAAAATTTATAAAACAACTCATTAGCATTTCCAAATCACTAAAATGCTGGGACAAATTTGAGAAGCAAACCAAAAATCTTATAAAGCATCCATCTACAAATTCACATTGATGCAAAACAGCTACAGTACATTCGACCACACGGTTTTTGTTCCTCTACATAGATGGGAAGATGGACATAAAGTCACTCAAAATTCTTTTACCTAATGGCAAGCTTACTCTTGCTTCTGTATAAACTATAGATTACAGCATAGAGAAATAGCGCCATAGTGCTATTTTCGAAGTAGAATGTTACCTTCCATAGCTACAATGAAGAACTGGAAAACCTGGTGGAGGCCTTCATCCTGCAAGGATAAACCCTGCACCGAATAATGGCGCTTCCAATCTTAAACCCTGGCATCACCGTAAACCCGACCTTAAGCTGCTCTCCTTTCTCAGTCGACACTTGATTCACCACACTCTCCATGTAGTTCTTGGAGTAATCATCCCCTCTCCTGACATAAAACATCTCAGCCCTTGGAATAAAGGAATGCACCATCACCAGCAATGCCCAAATCCATCTTGCCATCCTCGTGAATGCTTGATAGAACGGCGTCCTTGGGTGCCCGCCGCTCAACACGAATGCCCTTTGATCCAAATTACCAAAGAATGAGCGTTCCATCTTCGATGGCACCGCCACAACATACTTCGACCAGCAAAATCTCCCAAAATTAGAATCAGGGTCCTCCATCAAAGCATCAAACGGGTCCCGAAAGCTCATGACACGATCCAATTGCTCCAAACTAAAGCATACGTCCTGAGCATCACCGAGCATTACCCGAGAGAGATAGGCTTCAAATGCAAATTTCTTGTGAGATCTTTCAGCATATATGACTGAATCGGATATTAAATTGGCTGCTTCATCTAGGTTCCAACCAGAAGCTTTCATTAAGCTAATCAGTGGCTTTGCAAAGTCATGGATGGATTTAGATGTGAACTTAAAGACCTCAGAAAACAAAGCTGGAGTCAATTCTTGCCGCAGTGGAAATAATTCCTCTTCAGGCAACACTTGCTGCTTCATATTCCGCTCCAATTCAGCATTCTTTCGTTCCAATTCCTCAACTTCCGATCTGAGATGGGCAATGTTGGACTCTCTGCACTGGATTTTGGTTTGCAATTCTGCCACCATTTCCTGATGCTCTTGAATCTTCAAGCACAGAGAAGATTGAAAGTTGGAATCGCATTGGTGTTTCTTCCCATACAAATGCTCCAACTCGGAAAGGGATTCAAGCTCGGAGACCATGAGCTCATCGGCGACAAGGATCTTCTTAGGTTCATAAGGGATGTGAGCTTGCTGGAGCTGGACATAGGCTGATTTGAGAGCAGAGACGGTGATGAATAGCCTTGAGAGCACAGCTTCTTCCAAGCACCCGGAGCTTGAGATCCAGGTTCCCTCCAATGGTTGGGGGTGGATCTTCCAGTCTCGACTGTCGACACAGCAATTGGCCTCTCCAGCACTGGAGCTGTCGACGGAGGAATCGTTGGTGGGTTTCGGGATTTCATTGTGGGATACACCAACAGATTTCAGCTTACACAGTTTTGAGATGTGCAGAAAGACGCCAGGGACGTTGGAAGAGTTCTTCGTAGTTCTTGGGGGAACAGAGTCCATCGCTCGTGTTTTGGAAGAGTGCTTGAAAAAAGAATACTATGTTTTATAGCTCCAGCAAAAGATAGAAAGCGATGATTTTAAGCAGATTCATTGCCTCGAGCTGGAATAGCCAAAAATCCCCAAAGAAGCATCTTTTGAAGTTCTGAAACCTAAAAATCAAGAAGAAAAAAAGGGGTGAACGTAGTAAATAATTATAACGCTAAGTGAAGGAAAAAAAAATTCTGAAGGCATTGAGCTTCGCAGAGAGAAGGAAAAGGACACCGGGAAGTGACTTTTAGCGATACAAAAAGAAAAAAAAAAGTTAGGGTTTTGAATCGATAACAGGGTTTTAGCTCATAAAATTCGAAACATTTTTTTTTTTTTGAGCGAAATAATGGCATATAAGGAACCTGGATTAGAGTTCAGGGTTTTAGCCAGCAGAGAGATGAAAGGAAAAAGCAATTAGGGTTTAGGGTTTTAGCCAGCAAAGAGAATGGAGCAAGATAGATTCGGGTTTAGCTCCAATTACCTTCTACGACGAATGGGAAGCACTCAAAGGTGAGAACTTTCAAAATCCATTAGCTTTCTAAGATCATCGCATCATTCCAGAAGAGAAATCTAGAGCTTCCAGCTACCACTACCATATTGCCAAGAGCGAGCACCACAGCCAGGGTTTCGAGCGGAAAAGTAGGGAAAGATGGGGTATTGAGCTTTCCGAGACCGATCTAGACTCGAGAAGTAGAGGATCTCGAGTCAATCCCACACGGACAAAGAATTAAAAGTGGGAAAGACTGCAGCGATCAGTTCCACTTTTCATATCGAAATCGTCAAAACTAGCGGCCGACCGAATGATGCAGAAACCCTAATTTTTGGGAACATGGATTTTAGATTAGATTTGGGCTCTTTCTTTTCCCGAGTAAGAAGGCGGAGATTCGATAATAAAGAGAAAAAATATTTTTATAGTTGTGTATATTAATTTTTTTTTAAAGAACGTGTGGGTTCAGAGTTTTTGGGCCTTGCGCTTCTCGAAAAGTGGAGTATGGGGAGGGTTGGGTCTCGGTGGAAGAACCTGGCTTTTGCCGATGTCCAGTAGCTAGTTTGAAATCCTGGGAAGGGAGAAGAAGAGAGTGATGCATGAGGCCAAATTTTTCAATAAAGCATGCTTGTTTGCTTCTACCCATGGCATGTGGAGGGAAGAAAAATCACCTATTACATATATTTAGGTAGATCGATGCATAATGTCTGAAATATAATATTTACTGATACACAGTACGCATTAAATGGTACAGACTTAGCAAATTAGCCATCTAACAATCTGAGACATATCTTCAAATAAATTGATATATAATTTCTATAATATTATGTTCACAAGTACGTGACCAAATGATGCATAGTTGTCGACTTTCTAATATATATTTTAAGTTTCTTTGATAAACTCCTGGCAGTAATTTAATACACAACTTCAAATAAAATGATAACACAGTTTTTAGAACATAATTTTTACCAGCTTATGTTATATGGCGAACACACCAAGTAAATTAGTTATCTAACAAATCAATACATATATTTAGATAAATTGATGTATACCTTTTTTTTTTTTTGGTTACATCAATATATACTTCTAGAATATGGTATTTAACGATATAGTACATAATTTTCTAGCTTTGTTTAACATATTCTTTAGAACTATGAACTCTTAGGTGTAAAGATCCTGAAAAAGAGAGAAGGATTTGGAGAATGACAAAAAGATTCGAAAAAGAAAAAGAAAGACTTTATAGACAGAAAAGATGGCTTAACAGGAAGGAAGGTGAATGAAGAAGCTTGACCAGAAGAAAGAGAATGTTATGCATAATTTACTTTTATTTAAAAAAAAAATCAAGAAACTGATAAATTCCATTAGTAGAAGTTCTTGACTTTTGAATCGGCATTTGGAGAAACACGACAAACGAGGTATTCGTTTCTCTAGTGGCCACTCCATATGATTTTTGTTCATGTAGGGCCCACATAAATATGTGAGTATGCAACCGAGTAAAAAAATTTATTTGATAGACAAGAGGGTGATTAAATTATTGTTTGTGGCGGATGCAACCATCCCAATAAACGAAGTCTTAGTCACAAAATCTACTACGCATCGTAGGTTGGCATGAAGTTTGAATTTTCGTTCCATAGCAATATCCCTAAACCCTAGTCATCCGTAATTCACCAAAAATCATCTGCTAGGCTATCTAAATAAGATTCACACCCCCCATCTACCTCTAATCTAATAAACCTTGGAGATGGCACAATTTGAACTTCACTCTAATTACTTCTCTAATGAATGACACATAATACTGTCATACTGATTTAGTTTTTTTCGGTTTTATAGTTTACTTCCGTAGTATATTTGCCATGGCTGGCTGAAAGGTGGATGTAAGTAAAAGCTGGGAATTTGTCACGTAGCATTATTCTTTTCCCGGCATAAAGCAGGAGCAATCCCATGAATTGTAGGTATCCAAGCATGTGTAACACATAACTCATACTCTATTTTGTGTTACTATTGGTCTACATTCTCGTTCTCCAAACTACTCATACAAGATATTAGATCCTATACTGTACCGATATCATGCCGGTACAATAATGGTACGTACCCGTACAATAAATTTTGACTCGTACTCTTCGAGCCCCACTTGCTCCCTGCTCTGGATGCAGCCCAGCAAAGCGCCTTGCCGGTTATCCTGCCTTTCCTCATGGCCAATATATAGCACCGCATCCGGCTGCATCGACGGGCTCTTCTACCGTGGTGAGCCCGCAGAGAATCGCAGCCCGGCATCGTTGCATGAAGACATCTTGAAGCTTTTTTATTATTATTTTTTTTTATTTTTTTTAAGTACAATGGCTTCTCATCCTACTCTAGTGTAGAGCCGACAAACACAATCGAAGACTAGAACCTGGCTCAGACGCGAGGGAGGGCCCCCCCGGTGTGGCGAAAGTACCTCTCCAGAGTGCTGCAAAGCGTAGAAAGCAACCCAGTCCGTGGTCGTATTTGCCTTTCGGTATATATGCACTAACTGAAAGGCGTTGCAACCTCTCAGCATCAGCCTGATATCACAAAGTAGGGGACTGCCCTCCCCCCTCCATCCCTCCTTCCATATCCAATTGATCACTGTGGCCGAGTCTCCCTCTAAAATGATATGCTCAGCCCTCAATCTCCGTCTAGCATAGGAAACTCCATCCCATGCTATCCTGAGCTCCACTCCTATAGCTGAAAATCCATCAGTCCGCCGTCCACCAGCAACAATCAACTGTGAATCATGGCCTCTGATCATAAAATCTACACTGCCCCTGCTGCAAGTACATAGGCCACTACCATCAAAGTTCACCCTTATATAGCCGGGGTTGGGGACTCATAAGAGATAAGGAAAAACTTTGGGTGCTAAAGTTGTCGCTGAAGCTGCAAAGCGGGGGTCCCACGGCAGTGTTTGCTTCCGGGAGTTTCAGAACGTGATCGTCGCGAGCTGTTTCCTGGGTGGAGTAGTCGCAACTTCCATGTCCGCATTGACCGCCTGATTAAAAATCATTGACTTGCTCCACCAGGAGAGCAGCCGTGAACATGAAGCACAAGAAGCGAGATAGTGTGAATCTTTCTCAATAAAACTATTGTTCATTTCCAATGTTTTAGATGTAGAGAAGGATGGTTGGATTTTCAGGGGAACACGAACAAATATACATCAATGGGTATGTATGGAGGATAATTAGGGTTTCCTTGTTTCTTTCTCTATTGGTTTGAATATCTACCCTCATTATGGCCAACTCATCTTATCATACAATTAATGGGTGCTAGCTTTGAGAGCATAGGAGAGGTCCCCCATGTATTCTTCCAATCCTTCATCTTGTCATCAATTACTTGTCGAGGGCATGCATATGAATCCTGCCGAGTAGTAGCTCATCTTCCAAGAGTTTTAGGATTTGAAACTTGATGGCAGCATTCAATGATGACGATCGATCACGCGGATGGTTTTCTAATTAATCCAACATGGTTGTTTCGCTGATTTGTATGGACTAGTAGTACTAGTCCAACCTTTGTGGTAACCTTTTTTTCCTCCAAGAAATTATAAAGAGGGAATGTCATTTTCCTGATTCGAACATGGAACATCAACCAAGTGGGTTGGATTGCCAACTGGCTGGGCCAAGTGTGGTTGGCTAGTCCAATCTGTGATTTATAGTGCTTAGGTCCAAGTTCAGATTTACTCATAAGAACTCATGTTTAATGATTCTTGTCGCCACAATGGTAAAATGGGTGCCTAATTAAATTATGGGATAAGTAGAAGCTTTTGAAATAGATGGACAAAGGAGTTGCCAAGGATTTTCCAAGGAGAAATTTCAGACAAGAATGCCTAACAAAATGTCACACTAGAAAATTTCAAACAAGTAATGGATAATTTTGAAGAGATACGTACAAAGGGATGACTGCATAAGAAATAGCGGCTTACATAATATTTCTTTTTAAGGATACGAAAGAACATATACAAATCAAATCAAGCGTTGTCATAATGCATGGTAAAGGATGTCCTGATGTACAAAGCTCCTGCCACTGCAGGGTCTTGAAAAGATCAGATAAATACAGCCTTACTGCCATATGCATGAAGGTTGTTTCCGTGATTCAAACCCTTGACATCTAAACCACAATGACAAGTATTATTTGTTATGGATTGGGGTATATATAGAATAATGTATCATAGTGCTTTGATCAAATTCTCAAGCTATAAATAGTAATCTATATGTTCTCTCAATCATTTTAGACACTAACATATTCAATATGTTTACTAACAAATTATATGAAATTTAATCAGATAATTCACAAGATTTATCCTCCCGCCTCTAGAAGACATTTATAAATATGGCTTAAAGATTGTTTTACTCCCATAGTTAGGTTTCAGTCTGCAATTTCTCATGGACAAGTGATGGTGTCTAAGGGAGTTAAGGTGACCTTGGCTATTGTTCTTATCTTGCTTGTTGGGCAAAGCTCAGCATCAGATTGCTAGGATAAGTATCATACAGAGTATAGGTCAGAGGATAATCCCTGTGGTTGTGCGAATACAAGTGCTCCATTGATTGCATTGGTCATTCTCTCCTAAAGTTGGCTTCAGTTGTGGCTTGGCATGTGCCAAGTCCTCATGTGTCAAGTGGCCATCACGACCCAGATGATATCGAAATTATAATACCCGGTGTCCTGCCTTAGCACGGAGTGTATTGGAATCATTTGGGGCTCGTTTGGTTCGCAGGAAAAGGAGGGGGAAAAGTGTGGTCAACGGGAAAGTAATGAAATGCCTCTTGTTTGGTTGGAGTTTTCAAAGAAGAGAGATGGAAAAGTTGTATTCCCATGGGAATATGATTCCCACATTTTATGGGAAAGTCTTTCCCATGAGAAACATGGGAAAGTTACTTTCCCATGAGGTGGGAATTACTCCTTTTTTATTTTTTTCCCAAAAAGACCCTTCAGCATTAAAGAAACATTAAAGAGGCATTAAAGACCTAATTTTTATTAAGGGCATAATAGGAATTATACATAACTTTCCTTGTAAAGTGGATGGTCAACCAAACATAAGCACTTTGGAAATTTGTCACTTTCCCATGGTTAACCAAACATGCCAAAAGTACTTTCCTAGGTATCCTTTTCCTAGGAATTTGATTCCCAGAAACCATATTCCTAGGAGGGAAAATACTTCCCGCGAACCAAACGAGCCCTTGATCTTTATGCCTTTAGGTTGTATAATTTGTGCTAGTATGAGCAATTAGTTCGTCAAGCATAGATTAGATCAATTCGATGATGACAAAGGGAAAGAATGTGGGGACCTGCTTGTTTCCATGCTCAAAGAACTGCACCAAACTGCTGATGAAGTCTCCATGACAAGCTCTTGGTAGAGGCATATATTATGGAAGAATAGGAGAGATGAAAAGAATAAGCTCTTGGCTTTACTTGCAGCAAGAGCATTTGGACATATATAGATGATGACAAGCTTTAGCTGCCTTGTAATGAAGTATGAATGTCCTCCAAGTATAAATGATGTATGGCAGAATTTATGGGAACTAAATCAACTAAATGTCTTCATTGCATTGGTTGAAATTCATCTCAATTTATTTGTGCTTGTTTGCATAGAGGCATGTTTCATAACAAGATTCATGTTAAGTTCGACGTAGTGCCAGCACATAAGATGCAGTGTGCCAAGATTAGTTCAAATCATTCAAGAAGACTATTCCGTGCATTTGCAATTATTTTCATAGGAGACAGGTTATTGTTTATTGTTTTCATGTTATTTTGCACTGGTTCCTTCAAGCCATTCTTCTCTTAGCTTTCATAAAAAACCCATTCTTCTTCACCTGGGTTGTCTTTGCCGTGGAAAACGCTCGGTTGAATTTTAGAAAAGAAGGTTAATTCTAATGATGAAAATGAGATGGAATTTTAGAAAAGAAGTGTAATCGCAAGAGATCTAGGTGGGTCTTGAAGTGGACTTTCTGTGATCTGCTTGACGGCCTTGAAGTGGATTTTGATTGCATTCTGTTTCGGTGGTCGGCAATTATGTTCTTTTGACGGTGTGATAGAAATGTCAGCGTGGGATTTTCCGTGAGGACTGGGGGTCATACTTTCAAGGACTATTTCTTAAAAATTCAAAAAACAATCAGTCGAGCAATCTTTTCTATCCTCCTTCTCCGATTGAATTAAAAGAAGATAACTCTTTATTTGCTGGCTTAATTAAAAAACCAAGTCGTGGTACTTTTAAATACCTAACTTTGGACCAGCCCAATTTCAGATGTCTTGTATGGCTCATTTGCCAGAACCGGACCAGGTATGTGGTGATGGGAGACTGGCTCAACCTGCCCCATTGGCATCCATACGACATTGGTTAATGCAAGGGTGCAAACTAATCCTCAATCTGGATCAGGTGGCGCAGTTCGGCATGGACCAACGCTGCTTACACATTGGTTCGAGATGGTTCGGTGTTAATTTATTTGGATTTTCTGATGCAGTTTGTGTGCTACCGGGCATAGTTTTGGGGTCTTTAGACGTGAAGGGCAGTATGGGTTAGTCTAGGCCATGCTCGGTGCGTGTGGTGGGCTAGCGCAGTTATGCTTGAGGGTAATTCGGCTATTGTGATTGGTTGGATCCAAGATGGCATCGGCAGCACGGAAGAATGACACCTCTTGCTTTGAGACATGCGGGCTATGATCAGTAGCTAATGGGGTCGCAGATTGGATGGTCTTGTATGGGGCTAGTCACTCCGAGAGTGGCTTATAGGTTGGAAAGAGAGAATTGCCTAAAGCACTCTGAAATTTATATATTATTTTCTGATATGATTAGATATATCTGTATTAGAGTTGTATAAATTATCTAATTTAGTAAAAAAAAAAAAAAAACATAACCGTGCATAAGAGTTCATGCCGTTGGAGCTCAGGCGCCCAGCGAGCAGTACTCTTCTTCTGAAAATTACTTGAATGAGACAGCAGACGTTATCCACGTCGCCAAATTATTGCAATAGGCCGAGTTCAACTCCTTGACCGAAGGACGTCAAACTGCGGGAGCAGCCATCAAGGCCAACCTGCCATCCGGTACATTACAAGTAGAGTGGGGGCGTAGCTTATGCAGTTCCAAGTGACTCCAGACTCTTTGCATCTCATAACAGGAACCTTAGAACAGTGGGACCCGATCCTTGATCCCTTGAGAGTCATCTAGGGCTGGACACCCATTCATATCTTGTTCTCTTCCAGATCCATGGCCAATGTGACAAATAGTTTCACATAGCCAGTTGTCATGTTTATTATTGTTTAACATAAGCTGATGAAACGTCAAATTGGGTATCTGTTTAACCATGACTGCCTCTGCCATGTTGAAAACTATGGCTTTTACCTTAGGTCATTTTGATCGTAACTCATTGGCACGTAAAATTTAATGCATATTCGAGCAACTCCATGCCATGCACAGGTAAAGCTCTCTCTCTCTCTCTCTCCACCCAACACCAAAACAAAGAGGGTGGGGACTGGTGATGACCTAAAGCCTGGCTCTACAAGGACGGACTGTCTCTGAATTCCCACCGAGCCTCCAACATTGAATCGCCCCAGCTTTTCGGTGCGTTATTGAAGCATACACACGTGCACAGCATGAATGGAGGGGAAATTAACTAAAGATCCCAAACGGAAACGTGATAGCTATGAAACAAAGCTACAGTGGGTGGACGGCATGGTAACTTTTTACATGAGTTTAATAAATTTTCTATTTATTTGATGGAATGGTTAAGAGATTATTTATTGTTAAACTCTTCAAAACTTATCAATGGATATAACTCTTCAAGTATGAATAGTTTATCGATATGGGCATGAATGTTCTTATTTGGACATCTTGTTTGGGTTACTGGATTTATGTTCTTATTTACCCATGAGCCAGGCTAGGGATGCAGACTTGGCTATGTCCACCTCCAGTCTTGGTTCTCCTTGAAAACAAGGCTTAGTCATTATAGATGGGGAAGAATGTAACATGTGCACGTACCCCCACCTTCAGGACCACAAGAACATGTGCTGCTCCTCGGAAGTTTTGGAAGCCTGTATGCATGCGTAGGCAAAAATGGCCAGAGGGAATTGGAGCGGACTGCCAAGGTATCAAAATAAGATGAAAAATTTCAGAACGAAACAAAATATGGAACATCAAAACGTGATTTCTCTCACTAGTTTGTTTGAATCTCTCGACCATGCAAATAACGATTAGCAGGCGCAAACTGAAGAAAAAAAAATGGAAGGTGTTGGGGGGAATAAAGTTTCCCCCCAAATGACATAAATGCCCCTAAGAAGCCGTACAACCTCCGACCCCGGACAGCCGAAGTCAGCGTCCGACCTCGGAACGCTCGGCCACAAGACGACCGACCCCGAAACCTCCGACCTAAGAGAAACCCCGATGTCCGAGGACCGTACTCTAACACCCCTCCGGCATTTATTGCGCATGGCCGCTGTAATCTTCCGGCACACTCAACAATAAATGCGGATCTCCGGCTTACTCCATAATAAATGCGGATCTCCGGCTTACTCCACCAATAATGCGGATCTCCGGCTTACTCCATAATAAATGCGGACCTCCGACTTACTCCACAATAAATGCGCATGGCTCCTGACATCTACGGATCCCCAGCTCTCCACGGCAAATCGACCCAGCAGGGTCTAGTCGACTATGATAAGTCTCTGATCTCGGCCATACCGCCGACATCAGTGCAATGATTCGCCTGACCGAGCGCCGACCTGAACAACATGCCAAGCCGTACTACGGCCTCGCCCTGTTACATCACAGGTAAACCGACCCCCGCATATAAAAGGGAGCATTGGCCTCCCAAGAGGGGATTGGAACATTCATACACCCAAAAATCACTGTTTATCTCCTTCTCCCCACTATTTGCCCCCTCCCTGACTTGAGCGTCGGAGGGCCGGCGCCGGAGAACCCGGCCACCGGTTCGTGTGCAGGCACCCGGACGGAGGACGCCACCAGCCAACGGATCGCCGCCCCGCTGCGAGGACCTGCTGTTCCTTCTCTCCGACCGCCCCGGACGGAGGACGCCGCCAGCCAACGGATCGCCGCCCCGCTGCGAGGACCTGCTGTTCCTTCTCTCCGACCGCCCCGGACGGAGGACGCCGCCCGCCGACAGACCGCCGCCCCGCCGTGAGGACTAACAGTCGTTCCCTCTCCTCGACCGAAGATTGCCCCCGGGTCCAATTTCCAGCAACAGAAGGAGCAACCATGTTTGAATCTTTGGTGTTCGACCTTTCCTGAAAGAAACTTTGGTGTTTCACCAAACAGTACCCCATGTCTGATGGCTGATCTCAGGCTAAAGAAGGCAAAGGTATCCTGGAGCTTGGAAGACTCAGTGAGGGCCTAGTGAGAAGCCTGGGGCCGTATATATTCAGATGCTTCAGACCTAATAATATAAGGATAAGGTGCCCCAGGCCAGGATGCGAACAAAAGCTAGAGAACAATGAGCTTCCAATTGCCTTGAATCCACTACTCCACGCTTTACATTTCACCAGGCCTTTAAGTGGGTGGGAGGAGTCTCCTTCTCCATTTTACAACTTGCAACTCCCACTATCGGTTGGTGAAAGAGAAAGGGACGAACAGAGATCTAGAGGGGAGAATAATGTGTAACATGGAAGGCGATGGTTCGAAAATGAGTCAGAGTCGCTTTCAAGTGGCTGAGGTCTTTTTCATCTGGCCTGCTAATTAACATTAGGAAATAATTATAAATTGCAACGGCTAGAATGCCTCACAACATTACCGTAGATTATTTAACTGGATTTGTCGAACATTTTTGAAACCTTCCTTCATCAAGAAGGGGTGGAAAAGAATGCACATTTCGATCACTACAGGTGGAGTGCAATATATGTAGCCTTTCGTGTGGTCTCTCGCAACTGGTAGTGCATGATGACATTTCTAATTGGTAATTTGAAAATTACTCTTCCATTAGATGCACCAGATACACTTGTTCTTAATTCTCTCCAGTAAAATCAATAGGCAATCAAATCTACAAATAATCAGCGTGATCGATTACAACTTGATGTAATTTTGATGCATCCAAAAAAAAATACCGTAACCGACTAGCAGCTAAGGAAAGCGCCTGATCACGGCACACCTAAAAAGAAATATCCTAACCATCCCGATCAGCAGATATAGAAAGTGCTCAACTACTCATCCGCAAATCACATAATCCTAATCATGCAAATTCGCATTCTCTCTCTATAAATACAAGGCACGGGGACCATCAAAGTATTGAGAAAAATCCGAATACCATACTTTCATACTTTTATCTCTCTTTTATTTTTCTTATTTTCTCTCAAAATTTTGTCTGACTTAAACATCGAAGGATCCTAGTCGGCCACGTTCTGACGACCTCTTAATTGTTTTCTATAGTTGTAGAACAGCTCAAGCACTACGCAACGCTTTTCCGGCTCAACTGAGCAAATCGACACATCTATCTGCCAAATTAAGTTTTGAGCGACAACAATATACAATAGCCAAGTAGATAAGAATGGAGAGCTAAGTGGCATGGATTTGCAAACATATGAAGCCTAGATTAGGCTTGAGTTTTCTGCTTTCTTCTGAATAACAGCCAAGTTCTTTGGTCCCATGTAATTGTCAGGGATGGTATGATTGTTCCAAAATGAATGACGACACAGAATTGGAATGTTTGGTACACAATATCCTTGTGTAGCAAGCTAAATATTTTAAACAAGTTACTCATATTTCAGAGAAAAGGAGGAGTGGGAGAGAAGACAGCTTTGATATCTGAACTTGGAAAACAAACAATTTCACGAAGTAATGTGTCAAGCACCAAACAACATTAAAGGTTAAATCATCATGCCATCTCTCAAATGGGAGGTAAAGATCCCAAACCTACATTTTAGGAAAAAACATGCTAAACCCGGTGGGAATTGCGCATTTGTCGAATTATAATGCATATCTTGCATGATTAATTCAGACGTGTGATCCGCCATACTTTTTTGAGCAAATATGTGTAGTCCACCATAAAAGAATAAAGTATGTGGTTTATACCAGCAGGAATTTGAAAACATATGGAGTCCAAATTAGGCATAATTTTGTTGTTATTTTTGAATAACAGCTTAGTGTTTTTCATTCCAAATCATATATATGATTGTCACATTCCATATGATTGCTCAAATGAAGTATTGAGTAAGAATTCACAAGACTAGAACCAAAAACATTATCCAATCAAGTTATATATATGGTTCTAAAGAATTAAATAATCCACTCAAAATCCAAAATAAGCCCCAAAAGTAGAAAAAGAAACTGTGGCCAAGCCAGCTTCATATTCGGACATGGCTGGAATTTGGACTATGTCGCTATGGTCAATATAGCATCATGCCAATCATCTCATCTTTTCTATGGGTTACAAATGAGCACGATGAATAGGGCTCATAGAATGGAGATAAAATAATTGATCATATGATGCTTCTTTTTGTGACTATACGTGGTCCCACATAAATTTTGCGGTCTTTATGCACTTTGACCAGACTTGGGGACTTGTCGTGTGTCCCCTCGCCATGACCCGCCCAATGCCTGGCCTTCCGGGAGAGGCTTGCGGTGCTCGCGGCTAATTTGACCGCCGACTCCTCCACGAGTCCAATTCCTCGGCGAGGTCGGATGGTAATGACCGAACCTCCCTCGCGTATCCGCTGTAGAGTGGAGTGGACGGAACCAATTCTGTGACTGCTACGTGGGACCCACCAATGTGGATCCATTACATCGCAGTTCGCAAACAGGCGGTGGGACCTGCGAAGGTTGTGCCACGCTGTACGGTTTTCGGAATGAGAGCAGTCACGGGTCATGTGTTACGCGGTACACGGTCTCCCTCCCTATCCATATCCTTGGTGCTCAATTGAAGGAATTCGATGACCGTGACACTGAAAAAAATTTCCGGGTGGCAACCATGACAACAAAATAAAGAGAAAAATTGTTCATATATATATATATATATATATATATATATATATATATATATATATATATATATATATATATATATATATATATATATATATATATATATGTATCGAAAGATGTATTAAGCAGTAAATTAGATCGTTTTTTTTTTTTTGCTGCTCACCACTTAAAAAAAATTTATGAACAAAAACTGTCTTCGCTCTCCCATCCTTATATACTCTTAGTTCTTTTGACTCTGATGGTAGAACTCATGCCAGGTTGGTATGAATTACCGTAATACTAATAAAATAAAATATTTTTTAAATATAAAAGAAAACTTCTTTCGAAGTTCCATAGTGATTCTAGTAGTCCGCCCCTTTAGAACCGAGGAGCCTTGAGAAAACCTTAGCATGTGTGACACAAATAAGAAGAGAGAAGAGGCTTTGTAAAGGAATTTGTTAAAAAAATATATGAGAGTTTTAGTGGGGCATTTCTCTTATATAGATTTTGCATAAAAAAATTATTTAATTATCGATTTTGTAAGAAAGGATTGAATTTTTTAGCAAAATAATATATATAATTAGAAATTTTCAAGCGAGTTTAATTCTAGGTCTCAATGCGATATGAGCAACATAAATTTACTGGATGCTTGATACATATTAATTGGATACCCAAGCTACAACCTGCCTTCCATTCGAAACTAACTAAAATTATTAGAAAAAATTAAATATATATTAATTTGTAAAATAGTTTAAATCGATTTTTCTTGCAAAATTATTGATCGAGCGTATTTGCATATAATATCCATCTTCTCGTATTGGATGAGGGGTGCGCTGTGGAGATATGTGTCAAAATATAACAAAAAAATTTTCTAATTCTTTATGGGATTCACTGTGGAATAGAGTTTTTTATGAGGGAAAAATAAAAAAATGAAGATGCCTTATGCACAGGAGCATTAAGAGAATTGGCTTATATTAAGATGTATCCACAACAATCCCACTAGCTAAGACATATATAATGTGGCGGACCATTAAGTGCTAATGGGGTCCTTATTAAGCTGTACCATAGAGTATTTGTTATATTGAGCATCGTAATAATGTCAGCCATAAATTAGCAATAATGTGGCTTGGCACATATTATGCTATGAAGATCTATATACTCCTCTATCTTCATTAGTCAATAAATAAGTTGAAGTGCAAGTTGTACGTAGTTGCTGCCAATTGTTGCTGAGCTCAAGAAAGGAAGGTTTCACACAAAACTCGGAGGAGCCAAAAATCAAAGAAATCAATCCTACAAACTTGAGGAAGCAAAATTGATTTTCTTCGTTGGAACATGGAGATGTATATTTTAGTATAGTACGGCATGCTACTCAGTATAAATCAAATATGTCGGTCTACAATCAGAAGAACAAGCACCAAATATAAAAGTATTTGCAACAAAGAATTACGAAAAAGTAATATTGAAAGAGAAAACTTTAAAAAGAGAACTAAAGCAAAATTTTATTAATAAAATATAACAAAACTCATAACTAGAAGCTAGCCCAATTCCTTTTCTTTTTCTCTACCACCAGGGACCAACACCCAAAGTCTCACAATAGACCTTCCTTAGGCCATTCTAAAAACGCCAACCTGAAAAGCTTCCATATAAAGATGCTCAAGTCTCTCTTCCTCTCTAAATCTCTCACATACCTGAGCTATTGAAGGCACAAAAACAAACAAACAACAACCGTCATACCTGAGCTATTCAATCAAAACCCACTAGAATTCAACTTCGTATATATATTAACCAATCTTGGCTCGAATAAATAAACTCCTACTTGGACACCTGATCACTATCACCGTGTCGTACTCAAATAAGACACCACTGATCCTAGTTAAGTTAGGATTGCAGCAATGATTGCCAACATTTGGTGCATTTGGTGGTCTCAATTTTGTGTAATTGATGTTTAGTATAAGAACCAAGGATATAATAAAAAAGCTGGAATCCGTGAGAAATATTCCCAAAATCACAAACTTAGTTGTAGGTAAACTCTCTTTGAATTGATTATCAAACATTATGTCAGACATGCTTTGCATTTAATATCAAAGTTATATCTTTCTATTAAAAAAAAAATTAAAATGAAATAGGACAAAAAAAGAGTGAGATTTAATTATTTTTTTCTTAGAAAACAATGAAAGAACACCAAAACATTCTTATTCATATGTTAATTTAGTTTATGTATTTAATTATTTTTAAGTAATTTTGACAAATTAGTTCAGCTACTTTGAGTCATAAACCTAAGGCTTCCACGGATCGGCTTTTTCTGGCCGCCCAAAAAAGCCGCTGGCAATGCTTATACAAGACTAGTATGAAATGCGGATTTTTTTTTTAAAAAAAAAAACCGTTATCTATTTTTCTCTCAGACAACCGGAATCGTCGGATCAGTGGAATTGTCTTCAAGCAAATCCTCGTTCCAGAATCTTCCAACTCTTTTCTCGCACAGGACGAAGTCACGTGAGCGGGCGCCGAGTTTTTCTTTTTTATTTTTTTATTTTTTTTTAACCACCACGGCGCTCGGCCACGGATGTAACTCCGTAGGTGGAGAGGGATAAATGCGGTAAAAAAAAAAGGGTGAGGACGATTGGCAGACAAGCGGTCCACGGATGCCTGAGTCAGCCTGCAGGCTCCACTACCCGATGCGTCGGTTCCTTCCCTTCGCCCCTTAGTTCCAATTATTGAGTCCATCCACACCTCCCAATTTCCAAATGACCACAATATCCCCCCCCCCAAAACAAAAAAAACAAAATGAAATAAAGGTATATCCTATATATGGTAGGTACTTAGTATGGAGTGGATCTGGCCTTGAGGGAGATTCATCTGTGGTTATCGACTGGCTCCGAGGGGTGAATCGGTTGGGGATGGTCATCCCCTCATTCGGAAGGTCCGTAGGGTGGCGCGGTTGATGGGCGACGTTCAGATAGGACACGTGTTCAGGAAGACGAACAGGGCTGCAGACTGGGTCGCCTCTTATGTTGCCCGGCATTCCGGAAATTTTACTTGGACGTCTGACTCTGACGTTCATCCTTATTTGCATCTTTTACTTTCTCGCGATTTAGTAGGCTGTACTCACGTTAGAGTTATATGAAATGAGTAGCCACTTTTACCAAAAGAAAAAAACAAAAAAACAAAAAAAAACAAAAAAATAAAAACAAAAAAAAAAGAAAAAGAAATAAAAAAAATGTTGTTGCCTAAAAGTCCAAACAAAATTGAACAAGGTGTTTGCATCTGCAAGAGGTTGTTCTATTCCACTTCAAATAGTTCCAATTATGATGGAATGCAACATTTTTTAGATAGTGCATGTCTATCAAAAGGCAAATCGAACCATAGACTAGGTTGCTACGTATGCGGCTCAGCATTCTGAAGAGGTTTTCTGAACTTATCAAGAGGTCCCTCCTACACCACTGTGCCAGGTTCTTGCTCTTGATTCGGTTGGCTGCACATACACTAGAGTAAAATAAGCAGCCATTATACCACAAAAAAAAAGTTTCAATTATATAATTCTATTTTGTTAAAATCTAGTATCCGTGTTGATGTAACAAATGTCCAACTTTTTGGTACATATCAAATATGTAGTACTTGTTGTGGTTCAAATCTGGCCCGAGGGTGACCATGCCGGAGGAGTCGAAGGGAGCCGCCGGAGTGTGGAGGAAGAGGATGAAAGCCACCTCCTGCAGTTGGCGATGTACTTGCACAAAGCTTCACCGGTATTTTCGGTGAGGGCCCTCCGACGATCAAGTTAGAGTGGGGTCTAGTTGGTCCAGCCAAAAGTTTCTTAAGCATTACCTGTTTTGGGATTTTTTATAGTCTCGGTAGAAGCGCTTAGATGGCGGAGGTATGGCCTGTTCCTATCATGAGTGGAAGTGGCGCGCAACCAGAGCTCGCTTGTGGCGCACGGTGGAGTCCGTTCTTGGGAATGGTAAGGCATTAACAGCCGTAGTAGGGTATGACCGATTTCCATCATGAGTGGGAGTGACGCGTAGCCAGAGCTTGCTTGTGGCGCGCGGTGGAGTCCATTCTTGAAAATCGTAAGGCGCTGACAACCGTAGCAGGGTATGACCGGAGTAGCATGGCACTGTCCTTGGCTGTCGTGGGCCGGTAAGCGAAGCATGGCGTGGTGACGTCGTAATATACGGTCACGTAAGAAGGTATAGGCACGCACATAGGTGCGGTCGTTGGCGAGGCCAAGTTCATCGAGAGGTCTCATCAGGCATTTGGTGAGGTCGGCTAGATAGGTGCTAAGGCCAGCCTAGCATTTCGGGTTCAGATGTGTGCTTGGCGGAGCGCCCCGAGCTCAATGATCAGGGCATATTACTGGAGAGGGCGCCTCGAACTCGGTCGGGGCGAGTCGGCGAATGCAGGAGGTGCCCCAAACTTGGTTGGGCGAGTCGGCGAATACAGAAGGCGCCCCAAACTTGGTCGGGTAAGTCGGCGAATACAGAAGGTTGAAAGAGCTCTCGGCGGAGTCCGAGGTCGGGCTGATTTTGGGCCGGACCGAGGACGTATCTAACTGGCGTTGGTGTCTATTGGGCTTACATTGGATGGCCCTTTTGTTGTGAGATGAACGATCTATTCTCCCCCCCCCCCCCCCCCCCCATCAGTGCGGAATGTCTAATCAATCATAGTTACACCTTTAATATTGCAACATATATTTTATATGATAAGTAAGAAATATCATATAAATACCTTTCTTTTAGTTTGCGTTTACAAAATTTTCGATCCTTCAGAAACAAAGTATCACCTTACTCCCAGTTGCTTTCTCCTTTCTGTTGCTTAACATCGAACTTTTGTTCACATGATAAAATCCCAGGTTATGCATGCATTGACCTATTAAGTAGAGTGCAAAAGGACCTAACGATCGAAAGGTCAAAATCATCAAGGTTCGACCCACTTTTGCCTTCCCTTTTCATTCTAGTCGCAAATGTTTTATTTAGGCTATTATAGCAAGAACCTTTGTTTCAATGGTATTAAAAGTTAGCATTTTGCCAGTGGTACGTTGCTGTTCTGCTCCAGCAAATGAGGCAGTATTGTTGTAGCTAAAGCAGTTCTTCCAGCAGTTGAAAGCATTGTAGAGGAAGATGAAGCATCTACTTTTGCTACTACGATGAATTGCAAAAAAGGCATTCTCCCATTCACTTACCTCAAGCTGTCTCTAAGTAACAGGAAACTGCCTGAATAGATCTGGATGCTTTTATTGGAGAAAATTAGTTCCATACTTGCAACTTGGAAAGGGAAAATGCTATCCACTGGGAAAAGGATAATGCAGACTAATATTGTGTGAACTGCCTTGCCTTCTTATTCATATCTATCTTCAAACTTCAACAAACTTGACCGAATGAGGCATGCTTTTCTATGGGAGGGGGGAAGAAAGTATTAGTAGTTTTCGTTGCCTTATGAATTAGGTAATTAGTGTCAACCGCGAGAAAGTAGAGGACCTAGGAATTAAATGTCAGCACGTCTCCTAATTTTAGGAGACTTGATATGGCCCACTTGATCAAGTTTACCCACATTAAAATAAACACAATCTCGTTTAAATTGTGACTTAATCCAATCTATTATTCAGATTTTATCTTATCAGGTAGTTTTTGTGATGGATGGAAACTAATTAGAGATAAACCTTAAAGATAAAGATCCGGGTCCCTAACCTAGCTCTATAAATAACCTGTGGATCCATCACCTAAGGCACTCAAGTCCTGCATAGGTTAGAAGCTAATTAATTTCTTCTCTCTCGTGAGATCTTCTCTCTCTTTGTGGTATAACAGCTATGTGCTTGAACAGCATGGGCGCGACAGTTAATCCAACATTAAAAACAAAAGAAATATGAATAATGTATTGTAGGCTGAACGGGCTTGGAAGTTGACGAGTGGTGCAAGGGCTCCATGGAAGAACCGGATTTGTAGTGTTTATTATACCAGAAGAAAACTTGGTGTGCATGATATAGTTAAAAGTTTTGCCTATTTAAAACGATATCAGTAAGGAGCTCGATCCTTAAGATGGGTAATAGATATAATTTCAGATTTTGGGAGGACTCTTGGGTAGGACCAATCCCACTATCACTTTTCTTTTTGCTGAGCTCTATCTTAGGACAAAAATGACCCACACTTCAGTTATTTCATTATGGAATTGGAGGAATTCGAAATGAAACATTAGATTGTCTGGTGACTCTTACTATACATTCATCACCATGAGAGGTGTGCTTTGTCCTTACTCCAAAATAATTTGGAAGGCGGATGTCTCAGATAAAGTGCAAATCTTCCTCTAACTTGCAGTGGAAAATAGACTACACACTGGGGAGATGCTAGGCAAAAAGGATCTTCGGCAAGTTTGGTATATTCACTATGTGGCTCTACCTTGGAAACTATTTTCCATCTTCTTAAGTGGCCATTCTCCATAATCCTTTGGTCACCTCTAATGAGCGTCGTAATTTGAAAGGCAAGCCACGGAATGTTCAGGTCCTTTGGTTTTTGTGGAGACGCAAAAGAATTCTGTTCTCGACGAGAAAAACTTGGGATCGGCTACGCATGGCCCGTAGCTGGCAAATTTGGTGAGAAAGGAGCTTAGGGATTTTCCTTAAGAAAAAAATTAACAATGAACTCTGTCCTTTAGGCACCGTTGTACAAAAAAAAAAAAAAAAAAACTATGTCCTTCTCAAAAATTATTTTCATTTTCTGAAACTAGAAAAGTTTATGGACATGCAAAGTAATTGAGAATGTTAGCTGTATATAAGCTGTAAAGATGAATGTATGTGAATTGTATTGTAGCTGTATATAAGTTGTATACATTTATTATATACATGAGCTATATATGAGCTATGGATAGCCACCTTTATCTATAAAAGATGCGCTATGACATTGTTTGTGTATGAAATTAATAACATATTCTTCTTTTCATACATCTCTTTTCTCTCCCTCTCTATTTACATGGTATCAGTACATCATATCAAGCAAGGCACTCTTCAGTTGATATATGTTGTTTCTGCAGATCAGCTTGCTGATATTTTTACAAAGGCACATTCACTGTGGCGTCATCGTGATTTGGTTAGCAAATTTAAGTTGGCATATTCACTCCCATCTTAAGTTTGAGGAAGAATGTTAGCTGTATATAAGCTGTAAAGATTGATGTACATAAGTTTTATTATAGCTGTATATGAGCTGTAGATATGCTATATATGAGCAGTACGTAGCCATCTTCAATTGCAAAAAAAAAAGGGCTATGATACTATTTGTGGTATGGAATAAAGAATATATTCTTCTTTTCTTACGTCTCTCTCTCCTCTCCCTCTTCGTTTACAGAGAACCACGTGAAGCTTTGGATTTTGCTGGATGCATCCACGGTAACCAGGACTAACCAATGGTAACCACGGTATTTCACTTCCTCCATTATTTCTCAAAGAAAAAAAACGGGAATCGTTAGCTGAATTGACTAATATAGCCTTGGACGATAAGCACCATCAATGTATTACATGGTAACTTAATTATTTAATTAATTCTTTGGGATTGGCAGGAGAATCGCGATGACAGCATTAGAAAAAAAAAAAAATCTCTCTTGTATTTTTTGGGTTGGCAGCTTTAATAGAAAACTAGTGCAGACAAAAATTGTTCTAATTTTCAGCCACTTATGTGTATCGAGAAACGAATAGAACTACAAATTGGATCACTTCTTTTGCTACTCAGTATTTAGAAGAAGTTTTTTGGACATATTTTGTAGCCACCTCTCCATTTTTACGCTACCTTTTTTCTCTCAACTATGTTGGCTGCACTTATGTTAGAATTGGGTGAGTGGCTGTTGTACTCTTTTTTTTTTTTTTTTTTAAAACCCTAAAGACGATCTCCAAAGGTAAATTCATGGATTCTGCTGGCTGAAATAATAGGGTAAATCCGTCATTTCATAGTAAAAAGCATATAGAGCTCTAGGCGAGCCAGTTTCTCAAGAGATTTTTCGCCGCTTCCTCAGGGACACGCAGATGGATAGATAGATATAGAGAGAGAGAGAGGAGGAGGGTCGAGAAAAGTCTGAGGGAAGTCAGAGAGAGCGGGAGAGAGAGAGAGCGGTTCTTGTAAGTATATTATATTTCTCTGCTTGTCTTGTTCGAGAGGTAGTTTCTGAGATCCGGCGCTGCTACAGTTAGAAAGAAGAACGAGGAGATATGGCTTGAGATCTCGATAGCTCTCTGTTTCTTTTCTGCTCCTTTTCTCCTTCGGTTTCTACTTGCTTCTTTAAGAGGCGGTGTTGATGGAGTTGATGAGAGAGAGGAGGAGAGGTGGATCCTTCTCAAAGTCGGCTCTTTTATGCTGGGTTTTCATCTGCCTCTTCTCTGCCTGCGCTTTGATCGCCAGCACCAACAGCAGGACTGCTCATTTAGGCGAGGAAGGTTCAATTTTTATCGCTCTATTTACTTCCTTTAGAGAAGTCGGAAAATTTACCAAAGAGATGCAACGCATTTCCATTGTCCGCTTCTCTCTGTTTCTGTTATCTTCTTTAAAAATCTCTGTTTCTATTCTTCTGGAACAATGATGGCTATGAAGCTTGGCTCATTTGCTGCCATTATTTTTCACTTGGAGGACATGACCAAAGAATATACTTTTATTAGCATTAAGTAGAATCTATAGCAGTGTCATTTCACTCTGAAGTGACTCACTGATTCTATTTTCACAGTTTCAGACATCAAAATTTATTTGCCTGCCAGAAGTTTAGGCTTTTCTCCATCTGTCTTTCGAGTCCCTGCCCATTTGCTTCTCTTTCTCTGCGCGCGTGCCTTGTTATACCAAAATTGGACACCTTTCTGACTGTTTTTTTTTTAAAAGTACAGCACCATTCTGAACTTATATTTACACATTTTCTCTGTTATTTCAGCAGAGATTAGAAGCTCAAGAACGGATTCTTCTACTCAGGTGCTCTTCCTTCCTCTTCTCCTCATTATTCTGTTCACTTTTAGCCCAATTATCGCCTCCATTATCTCTAATTATTAATTAATAATGTGCTTTATGTCTATATGGGCTGCCTTTGCCCCGGTTCCCACAATGAGCGGCCGGCGCATTATAGAAGATCGGCGACTTAGTTAACCGGCAAATACACATGGCTTCCACTAACATGCGCCCAGAGGAGCTCGCCTCCTCGGGCGCATTTCAGCTTTTGGACGGACAGTGTTGCTAACGTGAGCTGGGGTTGGTCGCAGGGAGGATTGGTGCGGTGGCGGGAGCTGAGCGGGGGCCCGGGGTCGTACCCGCCGCGGTGTACGTCCAAGTGCGGTTCGTGCACGCCGTGCACCCCGGTGCACGTGCCGGTGCCGCCGGGCACGCCCGAGATCACCGAGTACTACCCGGAGGCCTGGCGTTGCAAATGCGGCGACAAGCTCTACATGCCCTGAGCTCTTCTGCATGCCCTTGTCCTCATCATCATCATCATCATCATCATCATCCAGAAAGATTGTTATGTTGTATTATTAGTTCTCATGTTAATTGAGAGCTCTCATGTAGCAATAGCATAGAGTTTATTGATGTCCACATGTGTATGTACCATGAGGTGGAAATGAAGTGGTGTGAAATAGTGAAGAGCAATGGGAGGAGGGAGGCATAAATTTTTCTTACGAGTGTATAGGCTTTTGACTATTGAAGTAGGGGGAATTTTTTCAGATCTTCCTCTTCTTCTTCTTCATTTAAATATGTTAACACTACACCTCAACAAGGGGTAATCCTTCTCCATTACCTCTAGACCTTCTGATATTGACACAAGTCAGTTGCACCCTCTAGATTTCTGATACATATAATCACGATGAGACTTTTCATCAGGCAAGCAAGGATTTTGTTCAGCATATTTTATTCAATACAAGGAATCCGACTTGGTATTCAATACAAGGATTTTGTTCAGCATAGATCTTGACTTGAATTTTGCTCAGCATATTTTGTTCAGCATATTTTAAAAAAGAGGGTAAACAAGATCTAAGTCAAGATGATATGGGATGTTATATTTCCGGAGAAACTGGAGCTACATTTCTTTTCACTTTTTTCTTGACCAATACCAATCGTATAGCTGCCTGTGTGATTGCAAATGAATTTTGGATCTTGCCAACCGGCACTTGATGCAGCAATTGGCCTTTCACTTGGATCAAGTAGAAGTGTATCTTGATATTTAAATTTTTATGGTTGCATGGCGGCATCCGTGACATTATTCGACATGATTTCTATGGTCGACACCATTAGACATGCAACATGATTACTTTGTCGACATGTTCCTTGATAAAATGATTGTGAACATTATAATAGTACAGATTAATTTATTATACCAACAAAAGGTGACCGGCAATTAGGATTTTTGTATGCTTAGCTCGAATGCTGCCGCTTGTATAGCATACGAGGACCCACTCCACCGTTGCCACCTGCCGGTTGGGCCTTTGATATCATCCAGCTTAATACAGCTCAGCGCAGCTCCCTTGGCCAGACGGAACAAGTCAAACAATCGTTGTTATGAATTATGATGCGGCTGTTGACCATCCAAAAAAGTATCAGTTATCAGAAGTTCATCTGAAACTTTGAGCCATTTTGTGCTCAAAGAACATGAGCTATTGTGTCTTGAGCAACCCTACTCTCTTGTTGCTCCAACCTCTCTACATTGTGGCTAAAATTGTTTCAGGTCTCCAAATAAGGCCTAGTGTCCTGGAGACTAATCAATCGGCAATGGCTTTGGTTATTATTTGCACATGAAAGATAAAAATAAAAAATAAAAACAAGGAACAATGACCTCCACCATTGTTAATCTTAACCTGGTTATGTTCGTATATACCTTCATTTAAGTCAATTGTTATGAGTAGATATGGATGAATGATTCTTGAAATTTTTCTCGATAAACAAACTTATCGAAAATCCATACTGATGTTCTCAAATTTTAAATGGATTTTACAATTTGCACATAAATCATTCAGCTTTTATGGATTACAAATAGCTGATGTCAAGTGCTGTTACTGGCTATCCTGTTTGTTTTCATGTTAATAAATATGGAAATACTTTGGTGATGGATCATACATTCTTAATTTTGTCCCAAACTCTTGAAAATTCCATTGTATGTCCTGATCTTTTTTTTCTTCTTCTTTTTTTATTGTGAAACCTTCGCCTGTAGTTAAATTTTTTTGTGCTTGCAAACCTGTAACTATACCCACACTAAGCATATAGTAGAGAGTTGGCAGATGGTGTCACATAATCACACCTTTTGGTAGATGATACCACCAAGGGTAACTGCATGGATTTTAGAATTAAAGATGGCCAATTAACTCTGCTTGTTATATTTCTTAGTGGTGATACTGAAGAACTAGGCTTACAGTTGGCATTTATCAGGCTTTGGTAGGTCCCAGAAGATTAGGGAAGGGTTATCTCATGTTGTTCTATCGGCCTCTTTGTTAAGAGAAGGGAATGGATCTGGAGCCGGTGGAATTCAAACCAATCCAACACAACCAGGTTAGGTTTGATCATGCTCAAATTTAGCACTGTAGTCATTTTAATATCCGGATCTGATCGATTAAATCTAGACAGGGCCAGGCCTGCGCCATTCTGGACTCTGACCCACAATCTGCAGCACGGGCTTGACGGGAATGCAATTTGGTACGGACCCGGGGGGCTTTCAGTAATTGAGTCTGGCCTGCCCCTTCACTTAGGGCCCCATCCGGTTAGCCACGTAAGTTTTGAGTCTTTTTGCTTGGAACGCTGCCCAATTTAGAATTTCCAATGGTGAGTGCTTAATTTTCCCTCCAAGTGTGTAGTATTAATTTTCATTCCAAATGCTCAGTCTTCTTATCTAATATATTATCCCTCTCGTGCGAGAAATTTTTAGTTAGACCAGATCCCGGCTGAGCTGGTGGATTGGTCCAACTACAAAACAACAAGGAGAAAGGGATGCCTTGGTTCTCTTTTTCCCCTTTTTTCTTATCTCTCTATATTTTGCCGTGCGTGTCTATTTGTAGTTGAACCGATCCACCAACTCAGTAGTAGATTTGGTCCAACCAATAATTTTTCCTCTTATGCACATACACGCATGCACACAAGATTCTTTTGAACAAAAGAATTTAGAAGGAAAGACCGATGCGCAACGGCAAGCTTTAGCTGAAAAGATGAGCATCTGCTAATTATTACTGATGAACTATGGAATAATTTTATGAAAAATAAATCAACTACTTTGTTTTTTACCACGTTTCAAGGTTATCTCAATTTGTTTATGCTTGTTTGTGATCTCTCTGGCGCATAGTGTTTAATTTCTTGAGGAAACTAAAAAGAAAACCTGGAAAGAACAAGGAATTTAACGGCGGGTTCAAGCTCTTTACCCCTTTAAAAAAAAAAAGTAAGCTCAAGCGAATATTACCCATATGTCCTTCTATGTCAAAAATATTAGAACTAAATCTCGCCTTTTTTGCCCATAAGTCCTCCTAACCAAAAAAGAAATTCCTTTTGTCCATTGCTGTTCTCTTAAACCCCTAGTCATTCCTCATCCCCTTCATGATCGTCGAACGCTCGCCTCTGCCTTCTTCTTCCTTAGTCCTCTAATCCAATGGCAATGGCAATCACCACCCTCTATATTCAAATCTCTCTCTAAGGACTCTAGCTTCGGCTTGACTTGGGATTTGGTAATCGATCCTAATTCTCGTGTTGCATAAAATTCTAAACCTGTAAACACCAGGCCAGATGGACCGATCTGGACCATAGTCGACGACCCATCCGGAAACTTCATGAGGAATGGCAGTGGAGATCGGCGAACTGTTGAAAAAAGGAAGCTCCTATTGGATATAGGATTCTTGTATGAGCTTGAAATGTCGTGCAAATATTTACTGGCAAACAATTTGAAAAATAATATTATCTTTTTCTGCAATTGACCATTACTTCACGTTACAACAACTAATAATATTTGTTGTAGTAGCTATTATCTTATTTCTAACTGAATTAAATACCCACTTAATTAAGCAAATAACAAATTCTTTATTATAGTTATACATCAGGATCTTCGATCATTTGAAATCTTGTGGTAAATTTATGCTACTATCAAATCTCAACCGTAAGATTTTAGATCGGATACATTGCTCTATTAGAAGCTCCTTCCATTGCTTGCTCTATGCACACAAAAAAAAAAAGATTAGGCTCCATCAAACAGAGCAAAAGGAGGTAAAAATTATTTATCTCGGGCATTCTACTTTCTGAATTAAATGGAGTAAATAAGTTTGGAAGTTAAAATAATGAGCACTAACTTTTTAGAAGAATATTTTTTTTATAAAAGTGATTTAATCCAAGCGTGTCCATGAATATTGCTTGGCAGAGTGACAAAATAACTAGATTAAATGGCTGCTATTTTGCTTGGCAAAGTGACAAAATACCCCCTTTCGGTTAAACAATTTATGCCATCATAGAGGGACAATAATGTAAAAATATATGTCGATTAGCCTGGACGGTCAGGATTTTTGGAGCAACGACTATTTCTGATGCCACATGGCTCATCCATATTGAATACTTGTATGGCCACATGGTTCTCTATAGTCTTATTATATATAGAGAGAAAAAGGTTCAGCTTCTACTACCATTAAAATTTATTACTTAATATATTATTAAAAAATTAATAATAATTATTTTTTATTTATTACAATTTATTATATTACCATATTATATTTTTAAAATAGTTGAAAAGAAGGAAAAAAAAATGTCTACTGTGCATAGATGAGGCAAATATTAATAGCGTCTATGTTAATGATAAGTATTTTTACAGCACAGTTTATTTTATGCAAAATTCTCCACTCATCATATAGATATGGGTATCAATAATATCAGTACTAATAATAGAATTTTTTACTCAATAATTAATAAATTTTATTTTCTAATATAAATTTTTTTCCATTGTTGAAGTTTTTTTATTTATTATAATTTATTATGTTTCTATATTATATTTTAAAATTTGTTGGAAAAAAAAACAATCATACACCATGCATCAAACAGGTTATATACTAATATAAATTAACAGTTATGATTAATTAAGTAAACCATTAGCCGTCCATCTTTTACTAGTTTTAGCTGGGGCGCAGATGGTTTCCACGAGAGCTAATGATACTTTGGGCCCATTGGGCATACACGTCTCTATTTGTTAGCTTGGTGCCTTGGTCTATGGCCTAGTTGGCTCCAAGTCTACAGTTTGGGTTCGAGATAAGCCAAATTGAATTCACATTAACATTAGCTCTTATGTGTCTTGACCTGTTTCCTCTTGAAAATGTTAGTGGAGATTTATTTTAAAAAAATATAAAAAAAGAAATTGCTTAGAGATCTCGAGCATCCATTTTTATTTAACCTAAATAAATTATTCACCGCAGATGTTGCGATTGGATTTATATAAAACTATAGTGATATTATCAAAAGTTACTTACTTTTATTCTTCATATTTTTATTATTATAATCATTTGGTTGCCATGTCTGTGTCAAAAGTTTTCTGGCTAGACTATATGATAATGAATACTTTCCCATTAAGTCTTCTATTGAATATATGCATTACAATCACCAACCAAGCATTTTTTTTGACCTATTCAACTAAGTTCATGAAACCTATGCCAATAAGACAATGCGTGTCACCGTCATCTCCCTCTCCAACTCTCCATAGATGACAATATTCTATGGATGATTTGTTCCTATCAGAGCAGTTTTATTGTAGATAATATAAACTTCAGCTTGTTAATTATTGAATCTAAATTGATATAAATACAAATTATCCTGGTTCGAGCACTGCTAATCATTTCCATGCAGCTCACCAAGATAGTTTTCTATTAGTGCTAACAATACTACATAAGAAGCCTGCTGGGTCTTACAAAAAGATATAACCCAACCGGCCTCAAAAAAAGAAACTAAGTGCAGTTTTTGTTAACCTTCTAAGCAATACCAAACTTATCCACCTTTGCGGAAATTACACCTATTTAGAATTATCCCAAGCTGCATCAAGATCCCGACCGTAGATCAATCAACCTCTTAGCCGACCGAGATGGCTTAGATTTTGTCTTTTTTTTTTTTTTGGTAAAAAACGGCTACTCATTCAAATAGATCTAACATGAGTACAACCCGCCATGTCCGTAGAAATAAAAGACAACAAAGAAGAAGGAGCGTCTATAGTAGACGTCCACAAAACATCCTCGGAATGCCGGGCCACAAAAGAGGCGACCCAGTCTGCGGCCCTGTTCGCCTCTCTAAATACATGACCAATCTGAAAACCGACCATCATCTGAGCCATCCTCCGAGTCTCCCGAATGAGGGGGTGACGATCACCGTACCTGTCCATCCCCCGGATCCAATCGATCACCACCGCTGAGTCTCCCTCGAGGAACACTCGCTCGGCGCCCAGGACCTGCCTGGCATAGGATAAGCCCTCCCAAGCAGCCCGCAGCTCCGCACCAACAACCGTAATCCCAGATGTCCAACGCCCACCTGCAGCCACCAACCTACCACCGTGATCCCTGATCACAAAGCCGACCCCTCCAGGCAAACCGTCTAGTGACCTACTGCCATCGAAGTTTACTTTGAGATAGCCAAGGGGTGGGGGTACCCAAGAGACAGTAACGAAATGGGGCGCTGAAACAGCGTGAGAAGTACCCCAGGTGTCCCTGGCCATCCCAGAAGAAAACTCAGTGGCAGCCGCCATAACCTCCCTCGCATGTCGTGCCGCTCTGTCCACCACCATCCTCGGAAGCACCCGCCTCCCCTCAAATATGCCTGCGTTCCTATCCAACCAAATGTAATAAGACAGGTACGCCCTCAGTATCCCCTCCGCTGCCAACCTGGGCCTACACATGGATTCTCTCAACATCCGCAGCAGATCCTGCGTCGAGACTACCGCATCAATCAAGGGAACCGAAGAACACTGCCATATCTGTCGAGCTCTAGGGCACAGCAGGAGAACATGCTCAATGGTCTCCACGATATCACCGCACGTCTCACAAAACTGAGATACCCCCATACCACGCCGAACAAGTAAACTCCTAGTCGGGAGACATCCCCAAGCCACCTTCCAGATGAAAAGTGCCACCCGTGGGTGAATCCGTAATCTCCATATCCATCCTCCCACGATCTGTCGCGCTGGCGTCCTGCAGAACAACGCAAAAAGATCCCTGGCCCTCACCCGCGACTGCCCTGTCGGAGTCCAAAGCAGCCTATCCGACACCCCTCCAGAGGGAATTGGCAAGGCCAAAATCAACTTATCACTTTCAGTAGGGCATTTTGGACGAGAGTGTTTTCTTGAAAACATTATATATTTAAAAGAAGGCGGACAGCGATGCGGACTGGATGATTTTTTTTACAACTTATCACTTTAAAAGTTTTATTTGGATGAACCAGTCCCTACTCCATTGTATCTTTTTTTTTTCTTATTTAATTGGCCGCCTCCACAACCCAGTCCCCTCTCTCTCTCTCTCTTCACGGTAATTTCGAGAACAAGCAGGGGCAATTTCGTACATCGCAACGTCGGCGACAGCGGGAGTTTCGAATCGCCGTAGAAAAAGGCCATCGAGAGGCGAGGGACAGGGCTAGGGTTTTCTCCTCTTCCCCCGCTCCCACCCCCTCCCCTCCCCGATCTCGATTTCAATTCCCATTCCTCTCCTCCTCTTATTTATCGATCCATCCGTTGGAGGTAGAGGTTTGGATCGCATCGGATAGTTCGAGATTTCGGGTTCGGAGGAGTTCTTGTACATTTGGAAGGTAAATTTCCTTTGGGTTTCATATTTCCCTTAATTTTTTTGGCTGTTAGATTGCGATTCCCTTTGTGGGCTGATTCTGATGTTTTTTCGGAGGAATGATTTTTTGTTATAAGATTTGACGATGAAAGATTTCATCTTTTGCTCTTTGTTTCTTTGGTCCCAAATCCTAAAGTTTGCTTGATATAAAATTATCTGCGATTATTTGAATGGTTTCTTGCATTATTTCGTGTTAAAAATGCTACGATATTTCATCTTTTCATGAAGTTGAAATTTTTTTAAAAATAAAGATGGGAGCCCATCTTGTATTTGATAAAGAGAATGAAAGGGGACTATTTTTTTTTGGCTACTGCTGCAATCCCTGCTTTGTGCTTATAGATTTGCACCTTTGTCTGCTTACCGTAACTGGATAATGAGATCTTGAATTTTGTTTTATTTGTTTTGTTCCTCAGCTGTATTTAGCCTTTTGGATGCAATTCCTTGCTCGATTTTGTGAAGTTTTCTGCTAAAAATGTTTTGGTCTTGTAAATTCAAAGCGTGCTTTACATTTCGTTTTCTCTTAAGAAACGTGTTTGGGTATTTAACAGAATCATGTTTGCCTATGTGCCCGATAAGAAGTTATCTAATTTATTTCTTATTGCCAAAGACAAGTATGTTTTCATCTATGTTACATGTACATGTAAGCATGCATGCAAATGTATGTATGTACGTACGGCTGCACTGCACTAGGTAGATTTTAGGTACTTATACAAGACTAAGCAAACCAAATAACATCTTCTCTTGCCTTTATGGCTGAGGTCCTGAGTCCTTATGTATGGTAACTCGCGTGTCTCTATGGGTGAGATTTTGGGTCGTTATAAATAGTTTTAGAGTGGATCTATCTCAGAGCCTATGTGAGCTAGGGAATATCGTAACACACGCTCTTTTGGAGCTCCCATGGGTCGATCGTGGTGATTATAACTATATTTGATTGGATCTGGACCTTAACTTGGCAAAAACACGTGGACTTAAATAAGGAAAGTGTGTTAGGACCTATCAAGAAGTGTTGAACCGAACTGAACCGGGTCGATTCGGTATTAGAAAATGGTTCTGGCCACCTAGGGGCCGGAACTCGATTGGATTTGGCCGGAACCGGCTAGAACCAGTACCAAATCATACCGGGCGCCGATCGGGACGGATCTCGTTACCGGTTCGGCGAACCTTGGGACTTATGCAGACGTGCGTTTATTTCGATGTTGGCTAGGTATTGGGTAGGTCTTGAGTACTTATACAGAGCTTAAGGAGCCCAAATAACACATCAAGACTAGCTTTTTTGGTGCGTTCCTTGGTTGTTACAGAATATATATACGCATGTGTATATAAACATCTGTATGTGTGTGTATGTATGTATGTATAGGTGGATGTAGTCATGCATGTACATATACACATATATATATATATACATGTATATGGATGTAGGGATGCATGCATCTGATGAAACCATTTTTAGTAGCTGCCTGGTTTGAGGTTGTTAATCTTTCTTTTTCCAAGCTTGTCAGATCTTTCTTTCTTTCATTCTTTTCTCTTTCCGAACATCAGTTTACAAGTCCAACCCTAGATTAGTTGTTATGTATTTATGTAAACTTGTACAAAATCTTTATTTTTGATTTGTCTTTCTTTCTGTAATCTACAGCCAATTACGGAAGACATATATCTGGGAATGCTGAAAGATGTGCTTGAATGCCCAAGTATCCTTGTCTGAGTTAAATGAGATTGTAGCTCCCTTTGAGCTGCCATTGATCAGTCTGAATGGGATCAGACAGCACACACAAAACCAGTTCGTGCTGTGTCTGCTAATGCACACTGGAGCTAAGAGAATTATAAAGACTGCTGCGTTGGATCATGACCTTGGTGACGATGGTTGAATTCTTCTGCTGTTAGAGTTCTGTAACAGGATACTGCAGCATTTATTTTCTGAAGATACAATAAAAAGGAATGGAAAATAGAGGGAATGTTTTGATGCAAAGGTATGAGTTAGGGAGATTACTAGGACAAGGAACCTTTGCAAAGGTACACTATGCTAGGAATCTTAAAACTGGCCAGAGTGTTGCTATAAAGATTATCGACAAAGAGAAGGTCCTGAGGGTTGGACTTGTAGATCAGATCAAAAGAGAGATCTCGGTAATGAAATTGGTGAGACATCCAAATAGTGTGCAGCTTTATGAGGTCATGGCAAGCAAGACCAAGATTTACTTTGTCATTGAGTATGTAAAAGGTGGTGAGCTTTTTAACAAGGTTGCCAAAGGCAGGCTCAAGGAGGATATTGCACGAAAATACTTCCAACAGCTGATCAGTGCTGTGGACTATTGCCATAGCAGAGGCGTATACCACCGTGATCTGAAGCCTGAAAATGTGCTGTTGGATGAAAATGGCGATTTAAAAGTCTCAGATTTTGGGTTGAGTGCCCTTGCGGAGTCTAGGAGGCAGGATGGCTTACTCCACACTACTTGTGGTACTCCGGCTTATATTGCTCCTGAGGTGATCAACAGAAAAGGATATGATGGCGCGAAAGCTGATATCTGGTCATGTGGGGTGATTTTGTTTGTGCTCTTGGCTGGTTATCTTCCTTTCCATGATTCAAATCTGATGGAGATGTACAGGAAGATTGGCAAGGGTGAATTTAAATGCCCCACTTGGTTCTCTTCTGATGTTCGAAAGCTGCTGTATAAGATCCTAGACCCAAATCCGATTAGCAGGATATCAATCACCAAAATCATGGAGAATTTTTGGTTCAGTAAGGGTTTTGATGGTAAACTGATGAAAATTGAAGCAGAAACAAAGGAAAATATTCCTGCGGATGTCGCTGCAGTCTTTAGTACCTCTAATTGCAACAATACTGTAGTGGGAAAGCAAGAAGCACTTAAGGTGACAAACTTGAATGCTTTTGATATCATCTCTCTTTCAGCAGGTTTTGATCTTTCAGGTTTATTTGAGGAAAGAGACCACAGCAAAGAAGCAAGGTTCACTTCCAGGCACCCTGCAACAGCCATCATCTCAAAGCTGGAGGATGTTGCCAGGTGTTTGAAGTTTAGAGTGAAGAAAAAGCATTATGGGTTGTTAAAGATGGAAGGGTCAAAGAAAGGGAGGAAGGGGATCCTCGCAATCGATGCTGAGATTTTTGAGGTCACTCCTTCATTTCATTTGGTGGAAATAAAGAAGTCAGATGGGGATACTCTGGAGTATCAAAAGCTGTTGAAAGAGGGCATAAGACCAGCTCTCAAGGACATTGTTTGTGCATGGCAAGGCGATTGTAAGCATCAGCAGCAGCTGCTGCAAAATTAAGTGATTGGCATTTTTTCTTTATTTTTACATAAGCAATTGCTGCAAACTGTCACTGTTGGCCCATTATCTTTATCTCTATGCTGTATTTTCTAGTTTCTTATATTTCATGAATGCTAATTTTGTGAACTCACTCCAATATCAAAATGTGTGTTTGAAAATAACTGTTGCTGGTATTTTATAGTTTTGGCCTTTGGAGTGACACTGTGCAATACAGGAGATTTTCACTTTTTACCTTTACGTATGCCCAGTAGAAAAGAAGGATTCATTGAACCAACTGAATTTGGTTGGATGATGCTTGTTCTGTTTTTGGATGCTTGGTGATAGAAGGAAGCAAGGCTGCAGGGCTTCTGATTATTTCGTAATCGGAATCGGCATTAGGTGTTCTGTATAAGGTCAGAAAATTGCAACAGTGAATGGGTGGAACCTCCCACACAAGCTGTGCAAGGGAGGCCGCTGGTAGTGCAGCTGCAAGGTTATTATTATGACTGCTTAATGAATCAGTGATCTTCTTGATCCTTGATTACATATATGTGTGTGTGTGTGTGTGTGTTTTGCGGTCACTGTTCTTGCAGCTACCTGCTGTAATTGCAGGACCCTGAAATTCTGTCTCCAGTATAATATGAATGGCCTCTGCAAACTGATGCTTGCATTTACAGGATCCAACGGTTGATTTCTACACTGCAAAATGGATAGAAAACGTGGCTGCAGTCTGTTATAATACACTGGCATCTGGGAAAGCTCATACATGATCATCAGGACTCAGTTTTGTGATCTTATGATGAAGATGCTTGAAGGATAGCATTTATCTATCTATGAACGTTATGAAATGGTCATCTGCTATATGAGTCGGTTAAAGTAGTTATATGAAAAATTACATGCAACATCCCATTTATTTGGGGAATCTTAAATTTATACATCCTTTTTGTCAGATTAATCGTCCGTCCACATCGCACAAACGGGTAGAATCATCAAGCTGAAGAGTGTCATGGTAACGATGAAGATGTTGACTGAAAATACATGATGGCGGATGATGATGAAATTGACCTAACTGGATCAAATCACGATCTCTCTCTAGTGGCTACATTAGACTTAGATAAAGGTCATCAAATAGGGGAGGAGCTTGGAGCATGTAGTTACTGTTGCAAATGTGCTTTCATGTACCCTTGGTTTAGTAATTAGTACCCCATATGTTTGAAAACTGGAGTTGCTCCATGATGTTTGTGCAGTTCTGTGCATCTTCTACCAGAAATCCTAATTAATGGTCATGGTATGTACCGACAACAAATACTACTTATTTTCTTCTTTCCTCCGCAACTAAAAGCCAACTTCCTGAACAGGACATGCAGTCGCATGCACAAACATACAAATATGAAAGTTTCTACCCTTGACATCTTGAATGGTGGTTCTTCTAAGAGCCCTCGAGAAAATCCCCCTCCATACTTGCTATTGTGATCATAATATCCATTAATTCTTTGCCAACAAATCAACTAATTGATTCTCATCACCGGCGATAGTATATTTGCGCAGCTTAAATAGCAACACACTGCTCAAATTCCTTTCAAAGATGCAGCTGCATTTTATACATACTTCAACTAAAATTTTTATCAAACAAAAACTATAGCCCAGTATTTGCTCTCTTGCTCCTAACCCAGGTTGTGCCTGCGCAATTCACATTCTTATTCCATCTTTATAGAATAGTTGCATGTTAGCCAACTCCAGGCATTCAAGACCAAGGAATAACAAATGGTTTCCTGCAGGCTTTTTGGACTCCAAGAATGCTACAGTAAGGATAATGTAGATTGACTGTACCACCATAGCTAAAATTAAATAACAGAAAGCCCAGGAGATTTCACGCCTCTCCTGCCCTCCCAAGATGACTTCTAGTGGAGTGTATTACTAATTTATTATAATACTACTTATCTGATCATGCTGTTAACGTTATTTCAATCTTCATCCTGCTTAAGAATTTCTTTAACAAAACAAATTTTGCTTACCAGTATTAATTATTCATCAATGTGCGTGCACGGATTTTTGAAAGATTGATGCCATCAAGCAAACTGGAGATTGAAGAGGTGGATAGAGAAAGAAGAATTTCTGAAACTGTGGGAAACATAATCGAAACTTCTCGAAAGCTTCAAAAGAAAATAACACCCTGCTCGATGCGATTCATATGTTTTTAGGTAATAAAGGGTATACATTTCATGCAGATGATCAACAGTTCGCCGAATTTGTTGCTTAAGGAGTGGACAAATATATATATATATATATATATATATATATATATATATATATATATATATATATATATATATATATATATATATATATATATAATGAACAATTATTACAGCAGAAAAGAAGAGGCGAAGAAGAACATCTCCCTACCGGGATCAGCTCTGCCGCTTCTTTTCAGGAGCAGAAGTCGGGGAGGTCAAGGTCCTCCACAAGTAGCGCCCGCTCGCCATGTCCACGCAAGTCCAAAATCCCGTGCAGATCGCTGTCCGAACCTAATTTGATCATCATTCCAGCAATCAGTCCGAAACAAACAAAGAAACAAATTCCACATCCTAATCAGACCAAGAAAAAGAAGAAAAAACAGAGAGAAAAGGGAGGACATTTTATTTTATTCAGATGAGAAACCCTATAACTAAGTCCCCCGAATGAAAGCAAGGAATATCCTCGTTTCTTTGGCTTCTACCTTGGTGGAAAGAGGGACATCTTCTTTGGGGGCAAGCTCTGGATCCTCCTGGTGGACTTCCGGCTGGGACTTGAGGCCTCTCAAAACGAAGAACCCAGCCAGCGTCGCCGAGAGAAAGATCAGCACCACCCTCAACGGGCACATCTCCCCTTTTGTCTCCAGACAACAATATGATTTGGATCAAAGATCTCGAACAACAAAAAGAGTGAGAACGGCAAGCTTTTTCTTGGAATCCGGTGAGTTCTTCTGGACCTTGCGACGAGGGCAAATTAGGCAGGAAAAAATTTGGTAATTGGAAACTTGTTTATAGAAGAGGTGGAGTAGATGAGTGCTATGCTCGGTCCAAACACACGCCCTATTTCTCAAGTGGGACCCGCCGCTGATGTTGACGAGGTAGGGGTGGTGGTTGGATTTGGGCGTGGGCGACGCGGCAGCCCTCTACCGACCGCGTGGATTTTGTCTCCCGTACGACTTATTCTGATAAGAGAGACCTCGACCGTCTGATCTATGTTCCCAACTTCTTTAATAAATTAGGTTTCCTACCGCGGCCAACCGCTCCCTCACTGGGGACTTTGTCGTCGGCACGATCAGCTGTTCACGAAGCCTGATTGGGTCAATGCAGAAGCAAGAGTGGGATGGAAGCAAGATATAATTAATTTGTTTGCCTCACACAGTTGGATAAATTAATTGATCACAAGGCAGATACAACGTATACCATCATAAGTACAACCCTGGTTTTTTTTTTTAAATAATAAAAATGACATTTCATATCACTCTAAAGTAGGCACAACCTACCAAATCAGAAGCAAGTAAACAGTACCTCTCCGATATGTCGAGCAACGTATGAGATGATCCAATCAGATGCTTTATTCGCCTTCTGAAACACATGGTTCGTTTGAAAAAAGCCAAATTTTGAATCAATCTGCATATCTTCCGAAGTAGAAGATGACCGGCCCCATGTCTATTCACACCTTGAATCCAATCATGGGCATTTCACCATGTTAAATACACCGCCGTAGCTTTGTTTCATTGTAAGCGGAAAGAGGAAGCAGCTTACAGTGGCCAAGAACCGCCTGCGGCTGAGAGATAGGTCAGGATCTCAACCAAGTTTTTTCTTTTAATACCGTGGATGCATCAATGGATGAACAAACTTTAGCCGTATGAGTGTTTCCCTTGCGACTGTTCTTAGGCAGAGGCAACGACACCATGAAGTCAGGTTAAAACAGCCAATTTCGTATGGCGGAAACTTTGCAAAGCCTGAACCAGAACGATCAAAGACCGAACCGCATTTCCAGACTTTTCCACTCTATTCAAAACAACACGAGCTGAGCTGGACAAGGCCAGAGTTTTCTTCTAGATGTTGCCCTTTTAAAAAAATATATTAAAGCGGATGTTAGCGCAACGACAACGGAAAACAAATCATTCAAGGTTTAGGTTCTGGAGGTGGAGTTCAAAGGTTACCCATGAACATATTCCTGACGTCGGACACGAGATTCGTGAAACATTGAGCGGGTGCCGAGCTGCTATCTGGAATTTTTGAAAAAAAGCAGGGTTTTGAAAACACATGCAAGCTTCTATTGGCGCCCCAACAATAATCAGTATGAGTCGATGCAGGGGGCATACTTTCCCCTCCAAGATATCCCACTTTCATCATAAAAGAAGTAAATTGATGAGCATGCATGATAAGACTGAATGATACAGTGAAACATATCCTCATAGGAATGCATGAATGCATGCATGCCATCTATGCATGCCAATGAAACATATCATTCGCATTACAAAGGATACAGTGCAACAAGTTCCTCAACTCTCTCCTCAAAAGAGGCAAGGGTGCTTGCCTTTGGCGACATTGATTCTGTGGTGTTTATACCGTCTCTTTTTGATTGAATGACCAGACTGACTGTACATCTGGATTAGTAGAAAACAGGCCTCCGATGTGCGGCGTTGCTGGGGTTAGGTTTCCAGCTTCCTGAGGACCATTAGTTGCCCACTCCCTCCTGCAAACACTCAAGAGGTAAGTATTCAGCTGTTTGAAAAAACACGATGCTATCAGTTGTGATATCCAATCCATTTATTGGAAGAGCCATGTAAAGAACAAAAACTCATTCAACAAAAATATTGGTTTAGAACAGGAGATAAGTAGATACAATACTATCTTCATGGAAAATTTCAAATAAAATGAAGAGATTGCCAAAAACTAACCCTGCAAACTTGACATCTTCATTTCTACTAAAAAAAATCAAGTTCTCCAAAAAGATAAATTCTATGGTGAATACATAGCAAAAACATGAAGAAAATGTCAACCACACCAGCAAGTCAATACCAAAAACATGGATATCCAACACAATCTCAACCCGATGTGAAGGCCATAAAACAGATGATTATTCTTTAAGATACATCTAGGTTTAACTTCACCAGCTCTGCCAATTCACAAGCCAAAATATTGTAGATCATCATTTAATTATGTTTATGCCTGACTTTATGACAATACGTAACGGGTAAGCCAAGAAAATATTAAATAACTATGCAAGACATAAAAAATACTGATGAAATCCTTGTTGTTAACCGTTCAGATTTTTAAAAAATAACTCTAAAACAATTCTTCCCCAATCCATACATTACAATGATACTCAACACAGCCGACAAGAATGGTTTCTACCAATGAAAAGAAAGAAGATTAACAGTACGGATGCAGGGAAAACAGAAGGTCTTGCACGAGAGAAAAGTTAGAAGGGCTTGCTGCATTGCAGCATTGCCACATTAAATCTGAAACAACCAGGGTATACATCAAATTGATTGTCATCATTTCCCAAAATTCCAATTTTGACATGAAAAAATACAAGAGTTCTTTATGGGTCATTCAACTGGTGAGAACTAGATTATTCTGAAAAATTAATTGTAAACATTATAATACAAATTATATGTTAACAATTTTGAGTCAACCACACAGAGCCCACCCCCTGTTGGGTTATATCCAAGGCCAAGCCCTCAACTATAGAATGGCGGTCATACCAGTTCTAGCTACTCACATTATCTTCTTTACTAAAACACTTAATTTTGTCAGAACATTCATATTCATATCTCAGACCCACCTCACCACGGGTATTCCTGGCAACAACTAGAAAATGAATATTTCTGTATTTATTTGTGGTGATAAACTTGTGAATGTTACTAACGGAGGGAAGGCAACAACTCATATATTCGACAGCCAGAATGAGAGCCTGGATGCGGCACCAATTTACTCAAAATTTTCCTACTATGTTCTTGAATATCAACCGTTTTGAGGAGGCTAAGAGCAAATTACAGCCATTATTTTAGACTGCGTGATCCATTTGCATAGCCGTACCATTAGACTACCAGAGAAGAAGCTACAAGTACCTTCAAGGGTTCAAAAGCACAAACCATGAATAAAAGCAAGAGGCCTATCCAAAATAATACCAATGAGACAGTAGGAACCATGAAGCAAGAGCAGGCAGAAAATTGCCAAACAATGAAGGCACAGTCAAAATACAGCTCAGAGAGTTCAACCATTGATATTTTGATAGCTCATCTAGATGCAGATGAAAACAGAACCAAGGAGCATACAAACAAAAATTGGACAACATAGAAACATCAAAATTAAGGTACACAGGTTAGGAGCAAGCAGCATGCAGGTTATTCAGAGTGTCAAGGCCTCTAAAAATGGACAGCAACATCACAATGAGGGACCAAAATGTTGAAGCCAAAGTGTTATGAAGTGGGATATCTTATATAACTTAGTAGTAGCATAGCAGGATATCTTTTAATGTGAAATGTTGGAGCAACAAAGACTTGCTTGACCATTAGTTGCAAGAATTCTGTACCTTGGATGTGATTACACATTTAGAAGCTCTCCTCTTAAAATCCTTGTGTTCCTGGACCCCTTCTATTAGCTTTGTTATGCCCATGTCTCAGCAACTGCTTCCATGATCCTTGTATTATTTTCACTTAATGAATTCCTTTTAAATTTCTCCCAATTTTAATAACGAAACTAATAAGCTACTTAAGACGACACCAAATGGGCAGGCTTCTTTGTTCGCATATGACAAAATTCTGTCCATATGGTTCTTCGAAACTCTTAATTCTTCAACAATTTTTAAAACCACTAGGCATAAAAAAAAAAAAAACATCGATGAATGATCTTTTTAATACATCACATTGATGATAATTACAAACAGGAAAGAAAAAGATAATGACTTGTTGCATCTCATGTTGAAAGAAAAAGATAATGACTTGTTGCATCTCATGTTGAAATGGGATATCTCTTGATACTAGATGTAGTTAGAGCTCTTGTGTGTGTCTCTGTCTCTCTGTGTGTGTGTGTGTGTGTGATTGCATCTCATGTTGAAATGGGATATCTCTTGATACTAGATGTGTGTGTCTCTGTCTCTGTGTGTGTGTCTGTGTGTCTCTCTGTGTGTGTGTGTCTCTGTGTGTGTGTGTGTGTGTCTGTGTGTGTCTGTGTGTGTGTGTGTCTGTGTGTGTCTGTGTGTGTGTCTGTGTGTGTGTGTGTTAAAGACATTTAAGTGCACAAGAAGAAGTATCTCATACTGATGCTGACACCAAGAGGAGGAATAAGCAAGACAGGCCCTCAGTTTCATAAGGCAATTGCACCCATTTTGGAAGATGTAATTTGAAGCAGATTAATTTATCAAAAAGGAAGGTAAAAACACAAGAAAACTAAAAGAAAGGGCATCACAAGGTTCTTTAGATGGTCCCAACCAACTGTTGATCCACACCATTGCAAAAGAAAAGGCAGAAACGCAATTACAGTTTTACTGTTTCTAAACAGGAGAAATTGGGCTTGAAGGTTTTAAGCAGCAGTTTGATAAGGTGAAAAGTAAGAAAGAAGAAATAAAAGAGAGCCATAACACGTTTTAGGTAGAAACTAAATATTGAATTCAATGTTCCAATTCTTTAAGATGGTGATGATGATGAGAAGTTCAGGAAGATGGCAATGACCAACAGCAACTCAAATTATTGCTTCTTATAATACTAATTAATAACAGATAACAGAGTAAGGCCTCAATTTAGAGAATTCTAAGATAAGTAAACCCAGATGGATATCCTTCTTAACTATCTATCTGTTTATAATTGTGAAAACAGTATTAGAAAAATAATATATGGTTTGCACTTTAAACCCTTGTATCCACATCCTCTAATTGCAGAAAGCTGACAGTGGAATTTGCAAGTCTTTAGGTTTATTTGGTTTTACGAAAATGGAAATAGGCCATGTTTGCATGCTGGAGCATTCATTGTTTGTTTAACCAGCCAAACCCAAGCAAGTAACGTGTTAAAGATAGCCGGCCATGCTCTCTCTTCTCCTTTACTTTTTCACTTTTTTTTTCTACAATTTATCCCACTAGCCCTTGATCATCAACCAAATAAGGGATATTGTTAACCCATGATAACTGAATAAGGGATGACCGCCTCGAGTCAAAAGTATCTACCCTCCAGCTAGTTATTCGGCATCCAAAAAGGGCCTTACATGTCACATAACTCGGGTAAGTACTCCACCTTTAGGTGGATAAATGTGCACAAGGCAAGTGCACTTACATATATGTCATTTTCACCCATGTTCGCTAAGTGATCTCAGCCAAAGAAATTCTGAATCACTTCTCAGAATTTGAAATACCATGTTCAGACTTTTGCCGCCATGTTTGATCATAATAGACCATAATGATATATTGTCGATGATAGCTGACTATGCCAGGCTACCATAGTTGACCATGTCAGTCTTGCCACTTCCAGAAGCTTATTTCTTTCATGCCAAACAACCAGAATCGGAACAAACTTACCTTTCAATTCTCACATCCATTGGTCACCCGTAATACTTTTCACACTTAGCATCAACCAAACTAATCCTTAAGGGTGCAACTAATATAGAATATATTTAATTTGTTTTACTCTCTAGCTCCTTGCAATCATAAACATTGGTAACCAGATTTGCAATAATAAGTTTTAAATTATGACATATTCTTCAGCAATTTGAACCCAACTGAAACCAAATTAACATGGGCAATCGACATGGGCATCTAGCTTATAGAAAGAAGATGAGTTGTAAGTTTTCTAATTCCTTAAAGGCCACCTCAAACCAAATCAGTCACTAATTCTCATTAAAGAAACGAAAAGGATTAGATATCGAACATTAATCAGGTCATTTGTTCACCACACCACTGGAAGTCAATGCATTCCTTATCAAGGGACAGGATGCAGGCATCTCATTCTAGAGTTTAAGAAAACTCTAGTTTAATATTAACTTAAATTAGTACAGAATGCAAAAGAGATGATGTGCCTCTGGCAGCTATCAATCAGCCCCCTAATTCAATAAAAGAAAAACAAAATGGAAAAGGAAAGAGAAGGGAAAGAAGATAGGAAGGGGATAGACCAAAAGAAGAAGGTCAAGAAAAATAGAGAATGAAGAGGAAGATTAGTAAAACATTCCTTGAGGAAACATCAATATACCACTCAATTTTCAAATTACACCTTATCAAGCTCCCAAGAGTTTTACCTGAGGACTGCCATGTAGTCCAAAACACACTCCTAATGATCCTAGGCTTGTCTCAATTTGGCTTACAATAAACTAGAAATCATGAACCAGGGAAGACTATGAACTTTAGTTACACACCTATGCTGGCAGGAAGAAAGTGTATAATGCTACAATTAGTTGCTTATCTTGTTTCAAAACAGGTGGACATGTTAAGGCATTAATTTTGAATTCAACGTCCCAAAATGACTGTTTTTCAGTAACATCAACCAACCTGAACAAAACAAGAACAAACATGCGCTTAAGAATCACGTGCAGCAATGGTATAAAAAAGTCTAGCACATTGAGAGTTTCCATTTCTAGGTGCTTAAAGCAATCTTTGAGTACCTTGTAAACAATGCTTAGTCTGCTCCATGAAGCACTCCAATTAACTCCTGATTTTCCAAAGTCCATTGTGCTCTAAAAGTAGATCCACTACAACGTTTAGAGTTCATACTTCATGAAATTTCATTTGAAATCTTTGGTCCAATCCATCGCTAATAGGCTTATCATCCTAAGGCATACATTTAGCAAGCAGAAAGAATATAATTATTTTAATCCTTCATAAATTCTTTCACCACATATGCATTAATCTCCAAAAAAATGTCTCGTGATTTCTAATCACATGCCTTAAATTACTACCCTAAAGAATTGTTCGATGCACTTCTGGAAAATACTTTCCCACCTTCAACAAATCATCCCTTTCCTTTGTAGGTGTTACAGCTCTAATAAATACCCTAATTAAACATGACTATTTTAACGATGAAGGCAATAATGACAATACCTAACTCTAGTAGAAATATGAAGGAATGTTTAAGGTCACATCCATCTTGAGAAAAAATGAAGATGTTGCTAGATATATTTGGAATGTCATGTTGACATCAGAGACCGCAAATGCCAATGGCATTCCTTTGTTGGAATATAAACAAACAAGTAGAGCCTCGCTCAGTAGCAAGAAAGTTCTGTGTAGGGTGCTGCACCCTATGCGCCCTTCCTTAGCATTCCTACCATATTTTTTTGAAGGATCCACTTCCCCACACATGCACGTAAATCTGCTCCCGCATCTCTCTTTCAAGTGACAAAGACTTATAGATTGCAAACTTCTTGTATATGAGATGCCTTCTAAAATTTTGCATCAATCAGCTTCTTACATGAGTGTAATAAGGACTCCCACTACTAAAGCCTCATCTTTCACTGCAAGCTTAATCTACACCGCATCTAGTTGGATCAATAAGAATCAGTCTTCTCCCAATGATATTCTTGCTCAAGTCTTCAACATTTTATCCCTTCCATCCATAATTGCATATCAAAAAAATTAAAAAGCTGGAGATACATCTAATATGATCATAACAAGCTAACTGCAAATCAGCCAAACTGGGATGCACCACCTTTGCTAATTTGGTACCATTTTTCACTCAATGTGAATCCTTAATATTTATAGTTCTATTGGTATAAACTAAACTTTCAAAGATCGTTGCTCCACCTAAGGTCTAAAAACTTGGTCTACGTTTCAGTTTGGACAAATTCATTATATTTAGCAATTCTGGAGCTTTTTAGTACTATGAGCATTCAAATCTTTTGTTCATTCTTCTAGAAAAACTCATAAATATATTGAGTTCCCATAATTTCGAGGTTAAGTTGCTATTTAATCAAGTATATGTGGTTATAGAATGTTATACTCATTTAATTAAAAAAAGGTGTTATTTGTTTGAAATATATAGTATTTAGTAATTCAACTAGTCTTTGTAATTATTGTAATACGCATTCTCCAGGGCCTCAGCCCATGAAGGGTTATGTTCAATATTTATCTCCTCATTTGACTCAAAAAAGGAAATAAAAAACATTGAAAATTAACAATATATAGTCTATGTATTTAAACAAATAAAGAAATAACCTCGGTGTGATAGTAATCACCAAAATAATACTTAATCATATATATCTAGCTTGAACCAATTTTGGCTGAAACTGACTACCACTAAAATTGGAGCAGAGCTGGTCAAAACTAACCAAAATGCAAAAGTGGGGGTTAGTTTCAACTGGGTCTTTGCTGAAACAGGTCAGTTCTAGCCAAATCTTAAAACCTTAGCTCTACCAGATCCTCTACACAATAATAATAATCCGAAGGTGGGACTTTTATATATCCCTAAGAAAATAAGTTTTGGAAGGAAATAGGAAATTCAGCATTTTGGTTTAAAAGAGTAAGATATGAGAAAAAACATTACCATTTCTTTCTCTTCCCGTTATTTCTTTCCAAAAGGTGGAACTCTAAACACTAAAAAAGAGATACGACCAAGGAACCACCTCTCTCTCTCTCTCATCCTGTGGTCCCATACATAACTACATAGGAGGACGAACTAGTACATGAAATGCAACATATCTTAGGGCTAAGTTGCACGATTTTAGTCGTCTCTCAGCAATTAAACCTTTAGTATTCAAATTACCCAAAACTTTGAATGTGCCGCGTTCAGCAGCATCCAGTAATGTGGAATCTAGAAAGTGGGTGCTAGACAGATGGTACAGATAAAATATAGGGTGGTGTTCTATTCATGTCTTTACTTACATTTCTTGAGATATAATAAATATTTAGGAACAAAAATAGTTCCATGTTTTCAAGCAGTTTCAACAAAATATAAGGTGTTACTAATAGTAAACAAAATTTTGTACATAGAGCAGCAAAAGAATAAGAAAAAATCCATATTATGAAACAAAAAAATGATTAAATCCATCCAAATATTGAGGCAAAACCATTTCAAGACAACTATTATCATACTGTACTGTCTAATACATTCAGCAACTAATTATCGTAACTTTTTACGGTAGCGCACAAGGTGACAATGAAGACGAAGCTTAAAAACTGAACAGAGATCCATAACAAAAAGCTTCAAAAAGTATATGGGGGTCACTTACTTGGACCAACAATTAGCTGGAGGTAGCTCAAAAGGATAGGTAGCTGTTGATTCATTTGGACCGTCGTATTTCACATCATTCCTGGCAATGTTATCTATCAGATTAAGAGGAAGAAAGTGGCTTTCTCCCTCAACAGGCAATGGCTGGAAGGGTGATTTCTGCATCCACATATCATTCCCATTCAGACCAGGACCAAGAGGACTGTATATTCCACCATTCTGCTGATTAATAACACAAACATGCTGCGGAGATTGAATTTCAGGAACAACATGTTCCTCATTAGATATTTGTGATATCACAGCGTTGTGTGACAAAGGATGCATGATATTTTCTTGCTTAAATTTGTTCGTCCCCAGGGGTGAAAACCAGCTGGAAGGCCCACCTACCAAACCCAATGCATCTTGAGCCAGTGGAGTGCCCCACATTTGCCATGTCCCTTGTGCATTACTTGACTCATCCAAATTTGAAGAATGTGATTCCTGTGAATTTGGAGTACCAGATACTTTGCTTGATGCAGTATGTTTTTCTTCAAAAACTCGCAGTCTGGACATGGGAGACTCAATTGGCGAAGGCTTGTTAACGTCTCCAGGGGCAGATACATTTTTCAAAACACGAGGTACTTCCATCTTGTCATTAGAAACAAACCCAGTTCCTAGATCCACTGGAAGACTATCAAGTGACTTGGATACCGGCCCAAGCAAGGAGACAGGGTCTGGAACATAGCATGGGTCTTCAAAAAGCTCTGCTTCTTCTTGCACTGCATGTGGTGCTGACTCTTTGATAGGAGAAAACAAGGATTCAGCCACCAAATGAGGAACTGTACTGCCACAAAATGATGCACACACTGGGGGATAGGTGCTGAGCGGCAATGACTGTCCATAGTTGATTTGGTTATCAACAGAATAATTAGAAAATATTCTTTGATCAGGTAATTGTGCACTTTGAGCTTCTAATTGGCTATTCTGACTTGGAGGGCTGGAGGTATTCGTATCAGGATATGGAGAAACAGCTGCTGAACGTGTAAAAAGTTGATGCCAGGATTTCTTTGGGGCAGTTATATGTGGCTGTACATCTGAACTTACCTGGAGAGAGAAAAGAAGCAATTGCAAAATAAATGCATGCATATTATAAATTAGTTAAAATTGCTTCCTCATATAAAAAGCAAATGTATAACAATAAAGAGGAGACAGATTGTGTAGATCACAACTCACAGGCCGATGAATGTTGATCAAAGAAGTTCCATCTACACTAGCAGCAGATTTCACTGTTACATGCCCAGCAGAATGACCATCTCTTTTAATTCCAGAACCATGATCGACAAAGCCAACAGCAGGCTTACTTGCTTTGTTACCCGGAGCAGCAGGGCTCTGAGCATGTCTCCCAAAAAATGAGGCACCACTGAAACCTCCAGAAGAAGATAGGAAAGAGCCTGTCATGCGACCAAAGTATCTTGGCTTATTTGTTGTCACCTTATTTCCATGCCCAGGTTCTGAACTTTGTGATTTGTAGATCTCTGCTGCAGATTTCAGTGCCTCCCGTTTTTCATTCTCACTCTTTCTGTCAAGCTCACGCTTCCTTTCACTTTCCCTGCTAGCCCTCTTCTCAAGGTCTTCAACATCAGAATTGCTTTTGCTAGAACCTCTATCTTTCTCCCTCCTCCTCTCATGTCTCTTTTTCTCTGCATCTTTCCTTTTTTCTCTTTCTCCATCCAGAGCTGAGCTCTTTGCCCTCTCTCTCTCTGCTTCCAGCTTCTCATCACGTAATTTTCTCCTTTCCTCCACTAACCTTGCAACCTCCTCCCTCTGTTTCCTCTCCTCCTCTTCTAGCATTTCCCTTTCCAACCTAGCCTGTCTCTTCTCTTCTGCTTTCCTTCTAGCTTTCTCCCATCTGCTCTCCTGCAAATTTCCTCCATTCTCCCCTCTTTTAGATGATGATCCCTTGTAATCTGAATCTGAAGAACTCTCCTCCCTTGAACAACCAAACCTGAAAACTTTCCTGCAAAGCCAACTCACACTAGAGAAAAAACACAAAAGCAACTTGCAGGCAAAAGCCACCACGCCTGAATAAGACTTCTCTGTCAAGCACTGGCCGTCACCACCACCACCAACCCAATACCGTGGCACAGGGCTGACCCAGCTCCCATGCCCCTCCACCGACCAATCCTGGCTGCAGATCCAACCATTCTTTCCAAGAAGGTCGCTGATGATCCCTGAGCTCCCAACAACAGTACCCGGGACGTCCAGCACAGGCCTTTTAGAAATATGCCCGCAATACGAGCACATGAACCGGCCGCCTCCAGGGTTCTGATCGCGGTATGGGGTGAGGCAGTTCCGGCAACGGCGGGTGGCCGTCTTCCGGAGCTTCTGCAGCTCGAGGGCCTCGGTCCGCTGCCGCTCCCGGAGGCGCGCTGACCGTCGGGCCCGCCACACCGACAGCTGTGGCATCAGGATCTCATACCAGAACAGGGTGACGAGGAGAACCAGCACGCAGCCCAGCCGCGGCGAGGTGATCTCGAACTGGAAGCCCGGCGGGAAGAATTGCGACAGCGCCCAGAAGAAAATAAGAGGGATCACCAGCCACGGCAGCATGGTGGAGACCCACCGCGACCACCGCTGGACCACACAGAGTATACACATTATCCAAAAACCCTAAGCTTCTGAAATCAAAATCGCCGCTTCCACCCAATGCCCAGAAGATTGAAAGCCGGAACCCTAAAAAATCCCTGCAATCCACAAATCCTAAGATCAAAATGCTTCGCCTCCCGTGCTTCCGGCCTAGCCCACGTTCTGATCCGGGGCGTATTCCACCATGATTGACGATTCCCACAAAAGAAAAATAACCAACCTAGAATCTCCAAATCCCTAATCCAAAAGCAAACAAATTTCGTAGAACCTTGCGTTTGCGAACCCTAATCTTCGAATCTCGGAGGCGTAATCCGCTCGAAACCCTAAGCGGAGAAGCGACCGAAGGGAAGGGGGCGGGGGTTGGTTTCCTTCAGTGTCGGATTCTCTACGCCACGAAGAGACCGAGGAATCAAATGGAGAGAAGAGATCGGAGACTTACGGATTGGAGGTTTGCTCATGGCGGAAACCCTAGCTTCTTCGGCGACTCGGCCACGTCCCTACCGTGACGACAAGACAAACGGAAAGAAACAGATAAACAGACACTATATCTATTCTTTTTCTTTCCTCCTTTAAATCCTTTTTGTTTGGTTTTATTACATTTGTTTCCTCCCTCTTTGGGCGCACATGTTCCTCTGGTTCTTTATATCTTATGCTTTCCCTGAGAATATGGACAGTGAAAGGAGATTCCTTTTTGACAGGGAAAATAATAATGGCTGGGGCTTGATAGACAAATGAAGGGTATGCTATGTAGGGTAAGCGGTGGCGGAAAATTCAACGGGCCACTGCAGTCGTAGTGACGGAAAAAAAAAGTTTATGAGAGTCGATACTAGGTGAACCTCTTAGACTCAAACCATCTGATTAACCATTGCCATTTTTAGCTCATCATATATGAGCTAAGTTACTGTTTTATAATATTTTACTCAATGCAAAGCATTTGTGTGAATGTACGGCAATTTATGCGCGTAGACTTATGCGATGATGTAGCAGGATGGAAGTGGCCATGCACAAGATTGGCTAGTGCCGCTCGCTAGGAGCATAGCTAGCCAAACATGAGCACTAGCACATAGCTAGGGTTACACCTAGACATTGATTTTTTCTTTAATATTCTTCTTTTTTTAAAAGCAAGGAGCAATGCATGAGAGTTTGATACGATCTTCACCAATCTATGCACATGTAAACAAATCTAATAGCATGTCTACTTGCCAAAAGAAAGAAGAAGACCAAGACAAAGATTGACTTTCTACTGTTAGGCCTTTCTTTTGTTTCTATGTCAACAAGTATATTTGTTTTCAAAGTAGTTAAATGTTATACCACCTCATTGAACATTGAGAGTTTTCATAACATTGCACGGTAACTTACATGTGATTGATTACATGGTGATACTGCAATACACAATTTACCATATACATGGTTTGCATCCAAGATTCACGACATGCGCACTTTAATACCCATAGATTGCCAACACACTAGTCCATTCTCTTATATATCTAGGTAATGCAATTTTTTTAACTAGATCCAGGCATACATTATGCATGCAAGAGGAAACATGGATGATTACGATTAGAGACATTAGAAAATAGCTGAGATATGCAATTGTGAATTAGGATTTAGAAACCTTGGTTTTTTAAGAAAAGAAGGTAAGAGAGAAAAGAGTCAATTAAGATGCCGACATGTGAATTGGGATTTTAAAAATCTTGATTTCTCAAGGAAAAAGGAGATAGAGGCGGTTTGTATCTTGGAATTTGCAAGTTGAAATTCAGAAAAAAAACATACCTCATTTTTGACTTTGTAGATTCAAGATTGTGTTTTTTTTTTAAGATTTGGGATGGTTTTAGAATTCAAGACAAAAAATACCCCTATCCCTCACTTGTAGGTTTGTATAAGCCCTATTTATACAAGTATAAAGTAAAAATTGCTCAAATTTGTGAATGAATGATTTTTAATATATAATTGGTATTTGATGTGATGGAAAATTTGCATAGATTTTGATGAAATTTAATAATGAATGATCCAAAATGTAGAAGAGCATGATAGCAGAATTATGCATATTTTATATTATGAATTCATAATTATTAAGAGTGTTATAAATTTGAGAATGGACCTGCTCGCATTGGAAAACTTCCACAAGTTTTCCACACTATATGCAAAAACTGGATAGGGATTAAACTTCCACCGTAAAAGAGACGTATGCAAGATTGTCACTATTAGTAAATTCTTCTTCTTCTTCCTCTTTTCATATCTTCATTATATGGGATTAGACTTATCAAAACTCTCCTGCAGTATTTGGTTCCTAGTTAAGGGGTTGATAAGGGAAAGTTACTGGCTTAACCAACCACGCACCACCGAAAAAAAATGATGGTAACTTTGTTTGATCAAAGGGGAAAAGCTAGTTGACATGGCTAACTTTAATTCATAGGGAAGGGTGAAATAAAGCTAATTAAGCCAACAAACATTCCAGCCTCCATTTTTTATCTTGTTTTAATCTCTGGGGATAAATAATTTACTACTCACTTTCACTTGCATCTCTCACCCTCTCCGGATTACTGCTACTGCCCACTATCCACTCCTTGGCTCGAGATATGTGGAGTCCCTCCTCCTGCCTTCTTGTGAACCCTTTCGGTGCTTGGAGACACTCATGGGTCCCTTCCCGAGCCCTCTTGCTGACCGAGCCAGCTGCTGGCTTTTAATGGCCACAGGCACCATCGTGGCCCAATTTAGCCTCGGCATCACCTATTGATTTCTCCTCCTGTGCCTTATCTTGCCTTGGTTAGTCCTTAGCTCCACATCTTCTACAATCTTGAATCGTGGATGCCTTGGCTCTGTCATGCAGCAGTCGTCTTCTTCCCCAGCTCCGACATGGTTTCTGATTGCCATTGAGCTCTCTAGAGATGTGTTGCTGCCTCCTTTCATCTCCTTTCTTTTTATTTAATCTTCATTGCCTATATCAAGTAAGTTGAAGCCTGCTCTTAAAGGTCTCTATTTTGTTTCAAAGGCTTCAGGCATTCGCCAGACTTTGCCCCCCAATCTCTCTCTCTCTCTCTCTCTCTCTCTCACACACACACAGAGCCATTAAGGAGGAGAGGTAAGATCTCATTGGTGTTCTAAACTCGAAAGTCCGCTTCGATTACTTTTAATCTCAAGAATAGTTGGTGCATGAACATTTAGTTGAACAGGAGCAATGAAGCCCCCGATTATGTGGGTTGAGCATTCAGACTTGGGCTTAGCCTTGTAGTTTTATTTGTGTTTTTGTTTTTACGGTCTATTTTTGGACATTTGCTCAATGATTTGATGGTTATAATTGACAATGCTAGTAGAAATGATTTCTTTGAATGAAGTTAGTCATTATGGGCAGGACATGCTAAAATCCATTTGACTTTCCCTGAGCGTGGGGCAGGACATGTCATTCAATTATGAAGTACGGGCTTTTATTGGTAGTCCTTGGCTCGGCCACAGGACCTCTCATATCTGTATGGAAGTGGCGACTGCAAGGTCACTGTCGATGCATGATTGGCATGGCCCATGCTTGTCTTATTTGAATCCCATGATGCATTTTGTGAACCCATTCAATGGACATGACGGTACGTGTGAGTATACATACGAACGAATATTTAGTTTCACATAAATTATTTATTAAATAAATTTTAAATATTTATATAAAATTAAAAAATTTAAATAATACATTTCAACTAATATTTTTAGATGAGGTTTCACATTGTTACAAATAGTATCAAAGCGATCTCAGCCCATAATTTATATGGATTAGGAGATACTGCAGCACGGATTCATAAAGGCTGATCACGGGCCGATCGTAATGCTTGTGATTAGATTTGAACTCTTAACCTGACGAGGATGTCAGGACTTAAAAAGAAAAGTATATAAGAACCCGTTTTTAATACTATACAACCTGGTATTAGTTATTGGCAGAGCTAATAAGCTATTTGACAAATGAGTAGGGTACAAGTGTACAACAGTTGTTCATCCCTTCTGAGAGCTTTTCTTGTTCCCCTCCCTCGCAATTTTACGTATGTTTCAGTTTTTATAAGGAGCATCAAGATGTCTTGATTATAGACAGAATGGATGATGTGTAAATAAATCTCTCTTGAGAATTCGTATGCACCAAATGAGTGCTAAGCCGGATTTTGTGGATCATACGCAGATAGGCAGTTTGCATCATCCATTCTACAGAGCATTTTCCTTTCATCTTAGTTTTTAACCCAACAAATCACCTGTTAGAACAACTAAGAACCATTTATTTGTTAAGATTTCCAACATAGGCCACATCCAAATGTCTAGAACACCATTTATTTGTCTGAGACTTAGACAATATATTTTTGCCTTAAGAATAGATTAAGTTCAACCCAAGTCAATTTAAGCAGGACCTACTTTCATGGGTCTAGTCTTGACTTTCTATTTTGAGCTAAACCCAAGGCCCAAGCAGAACCCAGTCGATCTGAATCAAATTTCTGGGTTCGTAATTCCCACAACCCAATAATTATTTCTCTCACAAAAAAAAAAATCAAAAATCAGTACCAATTTCCTAAAAATCTTTCAGCTGTACTCAGCTCACCCTGAAAAAATCTAGAAAAGTCAAAAACATTACAGAATCTATGGCTCACAAAAACCTGCTAATTCGCCTCACAGGGCTCGCGCTCGCGCTCGCGCTCTCTCTCTCTCTCTCTACATATGTATACCTACAACCGAAGCTCCTTAAATAGCACTGAACCGACGAAGACTCGAGCAAAGATCAAATCTTTGACATAGCGAGAGACGAGGAGGGCGCGAAAAGCGGGTCCGGAGATGGGGACGATGGCGAACGGTTGCTTCTCCCCGGCGCTCCAATCTCCCCTGCGATCCATGGAAGAGGAGGCGCTGCTCCGTCGGAAGACCGTCGGGTCTTTGAAGCCTCTCAGAAAGCGTTCCAGAAGGAACCCGATCTACTGCACGATCTCCGGGAGCGGAACGGTCGAAGAGAACCGCCCTGGAGGAGGACAGACCGGCCCCAAGCGCAAGGTGGAGGACTATAATACCGCCATGAAGAGGATGATGAGGAACCCGTACGAGTACCACCATGACCTCGGTGAGAAATGAATCCCCTCGCAGAGAAATCTCATCCAAGTTTCTCCCCTTTGTTTAATTTTTTGTATATTATTTTGTAAGGTTGCTTAAAAATTTGATCTTTGTGAAACTGTTGCTTGTTTGTTAGCCGAATCGTCTACTGTGGTCTATTTTGGGGTCATTTTAAGCGTGGCATTGAGTTTGTTTGTTCCCTTGATATCCATTTCAGCTTCAAATTTATTTTGTGATGATGTGGTCTGAATTATTTTGTTTTATTATTATTATTATTTGTCGAGACTGGTTTCAAAGTTTGGAAAGAGCAGCACTGACATGCCATTTTTGATTTGGTGGTTCTTATTACTGTTATTTGTTGATGAAGAAAGTTAACTTTAGCTTATTGCTTTAGTTTTTTAAAGTTTTCTGCTAAATTAACGGTTGTGTGCCATTTTGGTAATATATTTTTTCCCCATGTTGCACGCATTGACTGAGTATAATGATTCTCTCTTTCCCATGTATTAGTTAAGGATGTGAACTTTCAATGCTCTAATCCATGTCTCATTCCAAATAACACCATTTGTCTACTTTGTCTCAGGATTTACCGACTGGATATCTGAAAATCATTTCCTCCAACATTCATTTAACCAAACATATACTCGATGAATCATTTCTTCTCTTCTAGCTCGATTAATCTTGTGGTACTTGATTGAATTTTTACCTTTTTCTATCCCCCAAGTATGCCTACCTTTGGAAAAGCTTAGTTAAGGATGTGAACTTTCAATGCTCTAATCCATGTCTCATTCCAAATAACACCATTTGTCTACTTTGGCCCTATTCTTCTCTTCTAGCTCAATTAATCTTATGGTACTTCATTGAATTTTTACCTTTTTTTATCCCCCAAGTATGCCTACCTTTTGAAAAGCCCATTATTCCTTGTGGCGATAATCAAAAGCCAATGTGCATGCCTTCGACATAAGGCGTAATGTCAGAACTCAGAAGTGCAGTGGATGCCTTGTATGAACTTCTATATGCAAAGATTATGTCTTTGTATCAGGAAATCCCATCCTCTGGGCCTTCTGTGGTATGCCTAATCTTGAGACTCTGAGGCAAGATGTGCTGCCAATAAACACATTAAAGTGATCTTATCAAATTAGTTGCTCCAAAATCCACACTAGGATCTCGTTCTTGCTTCTGTCTCTGTTTCTAGGTGTTTTCAGAATTTCCAATCAAAATGGAACATCCAAGATTTTTGGTCTACCAAGTCAACATGGACAACACGATGAGTTTATGTTTGTTCGAGTTATCTTTAACCTGTTACAGATGAAATCAGTCAGAAATCATGGAAAATGCATGGTCTTATGATGGAACTACATGATTTGTCCTCCTCCTCCTCATCAACCGAGACTAAACTTATTAAATAAAATGATGCCATCCTAAAGATATATGATAACCTTGATTACATCATCCTACTTGAATGAGAAAAATTGAGGCATGATGCCCTGATATTCTCTGTAATCATAATATCTACAACTTATGCCATTTAAGTTCAACAGTTTCTTGTATAGGTTTTGTTCAACCATGGGCAGAACAAAGCTGGCTCTAACTAGTAGATCAGCTTGGTTTTGTCTGGAATGGTTGTTCGGCTAACAATGGTAATATCTCTAGGACATCTAATGATAAATAATTCGATTTTTAAGTCTTTTTCTTGGAGTAATTGGAACAACTGCCATTATTTGTCATCATTTCACCAACTGAAGAGGCTTCCTTTTTTTTTGGGTTGATTAATCATAAGCTTCATTTCGTAAATAATTATCAAGGAAAAGAGAACAGCAAGAGATTAGGCTAGCTAATGGTTGTTTTGGTCGCCATAATTCTTTTCTACTTCTTGCTTATGGCCATCCCTTGGTCGGCACCTGGAAAAACAAAAGTAGTCTGGAGCTTTTTTTTCAAATGTTTTATGGATTGGATCTGCTATCTTTCAAAGTTGTGCATCGTAAACAATTTTTAAAGAAAAATATTATTTTTTCAAAATAAGGTTAACATTCTTCCAACTTCGGTATATAGGCATGAACTATACTATCATAACTGATAGTTTAATTGTGGGCTCCCAACCTCAGAAGCCTGAAGATATTGATCATCTGAAAGCAGAGGAGAATGTAGCCTACATACTGTGTTTGCAGCAGGACAAAGATATCGAGTATTGGGGGATTGATTTCCAGTCTATAGTCAAGAGGTGCAAGGAACTTGGTATTCTCCACATGAGAAGGCCGGTAAGCCATTTTCTCCCTTTTTCATGCTATTACTCTTGGAAGGAAGGAGTGAGTTGATGGATGCTTGCCATTTTCTCCTGTTACCTTTTTCCGTCGGATCTCTTACTACTAGGTCGGATCGGATGTCAACCTATGGAGGATCCATTTGTGACTATTGGACAAATTCATTCTTTCTTTTTTTTCTTATTCTTTGCCATATGCCCATTCCGGGACGGATTGGAAGAGGAATTCAAAATTCTTTCGTAGATGAGACTAATCACACCTGCTCCGTGAAAAATTCTTACACCAATTATTTTTTCATTTACGAGCAAGTATTACACAAAGAATTTACAAGCGGATGAGTTTGAGGCCTCCATAGCTTAGATAGGGAAAAATACTATACTCCAATATAGGGTGCTAGGGCTGAACTTTCAAATCTAGGGAGCCGACCACAGAAGCCTGCTAGGTAGTTTGAATCTTCCTCTTTTTACTCAGACAAAGAATTATTATTCTCTGCTGATTTTTTTTTCAATTTGTAACATCAGGCCAAGGACTTTGATCCAGATTCACTGAGAAGTCAACTGCCAAAAGCAGTGTCTTCATTAGAGTGGGCTATATCAGAAGGAAAAGGAAGAGTTTATATCCACTGTACTGCTGGATTGGGGAGAGCACCTGCAGTTGCAATTGCCTATATGTTTTGGTTCTGTGACATGGATGTAAGTCCTGACTTCTTATATATTTTCTGTCTTCCCACTTGAAATGATTAAATCCCCCAACCCCATCAATGCTTTTCTCTATCAATGGGTGTTCATGATAACATGTTTTTACAGTAGAATCTATAAATACCTTTAAGATATATGCATCTCTTTTTGGGTAGTCTATGCAAATGGTTTTATTACTATTTTATGATATTAATTTCTGCTAATTTAACCTTCCAGACACTATGAAAAGAGAAATAGAACTTCTATACTTGCCATTCTATATTGAAGAAGGTTCATTATGACTTTTTTCTTGTAAGTTTGTTAAGATGCTCTTATTTATGACAAATTCTTGGCATTATCTGCTTTATTTAGCCCAAAATGTTGGCGATAAGTTTCTCGTCACCATCATGCCTTCTCATGCAATGTTAGTGGCCAAAAATTGACTAGCATGCCGAGGTTTTGGTGTGTTTCATCTTTTTATAAATTAAAGACAGTTCTTTCTGCCTTGTTACACATGTTTTTCTTCTTCTTTTCAGCAAAATGGTGGGTGATTGCCCCCTCATGATAATTTTTTATACTGTTATGTCTCTTCCAAGCAGCTAAATACAGCCTACAATACACTTACTTCAAAAAGACCCTGTGGTCCTAATAAGAGAGCTATTCAAGGGGCTACCTATGATCTGGCAAAGAATGATCCATGGAAAGAGCCTTTTGAGAGCCTACCTGAATATGCTTTTGGGGATATTGCTGATTGGGAAAGGAAGCTGATTAAGGACCGAGTTCGTGGAATGCGTGGAGCTTGAAAACAGGTACAATTTCATTATAATTCTCAAAAACTAGCTGCTGGCTTTTGTCTTTGCTCGTATAAATTCTGTTTCTCATTGAATCTAGCTAGATGTTTCCAATGTTTATTTCATGCTTTACACTTCTTTTATCTGCATAATTTACATCAAATTGATCTAGCAGTAAGTATTATGAATCTAATACTATAATTGATCGTCATTGATGGAACAGGAAAAGAAAGATAGTACAAGATTGCAATTTTAAAAGCTGGAACCCATCCAAAGCATCCATACAAGATCATATGATAGATAACAACATAATAATTATGAAAACAAGGAATCCTTTTGTCTTTCCATTCTTATGTTGCATAGAAGTTTTAGGGACTTAACCCCATTAAACCACCTTCTATGTCAAGCAAATGGCTGAGACAGGGCTTGTGATGAAACCTGGGATTTACATGGGAAGTTCCGGCAACGAAAGGATCTTCTGCTAGTTTAAGAGATAGATGAAAGTTCAAGCCTTGTCCTTCCGTATCTATAGGACAGAGCCTTCCATCATTCTGATTTGCTGCCATATTTTGAACAGTTATCTTCATCACATCAAAGTTAAGCTTCATAATCTTATATTGAATATACCATTATATTTGCTTTGTTAGTGCATGCAAGTAGCATATTCTGTCATCAACATTCTGCTATGTGTAACATATGTTACAGAAGAAGATGTCAGTTATGAATCTATTTGCAGATCAGATCTTGATTGCGTTTGGTCTTCTGCACAGTCTTGGTTGGTGTTTGGTTTTCTTCATATTTCCATTTCTTTTAACCAGCTATATCATTAACTAGATAACCATTCGCCGACGTGTAGTAATTATACTCCATTAAAATTTCTGACAGAAGTTACAGGACCTGCGCTTCTGTTGTCTGGCTTGCTTCCACTCTTAAATTAATGTTATTTGTAACTTCATACTCAAGCTGGAAATTTTTCAAAAGTAAATTGAGATTAGAGAGATCTCTTCTTTCGTATTTGCCTTCTAATTGCTTCCATGACATGTTTATGGTCTTGCTAGAAGGTTAATCACCTGATGCTTCTTTGGATATTTTTTGATGGCACTATGACAGGAAGTTACCTCTTTATCTGCTTGAATTAACTCTAAATTAAGTGTCATTTTTCTTTCCTTCTGTATTTCCTGTTCTCTTTTTACAGATTATGTTGCCTCTGGTTGCCCAATAGACCTGTTTTATTGTTCTTTTGTTGCCTTCAGTTATTTTATGCCTGTATCAAGGTTTATCATTTTGCTTGGTTGGCTGGACCTGTCAGACCTTATCTTCATGCTTGCATTCAAAGCACTCACAATGTTCTTGCCATTAGCTGTTAAATATCTGTTAGAATTCTTCTTAAATGCTGTTGTTACTGACTACAGAGAGAAGATTATTGTTTACAATAGAATGTATTATTAGCTCGTAGAACTATCAATCACCATACGGGACAAAGCTGACCCTTCAGTTCATGGCTTTTTCCTAACAATGTTGGTTGGCCAATAAATCCTTCTTTGCTTTTTCCTTCCGTTTAAGGATTACATGTCCAAAATGAAAAGCTTCCGTATATTTTCAAAACTATACCAAATTCTGCATCGTTCTGACATCTTGTCATTCATCCAGGGCCCCTTTCTTACCGATGGTGTCTCTTGGATCTCACAGCACATGGAGAAACCATCTAAAATAGTTCTCGTTCGTGAATTTCCGAGTGGTGCTACTCATGATCTTCTCTAGTTACACGTATGTTAACAAAATGAAGATTCAAAAGAGTGTCCAGCCTCAAAAGAGAAGTGCCATGAACAAATGGTCTTCTCAAATGAAAAGCTCATCTATGAAAACAACCCGAAAGATCTCTTAAATCAGGAGCAGGATGTATTCTTAATTTATAGTTAGTGACTAGAGCAGGTAACCGATAAAGATGGGAAAATTGCAAACTGTGCCAGTTTGAGATGATTGTAGTATCACTTGCAATTGAATTCAATAATTACTTGTTCTGATCAAATAAGTAATGTGTCTTTGAAGGTTCTGGACTAACTGTTATGCCTGCGATATATGTAAAAACTGATATAATTTATTCTGGCAAGATTATTTGTTATGGATCACTTATGTGGAATTGCAATTCAGAGGCTGAAATTAAAACATATTCTACAACTTTTATCCTGCCTTGATCTGCATCAGACGTGCCGAATGATGGTAACCAGAATTTAAAAGAACTAGTTCATAATTCTCTTTTTCTTTATTCTAGTTTCTATAGAAAGCTAGCTCTAAGGTATATATCACCTCCTCAAAGCAGCAAGTCAAACAGAGCATGAGGAAAATTGCAGGGCAGTATTATAGTGTTCTGACATCATGCAAGTAGTGTAATGCAAAGATGTTTTCAACATTAGGTTTCCTTCGACTTCTTTCCCTTCTCCGTTTCTTTCCCGCCATCCATCCTCTTCTTCCTGAACAACTAAAGCAATTTCCTGGATGGAATTAATCGGTAAACAAGCAATCTGGAATTGGAGAGTTTCCATCCACTTGCTCGTCATAGAAGGAAATTAAAGATAATGGGAGCAAAACTAGAATTGCTTTTGAGAATATTTGGTCTTAAATACTTTGCAGTAAAGTTCAAGAATAGATTTGTCAAATGAAAACCTACACTGTTGACGATAATCTATGATGTCTAAAGTGTTAGAAACAAGTTTTTTATTTTTTTAAAAAAAGGGTCTTTAATCCTATCCCATGCATCAAATGGACGTAGAATACATAATTTCAGAGGTATGATATTTGATTGGATTTACGGTCTATGACAAATTTGGGTTTTGATACGTAGATAAGAGATCTTCGGATGAATTATTAGTTTCATACTTGAAACATCGTGACTAAGGATTCCTAATATGGATTTTTATTTGATATATCTAATGCATCGATTTTCATCATGAAGCATTTAGGATCAATTGCTCTCTCAAGAGCAACCTAGCTTTCACTTAAAAAATATTTGATAAATGGATGGAAACTACTTCCTTATTATTATATGACAGTGTAGGAAACTGGAGTCATGAATCGTGCAGTTCCACAATGGCATACAATTTACTTTTGTATCAACTTTGGACTAAATAATTAAGAATCTGTCACCTTTCGCCTTAAAAAAGATACACGAACTCCACCAACCCTGACTTCATTTCCTTGCCACTCTTGTTACGGTAGCTTGCGTGATTGCGTCCAGTCATTTGACTGCGGCCGGTTCCATGATCTCGTGACCACGAAAGGTGGAGAAAGAAGAAGAAACGCAGACGGTTCTTTTTTTTCTTGAGCTGCTGCCCATTTTTTTCCCCCTTTATTTTATTTTTTTCCTTTTTTTCTGGTGCCTATCACTGTTGTTGGTCAACGGAAGCTGCTTCTTCCTTTTTGTTTTTTTTTTTTTTTTGTGCGCGCGCGCGCACGCGCACGATGAACCGGCTGCTTTACAGATCCTAGAGTAAATATATTCATTTGCATCAGTCAAAATAATATTCCAAAATAAATGAGAAAATCCGACAAAGCCTTCTAAAGCGCCGGACCATTGTCATCGGCTATATACTAAGCCATCCAGTCTGCTGCCCTATTTATGCCATTAAAGGCTTACTTGATAATACTGGAAGAAACATTCGCTGTCATTAAAGGCATACTTGATAATACTTCTTCGAAACACTCTTTATCTCCTTAGGATTATTAATGAGCAAGGGTACTTTGTAAGTCAGTTAACCAGGTTTTAGACTCAAGCAGCAGTGAGGTTATGCAGCTAATAGTGTATAAGCATTCTTTACCTGTATAAACATGAGGTCCAACACACCTGAAAGATGACTACTAGGAATTCGCATATACTCAGTTGTATGCCTCAATCTCTAATTACTGGAGTTTTCTTTGGAGGATAGCTATCTTTTGGCACCATTTTGAGATTTAACTAGCCAGGAATGGACAGTGGCAGATCAAGCAATTAGGTTGGGAAGATTTGGCCTGAAGATGAATGGCGGATAGAGTTTAAAGAATCCTTGGATATGGCCTGGTCCTTTCTTACGTTCCCAGTTCCTACTCACTTGTGAGATAATCATAACATTAAGTTGGTAGACCATCAAATAGCCATTTAGTGGTAAATTTAGCAGTAACTCTTTGGAATATAACCTTTCTTTGCAGTTAAAGGACGAAAAATTAACTTCCTAAATCCACATGATAATGTTGGTGCTTAAATTGGATCTGTCATCTTTGCTCTCACTAAAGGATACCTTTTTTTTTTTGCACACGAGATCAATAAACAGACTAAGACTTGACAATTGCATCAAAGATGGCAGATTTGAAGCCTCTGAAACGAAATTTCTGTGCATGTTGAAGATAATCTTGTTTACTTTGGAAGGAGTTTCCAGCAATGGCTTGTAGCTGCTATATTCAATGAGGGCAAGGGACAGTTCATCATTTGTACTTCAAATTTATAGTCTTGACCTACCAAAAATTTAAAACTACAGAGATCTTTTTCGTCGCCCATAGAAATATTCAACATGCAAAGGATCCAATAACTGAGCCCTGAGAGCAGAAGAGAAAGGGATCGAGCTTGCTTGGCTGGGAAAAATATCTACGAGATAGATCCTGTCCTGGAGAATTATTGCTTCCCATCTTAAAGGACAATTTCCGTTGCAAATTATTGTCTATATCAATGAGTGGGATTTAGGTGGGCCTATGAATCAGACGACAGGATTCCTTTCCGTTATGAGTCCGGTCTGGGAGCTCACTAAAGTGTTGGGGCGAGACAAATGAACCAATGTTTTCCAAATGGTCCAAAATCTAAGTTCTTCGTCATCTTCTTATTTCGCAAGAAACCAATCCACCCTTGCCTCGTGGCAGGAGAGTGTTCATGTGCACAAGCCATGTCTGTATCGGGATAATATGAGGTGACTGGTTTTAATGAAATAAAGAATTTAAATAAAATTTTATTTGACCCATCACAATCGTAGCTTAAGTTTTATTTCCTGCAACTTGATGGAGAAACTGCTACTAATCTGGTCCATATCCTAATCTTGATAAAGTTCAATTTGAGAGGAGATCTAGACCCATGCACCTCACGATCTGTTCGCTCGGCGGCCTGGGCATGGGATCTGCGGGATCCTCGACGGGACCAAGGTTAACAGGGCCGAGGTCGGCTGGGCCTTCAGCAAGCTGAGGTTGACCTGGCCTCTGATCGAGATTGGCCTGACTCTTGACGGGATCGAGGTCTGCTCAACTTTTAGCCGGGCGTCGTTGCTTGTCGTCGAGGGAGCTTCTTCAGCCCGCTCGGCTCTAAGGTCCGTTCGACCGGAATTGAATGACTCCATGTTGGAGTAGGATGATCCATTTTGCCTCCTATCACAACCTATTAATGGAAATTCGTCCTTGAGGATGATATCTAACAGCACGTCAGGATAGTGGTTTTGGGGTGACATTTGAAAACAAAAATTACCTCTCGATCTAGCTGTATATCAATATACCATTTATGTATTATATCGATATTACATATATTATATTATATTTATATTACATGTATAGTATTTATGTGATATATTATATTATAATATATATATTAATCATGTTATTGTCATATTATTACTCAATTATATATTTAAATTATAATAGAAATATATTATTATATTTTATATTTATATTACAACACTATTTAATATTTTATTCTATTTACCTTATTTTCCAAATCAAAATAAATATTAGTATTAAAATAATATATATTATTCATATAGATAAAAATATTAATTATATAATAACGATTAATATATTTTTAGAAAATTAATAAATATATTTTTATGAAATGTGCTAAAGTTGGTTTTGGTATTATATATCTAGTGTCTTTAGATTTTTATAGAATACTAAATAGATTAACTTGTGGATATCTAAAGATCTTTAATTACTGTAACTTAGCATGCCAAACATAAGGATCACCAATTATCTAGGATCATCGTATTGATGCTATTTGGATCCATCTTAATATTTTATATATAGCATAAAAAGAGAAGCCACCTTTTTCCTTTTAAGACAAAAAAGTTTTAATAAAGTTTAAAAATCTGTATCCGTAAAAGTGCAAAAAATAAAACAAAATTAAAATATCTTCAATTTTATCTTTGTTAAAACTGCAAAAAGAAAAATCCAGGTAACAAAAAACACTAACTTTAAATTAAGTTATCCGAGAAACAATAGTTCCTCCTATTCCACATCAAGCCAAAAAAAAACTTCTAATTCTATCCGTAGAATCAAATTAATACTCATACCGCCGTAATTAATTTCCCCGCCCAGCTAATTCGAATAAGTTCCGTCTCACGTGTCAATCCACGAAAACCGGTCCGACGTGCAGCCCGACTAACACGAAACCGGAGTCGCCGGTTCAGTAACCGACCCACCCTTCAGAACCGACCGGAGCTTCTCCCTCCAAAACTCCCCGTTACCTTCCGCCTCGCCCCCGATCTCGACCTCGACCATCACCAACTTCCGGTTCAACCGGTGAACCTTGACCCAGACCACAAGATTACCGGTCTGGTCCTCGACGGCCGCCCCACTGCCGGCCCAACCAGGCTTGCCCTTCCTCCGCCGCACCACCAGCCCCTCCGCCCGGCACACCTCCTCGACCCTGCCGAGGATCGCCTCCGACGGTTCTCCAGACACGAACCGTTCCCGGTGCACTGCCGCGTCGAAGAGCCCGGAGATGTCGAACTCGGTCGAGAAGGAGATAATGTCGAAGGCGTTGAGCTCCCGCTCCTCCTCAACGTCTTCGAGGCCCTCGCGGAACCGCACCATGGCCAAGAACCAGTTCTCGTCGAGTTCCACTCGGAACCAGGGGTCGGCGACGATGCCCTCGACGGTGGTCCGGGTCTCGGGATTTGGGTCGAGGAGGCGGGAGAGGAGTCGACGAAGCTCCGGCGAGGTCCACCTTGGGCACCGGTAGTCGCCGCGGCAGATCTTGCGGTAGAGGTTCATCAAATTGGGATGGTTGAAGGGGAGATAGCCGGCGGTGAGGACGAAGAGGATCACGCCGCAGGACCAAATGTCGGCCTTGGCGCCGTCGTAGACCCTCCTGGATAGGACCTCCGGCGCTACGTACGCCGGCGTGCCACAGAGGGTCTGGACGAGGCGGTCGCCGGCGGCGGGGGAGACGACGGCGCTGAGGTCGAAATCGGAGATTTTGAGGTCGCCCTGGTCGCCGAGAAGGAGGTTCTCGGGCTTGAGGTCGCGGTGAAAGACGCCGCGGGCGTGGCAGAAGGCGATGGCGGAGACGAGTTGGTGGAAGAGGCAGCGGGCGGCATCCTCGGGGAGGCGGCCGCGGTTGGCGACGTGGGCGAAGAGTTCGCCGCCCTTGGCGAACTCGAGAACGAAGTAGATCTTGGAGCGGGAGGCGAGGACCTCGTAGAGGCGGATGATGTGGGGGTGGTGGAGGCGGCGCATGGCGGCGATCTCGCGGCGGATGTTGCTGGAGAGGCCGCAGCGGAGGACCTCGTGCTTGCTGATGCACTTGATAGCCACGCTCTGGCGGGTGAAGACGTTGCGAGCGCGGTAGACCTTGGCGAAGGCGCCGCGGCCGAGGAGGCGGCCCACCTGGTACTTCCCGAAGAGGACCTTCGCCTCTGGCTGAAGCGTCTCGGCGCCGCCGTCCGGAGGGACGTGGCCGTCGGCGCGCAGCATCGATGCGGCCGGATCCCAAACCCTATCTCCCGTTTCTCTCTTCTCCTCGCCGATTTCTATTTTATAGTTTTTATTATAGAAGAAATACTTCGACAATTTTATTATTATTATTATTATTATTATTATTATTATTATTATTATTAGTATTTATATACATCGGCAACCCATATATGACGGATGTGGATGCGGCCCATAAAATTAAAAAGGATGAGAAAATGTAAAGGAGACAGTACCGAGACGCGGTCGTCTGAAATAGATGATTTATATAATCATAGTATGGAAACATCTAAGAATATCTAACTACAATATATTCCGGAGCACACAAGGCATCTATCTTTCTCCAACCTAAAGGGTGTCTTCGAAGTAATTGGCCACGTATGAGGCCGTCTAGTCTGCAGTCTCTTTGGCCTCTCGTTGTTTTTGTCTCTCCCTTGCTGAGAATAGAAACTTTTCCTTCCAAATCCAAACTTTTCAGGATGGAGATTGGAAGGCCAATTGGATTTAGGTTGGATGGTCGCGAAAATTTAACCTTATGAAGATAGGAACCCTTGTGCTGTTACGCTTGAAGTTTTCATGTCTATTTCGATATTCTCATAAGAATATGTTACAGGAATCGAACTTATTAGTCCGCCCAACCAAAATCCCAACATGCGGGCTTATGATATGCAGGATTATTATATTAGGCTAGAAAGTATTGGGATGATACGGACCTTGCCCAAAGAGGCTGCCCCATTCCGGAATCTAATAGGAAATTCAATTTAATCTTCTCGGATTATCCAATTAGGCGGAAAAGTTTAGACCTAGATAATTTCATGTTTGTCTTTTTATAAGGTATTGGCTTGTTGTTCGTATAGAATAGAGGAAGAACTAGATACCAGAGTAGGAGGGTGTCTGGAACTATCTCGGTATACCCATCTCCGAGAGGAGGCTGCGGGTCTCGGAGTGCGTTGGTTTGGTGCAGTGGATTCAAAGCAGGTTGGAGGGCTGACGGGCGTCATCCCTATCCATGATGGGCAGGTTGACCTTGGTTCGGTCTATACTGAGCTCTATGCCCGTGTACCTTATGGCTAACACAGTGGTACCTTTGACAGTGCTAGACCGGATCGAGCGAACCTTGCGAGGTTTCCTGTGGGGCTCGATTGGAGGGGGCCATGGGGTACACCTTGTGGTGTGGGATAGTGTCCGTCGGCCCCTCAGAGAGAGCGGCCTCGAACTGCAGACTCTCCAGTCCGGACGAGAGGCGATCATTGTTCGTCATGCGATGCATTTCCTTCTTGAGCCTCAGGGCCTCTGGAGCGAGGCTATGGCTACCAGATGTGGTCGGTTATGGCCATCGGAGGGGGGTCGCTGTGGGAGATCAGTCTCATTTATGTGGCGTGAGATTGGAAGGTACCTGCCGATGGCCTGGGCCAACACTAGTTTGCTGATCGGTGATGGCAGGAGTATTGATGTGGGGGGAGACATGTGGTTGGATGCCCTTCCCTTGAAACTGTGGCCGACCATGGTTAGTCCGGAGGGGGTACAGGGTCTACAAGTGAGTGACCTACTTGCCCCAGGAGGGGGGAGTGGGATGAGAGTAGGTTGAGGCTGGTGTTCGGTGAGCCTCTGGTAGAGTGGGTGCGGCTTCTTCCAGTTCCGGGATGCACGGAATCGGATGTCCGAGTTTGGCGAGCTTCCTGTAGGTCAGGGTCAGTGTGGGCGATGTTGCCCAGGCCATGGAGCGGGACCTTGAGGCTGGCATGGACTATACTTGGGTTTGGTAGTTTGGTCTACACCTAAGACTAGCCTTATTCCTCTAGAAGGTGGTCTAGGACAGACTTCTGACGAGATTAGTTATCAGCAAACGGGGGGTGAGCATACCCCCGCTATGTATGTGGTGTGGGGATGAGGAGACCCTCGATCATGTACTTTTTTGCTGAGGGTGGGCGAGGGGACCTAGCAGTTGACGTGGTTCCCATAGGGTGCTTGGGGCCAAAGGGACCAGTTTGTGCAGGCTATCCGACAGTGGTCTGGTAGCCTCCAGCTGTGTCATTTGGCTTTTGAAGCCATCTGTATTGCCCACCAGATTTGGTTGGCCAGAAATGCTCGGACATTCGGCGAGCGCAGCCCATCTCCTAGGTTCGCGATGGAGCGGGGCCGAGCATAGGCAGCGGAGCTCATTCGAGGTACCAGAGTGGATAAACCTTTGATAGCTAGGGATATTTGGGACTCTCCTTTTGCTCAGGTAGCGCCACGGACTGTGCTTTTCACCTGGGAGCCCCCACCCTCTAGCTTCCTCAAAATCAATTTCGATGGGTCGGTTTTGGATGGAGGGAATAGAGGTAGTGTGGGTTTTGTTATCAGGGACCTGCGTTTGAGGGTGGTGGCCGCTGGTGGCTGTCAGCTCTCATACACTACTATTTTCGGAGCCAAGTTGTGAGCGGCCTGAGTGGGTATTCGCCATGCTCGCCGTGTTTTATGAGCTGATGTTATCATTTTGGAGGGTGACTCGGTCACCGTGGTCGGTTGGATTCAGGAAGGTCCGAGTGGTCTGGGTTGGGACCACCTCCTGCTTCGGGATATTTGGACGATGGCCGGGGACGGGATGGCGTTCCAGGCCAAGCACATTCTTAGAAAGGCTAATGATGCTGCAGATTGGATGGCTGCGTATGTGGCTAACCACTCTCATGGCACATTGTGGATCCAGAAAGAAGAGTTGCCTAGGATATTTCACGAACTCGTGTAGTCTTACTTACCTGCCATAGCAAAAAAAAAACAAACAAATAAATAATAATAATAGAGTGGTTAGATGAAAAAAAAAAAAAAAAAACTGGGACAACCACGTGGGGTTACTAGTGGCAGTTACCGTGGCCGAAAAGCCTTTCCTGGAAATGTGTGGTTGGGAATAAGAGGAGGTAAGGGAAATATGTGGCTCCTCTATACGTTCTACATCCTTCCAGATGATCTTTTTCGCATCAGAGTCACCAACTCCTTTCCTCAATATCAGTTTCGACGTCAGTATGCATGAAAAAAGGCCTATGGCGGACCAGCCTTCGTCTTTAGAGTTTATAGAGGATACTATTCTTCCGATGGGTAAGTTGCATTGAGCATGGGAATTCAGAGCTAGCCCAGGCCATACGGACCTTGAAGGCATACTATTCTTCGAGATCGGTCATCAAATAGCTGGCTCATATGGCCTCTGACGCTAATGGTTCTCACTCCTTCATTCAGGATTGTTGGTGCATGGTGGCTTTCCTTGTCTCTTTTGATATAGCTCAAATCTCAGAAAGGTAAATAGTGCTGCAAATATATTGGCTTACAATTTATATGGCCAATCGAGAAACCCAGTATGATCTTATCTCTATTCTTCCTTCTTCTTGTTTAGAAATTCTGAATCCTGACTCTGCACTTCCTTCTCATCTTTTGGAAATTTTATACTCTAATTCTCGTGAATGTTCCACGTTATGCATAGCAAATGGGTTCCACCAAAAGTTTTTTTTTTTTTCAGAGAAAAAAGATTGATTAGTTGAGGTAAAAAAATTTTGTGCAAAGAAAGACAATGGATAGAGATAGTTCAATGTAGCATGCATGGTATGCCTATGTAATTATCTGCAGGTTAAACATGAGTTGAGCTCATAAACTCTCGCATATGCAACACACGAGGGCCAGCCGATGAGTGACTGAGCGCGCGTGAGAGAGAGAGAGAGAGAGGGGAGAAGGTTGAACATAAGATCATTTATTAGCCGGTTGTATATCTCTTTAGTTTTATAGAAATATATATATCGAATGTCGGCAAAAAAAACAAAGATGTTGATTGTTGCTGGGACTTAAAATCATTACAAGCTATTACATTCTTTTCTGAGAGAAAAAATTGGAAAACCAGGGTTAGCCCATCTATAATTTATAATTTACCCTTAACAAATTTTTTAGGTGTCAACTCTCTCCAAGATTTATTTGAAGAGTTGCTCCTAGTTGTACAATTACTTGTAAATCATGCTATACCACCAATGTGGGATGAACTTAGCTATAACTTACCTAATTACACGTTAATTATCCTTTGACTCCTCCTGCATTATACAAATGCAAACACTAGCAATTTATGGCATGACATTAATGTTTCTTGGATGAATTCTTAACAAGTGGTGCTAAAACTTATACAAGTGCAAACACTAGCAATTTATGGCATTAATGTTTCTTGAATGAATTCTTAACAAGTGTCCTCCTCAAAACCCGTCTATGGGGATTTTCACAAATCCGCTTCCTAATCACGAAGCATGACCAACTATCATTAAGAATTTCATCTTTGGACCAAAAACAAGCAAGAGGTGGAATACCACAAAGAGAAAGTGTACCTAATAAAAAAGTAGTTCTTGTAATTGGAACATATCTTGTTAAACCACCCATAAGAACCATATTCTGACTTTTTTCTGGTGAATATCCAACAATAGATTCCATATCCTGACCCGCTACCACTGCATCCGTCCGTTTTCCTTTAAATGTTGTTATGCCCCAGTGACGGATCTACGATGGGACCGGAGACCCGGTCGAGCACATCGCTCATTTCGAGACCAGCTGTGGAAACACGGCTCACGACGAGCGTCTGTTATTCCGCCAGTTCTCGGCCTCGTTGTCTGGTGTAGCCTTTAGTTGGTATGGGAGGCTTCCTCCCAACTCTATCCATTTAGCATTCCTCTGTGCTATAGTTTTATTCAAGTCGATATTGTACTTGACTTTAAAGAGATTTTTCGTTCACCGCGGCACGAAAGAATGAAGAAGCTGAAATAACTCAGAAAGAGAGTGGCGCCTAGCCGTTGAGAGCGTCTGTTGTCTTTTAAGAATAACTGTGGGCACATGCTTCTCAGTACTGATTCGTATTGAATTAGCCCGACCCGGCGATCAAATTCTTGGTGGGAATCATCAACTTTATAAAAAAAAGTATTTTAGTACCGACCTTATGGTTATTATTCTTTGATGGTTCACACACGAGCCTTTGAGGAATTGGAAACATCTCTTTTCCATTTCCATTTACCCAGTTCATATCTTTGTTGTGCTAAAACAAGCCGTCCAAGTGCATGTACGAAAAGCAAATTTCACTTCAACCGATTTTCTATAAGAAATTTCATGCCAATGAATCTGATTCCATGAGATGTAACAAAGATTAAGAAAATAGAACCAAATTTTTGATCAACGGAAAACAATAATATAAAAAAGAAAAAAGGTAGAAAAAAAAGGCATTGGGGTGAAAAGAAAATTTTGCGTCGACAGCAGGGTTCGAACCTGCGCGGGCGAAGCCCAACAGATTTCAAGTCTGTCTCCTTAACCACTCGGACATATCGACGGTCGTTCCGGAGTATTCTCAATTATGATACATACTCTAAATGAGGTACCTCTTTTAATTTCCTTCGACGTGCCAGAGGGCAATTACAAGGTAAAAACAATGATCTACGGCAAGGAGAATTCAAAATAGGTTCCGACTCCTTAAGCACCATGTTTAACTTCAAAGTGGCAATGCCTGTTGAAGATGGATCATAGCCAAAAGGAAAAGAATGAAAAAATAAAGATCATCATAAAGTAAGTAGTCAATTAGGGGCAGGCCCGGACAATTGGGCAAGCTTAAATTCTTGTAGAATGATATAATCAAATTAATGGCGGAAAAAAAAAACGAACGTTAACATATTGGAATCAAGCATGATATGCACTCGAGAAAGTGTTCTACTATTAAAAAATCCAATGCACATCTAAACTACTCTTCATCTTTAGTGCCTCCTAAAAGAAAACTTGGGTGCTTTTAAGATGCACTGATGGAAGACTCACTATATAAGCAGGTGGTTGAACTCCTTGACATTACTGCCATTTCAAGTGGTCCTGGCTAACTCACGTGATTCACAGGGCACTGGTCCAACCCATGAGGTGCTTTGTTTAAGTGAAATAGAGTTAAAAATGAACAGCATAGTCATATGAAATCTCATAATAAGCTATAAATTTCAGGGAGGAGTCTTTTTTGGAAAATGCTAAAGATTAGCCATCAGATTACTCCTCCGATTTAAGAGAAAAATTCGTGATTAGCTGAGTGGTAGGCGAGGCCAGACCGATACAACCATTCACATCAATTCCTAACTATCATATATAAACTTTGTAAACTCAGCAATTATCTGACTAGTTGATAGGTCATGATCTTTATTTTTTTTTCCTTGCACTCCAACTACTATGGTTGAGTTGTGATAGTGTTTTTGTGAGGGCTTGCTCCATTTGATCAGCTCGGTTATGTATTGGGCTTGCCAGCCCAAAAGATGAGATAGGACTCATGCGCCTCGCACGTGAGCCGATTCCATTGGGCGGAGGAGTCTAGGGCTGCTGCTACTTTTTCTAAGCCTCCAATTTTGTCCATAAATGAGACTCCTTTCTCTTCTCTAACATCTGCCTTTGAAGTCCCTCAATTAGGGCTCGTTTGGTTCGCAGGAAAAGGAGGGGGGAAAGTATGGTCAACGGGAAAGTAATGAAATGCCTCTTGTTTGGTTGGAGTTTTCAAAGGAGAGAGATGGGAAAGTTGTATTCCCATGGGAATATGATTCCCATATTTCATGGGAAAGTCTTTCCCATGAGAAACATGGGAAAGTTACTTTCCCATGAGGTGGGAATCACTCCTTTTTTATTTTTTTCCAAAAAGACCCTTCAACATTAAAGAAGCATTAAAGAGGCATTAAAGAACTAATTTTTATTAAGGGCATAATAGGAATTATACATAACTTTCCTAGGAAAGTGGATGGTCAACCAAACATGAGCACTTTGGAAATTTATCACTTTCCCATGGTTAACCAAACATGCCAAAAATACTTTCCTAGGTATCCTCTTCCTAGGAATATGATTCCTGGGAATCATATTCCTAGGAGGGCGCACGCCTTCTCGAGGGCTACTATACTACCACTACCACAGCTGGCAAAGCCAGCCCGGACATCCAGGGAAAATACTTCCCGCGAACCAAACGAGCCCTTATAGTGCGATATCGAGCATTTTTCTATGGAGGATTTTCTGGAGAATTTACTATTGATTCGGCCGCGAGACCTTGCCGCATTTGAGGTAATAGCCATAGATCTTCTTCTCTTTCCTTTTCTGGTTTCAAGGATGCTGTGACCACCCTGTTTGAAGCTAGTCAGCCGCTAGATCTAGTCTCACATCATCTCCCCTATTTTGCCATCAATGAGAGAGAGAGAGAGAGGGAGCTTTTCCCTATGTTGAAGGAGAGCTCTCTCTCTCTCTCTCTCTCTCTCTCTCTCTCTCTCTCTCTCTCTCTCTCTCTCTTGCCTCTCTACTTTTTCTCTTTCTCTTGCTACATATCTTACAAATTAGTAGAGAATCCAGATATCTAGCTAAACCAAAAATGACCATTAACCCTAGGAAGAGTTTCGAGTCAACATTATGTGGCCGTGGGAAGGGTTTTGGATCGATTTTATTATGATCATTGACCATAATCCATGGATGGTTAAGATTATTCTGACGATGAAATCCAGCTCTGTAGGTAAGCAATTGTCCGGGCAAGAAGGTGTTGAGCAGAATACTTTGCCTCCGAGTTTGTAAATCGAGAAGTCGATCGGTGTTCGTTGTATTTGAGTATGCTACCAATAAAGGTAAGAATCTTTGGACATGATCATCTGCATGTATATTTACTTATGCATTGCGTGATTTTGGTTCCGCATGGTTGATTATTGATGTTATACGATTGCCGATACAATTATTTATATTTTCTATATTATATGCATGTATCAGATGCTGATGGCATTTTCAGATATTTGGAATATGATACCATCTACTTGAAATTTTGAAAGAAATAAATCTTATATTATATTTGAATTGATAGTTATGAAAGAGGTATTTGAACTAGCTGCGTTAAATTATGGATAGCCTCGTTACAGCAGGAACATGGCATTGGGAATGGCCTCATCAAAGAAAGGAACATGGCATTATGGATAGCCCCAGGACGAATAGAAACATGGTAGTTGAACTTGCCGATCATGGACTAAAGCATGGCCCTGGTTAGTCAAAAACTGAAAGATAATTGTTGATGGATCCAGATCCTGTTAATGAGACATGGATGATATATAGAATCACTCACAATATTTTTTAGGAATTTGTGATAAACAATATATATTAATATAACGATTTAAGTTATATTAGATTCTTGTTATGAGATTCGATGATTTATGGTTTCACTCCAATATTGTTTATCTGCTATTTTTGAATTATATTATTATATCAATATGGATGTATGGAAAATCTTATTAGGCTGTAAAGCTCACACTATCTCTTTTCTTTTCCTTTCAAAGTCGCAGAATGCGTAGTCTCGATTGAGTTGGGTTTGGAGTTCGAGCAATGGAGTCATTAGCTAGTTAGTTTATTTTTTGATATCAATAAATATTTGAAATTATGTAATTGAATAAGTTTGATTGTTTGATCATAGTGGATTTATTTAGTTGAATTATTTATCTACTATTTTGAATTTCTGGACTTATTAAAAATTTGTTCATCTTAGCCTTGCATAATTTTTAAGGCATTATTTTAAGATACATACAGCCGTGTTATGTGACCGGACCAGATAATCGGTCGGGGGGTAACGGCTTTAACCCTCTTAAGTATCACTTGAGGTACCAGCCTAGCCTCGCAAGCATGTTCCGCATGGTATACGTTTCTTGGTATAGTTTGATGGCCCAATTTTCTGATGAATGAAATCCCAACAAGTATTTCTTGGTATAGTTTGATGGCCCAATTTTCTGATGAATGAAATCCCAACAAGTAGCTTCTGAGTTGTTGGGATATTATGGTCTAGACTAATAAGGTAGAACTGAAAACATCGCATCCATAAATAAAAGTAGTGTTTACTGCGAGCTGAATAAAGAGATTCAAATGAGCCAGCCGGTGCTTCAAGTTTGGATGGACTGATTTCTAATATAAAATTTTACATTGATTCAGCTGGATAATAAAGTCAATGTCACGGAAATATATGTTTATCTTGGTCCGGGCCCCAGTTCGAGCCCATTTGATTAAGGAATTCCTCAGCTGATACTTTAAAGGTAAACTCTTGACGGGGAAATAAAATTGAGCCAAAAACTCAAGGGGAGGAGGATACTTAATTCATTTAAACTCTTGGGACACTGTTTGTAGCAGCAGAGCTGATTTTGGTCTAGGGGTTTCATTGACCCCGCTATGGAATAAAGCCTTGCCAAGCAAAATGGACTTCATAGAAATATAAGTTCAATGGATCCTGACACAACCCATCCTCTCCTTTTGCAGTATCACACGCCATTTGTAAGAGAAGTGATTTAATAAAATATAAATTTTTATGGTCTATGCGAAATGGCCTATCAATCTCAGTCTTGGATGATCCTTGGATTGGTGATATTTTAATTGGAATGCTTGGATTGGTGGTATTTCTCTTGGCATGCTGTTAATGGACCACAAAATCAATGGAAATATACTTCTTGGTCTGTATAAGTATTCAAAATCTCTCTATCATACGAGAAATTTATGATAAGCACACACGAGCTATTTTAAACTCTCCCAATCTCTATCGACTTTTGCGTACTCCCTACAATATTTAAGTCTAGCTATCCTTGCTCGGCTATTAATCTAAATCCAATCAAATCTAATCATAAATATCATAATTAGTTTGTTGTCAACCTCAAAAAGCCTGTGTGCTACTGCTACAGTGCTTTATAGCCTGCACAAACCATGAGTTGGATTCATTCTATGCTATTCATAACTAGTGGTGTGGTCCCTCCTTTATGTGACCCACATCATTTAATAATTAAAAAAAAAGATAACGTGGCAGTTTCAAACCCCTTGGCTTGGGAATGGGGTAACCGCAGAAACAAAAAAAAAATGGAGAAGAAGTATAGGAACATTATTAGATGATTGGATGGTTAATTTTATTCATATTTGGCTAAAATTTCAGTATATTATTTCCGGCACTAAGAGCTACAGATTGAATAATTTGGATCTTTGAAAAGCTTTCTCCATTGATTATTTCAAGTATCAATATTTGGTGAGATCCATCATTTATTTTGTCGTTTATTGTTGAAATCCGCTTTATTGGTGATAAATGTTCTTTTTGTGGAACAAAGATTTAATCTTAATGATGTTTGTGTAGCCTCTAGTAAATTAGAGAGGACCTATTGTAATTCCATTATTTTAAATAGTGAAAGATTTTGATTGAACTAGGTCCCGTAGTTTTATTTTTCTTCACATCGAAGGGTTTTCACGTTAAAATTGTGTTGCCTCTTTTTTTTGGATTGTTTGATTATTTTGTTTGTTAATTGTTGATGTATATAATAGAGATTATTGTTGCTTGGTGAATTATAGTAACATTCCATATGATTGCACAAAGAGGAAAAGGGATTTTGTGGTGTTATTATTTCTTGATTGCATTTTTCTATCAATAACAACCTAGCAAATTACCTAAAATGACTAGTCGAAAGATATATTATTTGGATTTTCTAGTATGTATAAACACCCAAGATCTTCCCAGCTCGCAATTGAAGTGGGACTAAACACGGGCTCGCACGGGCTCTTACAAAAACATTTGAAGTGGGACTAAACACGGGCTCGCACGGGCTCTTACAAAAACATTGGGAGTCATAATTGTCTATATAAATATGCCTTCTCTATCTATTTTAATTTAGCATCATCTAGTTTTAATCAATTTTCTGCCATTGTATGCAGGTATCCTCTCTCTCTCTCTCTCTCTCTCTCTCTCTCTCTCTCTCTCTCTCTCGGAAGACATATCTGATCAGTTGCATCCTTTTGCCGCTGATCCCAAACAATTGGTACTGCGAAAATTGTTTCCAGAGAGATTCCATAACAATATTTAGCCATCAATGACGGTTTCTATGAGATAGACATCCAACTACCAGGTTAACATTACAATTAGCACGCAATAACCATGTGTTATCCGTAAGTTCTCACATAAGCGAATTACACATGCTTTTTTCCTTCTCCGTATATGGAAAATTCTTTCATTCTAATGTTGATTTTTGTTATTAACTCCAAAAATAGATCCCAAGACTCAAGCGACCTTTCAAAACCTAAACAACGAAGATCCCAATGTAGCCAAGACCTTTCCTTTGATTCCTTGCCAAAGTCAACATACGAGGGCAGTCCACGTGAGGAAGAAAGGCCAGAGCTGGCATCACGGAACAGAAGAAGAGCCTTCCCCTCTCTCTCTCTCTCTCTCGTTTTGTTCCAAGTCTTTTCTTAGCTTCTCCACCAGTACAAGCTTCTTCTCCAATGAACAAGTCCCTGTACATCAGCAGCAGCAGCCGAACAAAATCCTCCATTTCTTCCTTTCACCATCTTCTTATAGTTCTCTTCCCCTTTTGTCTTTTGCCTATGATATTTGCTTAGGCGCCCCATTTTCCTTACCATCTTGCCTTATAAGCACTCTTTTCTTTCTTCATATTCCATATTTCTGCTTAATTTCATCTCTCTTTCTCTCTCTTCGGAGCTCCATCTCCACTGCCAAGGAGCATGCCTGAATGTCCACAGAAAGGTAAGGTGTAGGAAAAAACAAATACTTCAAAAATACAAAAAAAAATCTATCAGTACTGGTTTTAATTTCAACAATATATTCCTTAGATTCTTGTCTTGGCGTTATGACCTTCACCAGTTTTCCTTGTGGTGGTTATGCTACCTTTAATCTCTCTCTCTCTCAAAAAAAAAAAAAAAAAATCACATTCACCAGTCCTTTTTTTCTTTTTTTTTCATGTGTTGTCCTTAAGTAGCACCAAATCCCTATCCTTGTTTCACTTGCTCCGTAGAAAGGGAACATAAGACATATCACTCATCCTTTTCCGGCTTTTGCTATTCATTGAATACACTGAAACCATAACCCTAGTACATGTAGACCCATTTTTTTTTTAGCTTAGACATTTTTTTTTGTTTTTGTTGTATATACGCCCTCAGGGAGAGATTTGATGAGGTTGGCAAGAAGATTAAGAGAGAAGCCGATGGCGCCACCGATCCTATGGGAAGCCCAGTGGGAACCCTAAACATCATAACCCCTTGCGCCGCTTGCAAACACCTGAGGCGGCGGTGTGCTCAAGAGTGCCCCTTCTCTCCTTATTTCTCACCACATGAGCCCCAAAAGTTCGCATCGGTGCATAAGGTCTTCGGTGCAAGCAACGTCTCCAAGATGCTCATGGTATTATCCCCATGCACTCTCCTCGAAATCTTACATCCTTTATCATATCTTCTCCATTTTAAATTATGTGATGAAGTTCTTGTGATGTAAATACTTCTCTATGACTAATTAATTAGGAGGTTCCCACGGCCCAGAGAGCTGATGCAGCGAACAGCCTTGTCTACGAGGCGAGCGTGAGGCTAAGAGACCCAGTGTATGGATGCATGGGGGCAATTTCAGCCTTGCAGCAAAAAGTTCAGGCCTTGGAGGCGGAGCTCCAAAGAGCAAGGGCTGAGATCTTGAAGCTTAAGTATAGGCAAACTAGTGTTCAGGTTCTGCCTGCATCTCATGCTGCTTTTCTTGCTCCTGTGGATGTGTCGGTGGCTGCACCACCCTCAATCCAAACTTCACCACCTCCTCCGGCTTCTGCTGCCTCTTCCTCTTCCTTTTCCATTTACATCAACCCAAATGAAAACGTTACATACTTCGGCTGAAAAGCTTTCAAAAAATTTTGAAAGTCTTGAACCATATGGAGTAAAGGAGGAAGGCATTATTGGATTGACGGGGAGTAGATTTTTTTTTCTTTCAATGTTTTCCATAAATTCGAGACTTACATGATGTTCAAAAGTCCATACTCACCTAAAACTTGTTGAAAAATAGTTTTGATTATCTTTTATCTCCTCCTTCCGATTTTTGTACTTCTTTAGATCTTGTTAGTTGGTGAAATTTTGTGCGAGAATACTTTGTTTTGTACTCATCCTTTGGTTGGAGAGGGCACATACAATTTTTTCTTAAGAGGAATCAAGGTATGCTTAAAAAGAATGCGCTAAATCGATCTGATTTAGACCAATTAGAAGATGGCTTTTGGATGCACCGAAAGCCATTTCAAACATTTCTCTGGATTCAAGAAAGAGAACACCATAAACTCCCATTCGAGTGAAGACTTAGTCCTATCTATGGTAAAGGCATGGAATCGAAAGGAATCGATCCAAGTGTTTGAGAAGAATTTTTCTCATAACTTTTTTGTCTCTTTTGCTTAAAGCTAATAAAAATGGACTTTTGAACTCCTTGCATGTCTGTGTGATTTGGTTGACTGAACTAGTGGATCTAGGGCTTCTTTACATGTTTGTATGTACCCTAAATCTACCTTCCTCGAAGTGTTCGAGAAGAATTTTTTCATAACTTTTTATTTTTCTCTTGCTTAAAGCTAATGAAAATGGACATTTGAACTCCTTGCATGTCTGTGTGATCTAGTTGACTGAACTAGTGGATCTAGGGCTTCTTCACATGTTTGCCTGTGCCCTAAATCTACCTCCTTCGAAGTGTCTGAGAAGTATTTTTTCATAACTTTTTTGTCTCTCTTGCTTAAAGCTAATAGAAATGGATATTTGAACCCCTTGCATGTCTGTGTGATCTTGTTGACTGAACTAGTGGATCTAGGGCATCTTCACATATTTGTCCCTGTCCTAAATCTACCTCCCTCAACACTTAAAAGGAGGGGAGACACAAAGTGTGAATAATTTGTCTTCCCTATGTAATCTAGGAAAAGAAACTCGAGACTTTGGTCATGTGGATGTGCAGAGAGAAAAATGGCCATCATATTCTTGGGAAACTGCACGACTAGTCCTAATTTTATCATCTATGTCCCAGAAAAAGATAACATTCTTGACATTATATTCACCTTTCTAATTCTCAAGACAATGATTTTGCTTGAATTAAGATGTTTATAATTAGAGAAGCTAGTCGGAGACACATTATTTGGTAGCTAGAAAGAGTTACTTGTGCTCTATCATTATATTTCATATCCAGTACTTCTGCAGCTATAGTTTTCCACTTTTTTGCCCAACAAACCATCTTACATGGAGTTATATCTAGTTTAAGTTCTTTTCAAACAGAAAATGCAGTGGTAATAATGTACTACTTGTAAAGCCAATAAGAAAAAAAAGAATATCAAACCAGAAATTCTCTTCTCTACTTCGACTATATAGCTTGGCTCAACGTAGCAAAAGATATGATCAGAGTACATCTTTTCATTTTGATCAATTTGTCGGAGAAAAGCTAATTGAAGTGTTAAGCTTGGAAGGAGACTGGTTTCCGTATCCGTGTATGAGCGAGAGAGGGGGGGAGAGAGAGAGAGAGAGAGAGAGAGAGAGAGAGAGAGAGAGAGAGAGAGGTGGTTCTTTCTTGGTGGGGTGGTCAATGATCTTGCCAACTAATCTATTATTAAGACTAGAGAGGGTTACGTAGCGTGCAAAGTTCTATATGGGCGGTGGTGAGAAAAGGAGAAACACTCATCACTAAAATATTTCATTGGAAACTGCATGACTTCACGATCTCCTATACTTTTCTACCCTTACGTTCGTTGTTTATTTTGGAGAAGAGGTGCTTCCATGGATGTTATGGGATTTGGTCTACCGTCGTAGTTGCTTGAAATGGTCCCATCATAGTTTTGTCTTTACTCAACTCTCATTCCAAAAACAAGAGTTAATTATACCAAAATCCTAAATATTATTTAAACAAATCCATTTCTACTATTCAAAATCTCAACTCCGTCTTCATCCAGCAAACTGAGTTTCATGTAGTTTTAAAGGAAAAGAATTGTCAAACGAGAATTTTTTCTTTTAAGACGGGGTTCTTCAGACTTTTTGAACGGATAGCATGTTGGTAAGGCTTCGAATTGGTCGCCAATATTCACTTAAGTGGTCACTGTTAAAATAGTAGTTAATTCTACAGCCGGGCTCCTAAAAAATATTAAAACAAATTCCTTTCTCTTATTCACAATCTTAACTCCATCTTCATGCAACAAAAGTTATAGTTTTAAAGCAAGAGAATTGCGAAGAGAGAACTACTTTTTTTTTTTTTGGTAGATTGGGTTGCTCAGACATTTTGGAGAGCTCCAAGTTGGAACTGTAGGTAAGTCTTTTTCAGATTTTTAAACCGAAACATCAACCAAATGGTGGCACGAGGAGATTTTCGCACGTGCCACCGACTTGTGGTTAGAATTTGAAGAAGATAGGATCGAGGTCAGTTGCAAATATATGGTGCAAGCAGTAAGTTATGGGTGCGAAAATTTCTTTGTATCATGAGAATTAGAATTTTGTGTGTTTTTCTAGACACAGTAAATAAATTTCATTTGGATTGCTTTAATTTCCTTAATGACCCCTTCTAAAGCTATGTTCTAACTTCATATTGAGTAGAAGTTGCGCCACTTTGTGCTGCTCGATTAGCTTGTTAACGCTCCAACGATGCCTTCTTTTGATAGATTATAATTTAAGGCCATCTTTTTCGCTTTTCACGTACTTCATGAATTTTTCAATGATTTTCTCGTCTTATCACCTTGCCCCCCCGGCCTTTCATTGTGCCATCGTAGTTGAAGTTTAGATCTTCAAGAGTTTAGTGCATTGGCGGCCCAAGTTTCATAACGTTATGGGCCTTGCATTCACATTCAATTTGGGCTAATTACATTAACGTAGTCCTGGGCTGGATTGGGCCTTCGAACAATAACCCTATTTCGTTCGTTTTGGTTTTGATGTTTGAGATCTCACTATTGGGCACAAGCCTGGTTGGAGTCCATGTCAAAGAGTGGACGAGCCCATCCATCTCTACCCATCCCAGCGATCCCACCCTTCACACGTACCAGGGCAAGCCGAAGCCTTATATTAGGATTTCTCAAGTTTCAAGCCCTCGACTTCTCGCTTATAAGGCAAGAGGGTGTATCATTGAGCTCTAGGCTTATGGACTTTTCTTCTTTTTTTTTCTTTGTTGGGTTTCTTATAAGAGAGGCTTGATCTAGAGAGGCTTGCCTGTTATTTGATCTTTACAACGTCTAACAAGGACCATTACAAAAGCCACTTTTTTACTCCAAGAAATGTAATTAAAGCTAGACTAGTCAAACAAAGGATGCTAATCTATTACAAAAGTCAATCAGGGAACATGTTAAGAAGCTATTCCGCTTGTTCTGACAGTGCTAACAAAGGAGCTAGCCACAAGCATGGGCTAAAATAGCCGCTGTTTGGTAGGAGACTAGCAAAACACTAGTCAGACTACTGTGTATCGTTCAAGTACGTACATACAAATGTACGTATGTATACATAGATGTGTAGTTGTGTGTTTGTGTGTACGTGCGTGGCATGAAACTCATTTGTTTTGACCTTGTCTAATGATCGGTCACATGGTTTCTTAAACGCGTGTGCACTCCAAACAAGCCAAGTTCTAGTTATCTTTCTTGAGATTATGTGACGGTAAGTATTGAATGACTTTGTATTCAAAAGATGTCCAAAAACTGGCTGAAGCTGGTCGGACCAGTTGTTATTAATATTTGTTGGTATAGATTGATCTTAGAAACCAGAAACTTCGTCATAAGCCAATCTGCAAAAAATTAAAAGAGAAAAGTAGTAATTAAGGAAAAAAGAAAACTTGGTGCCATCATCATGTCATCTTCTACTCTGAATAGTTTCATCAATAAGTTACTCGTTATTGATTCTAACCTTTTTGTCGTTATTAATATCACGTACTCCTAACTATGATTATAGACTTAGAGGTCCATCATGTCATTTTCCAGGAGGCTGTAGACGACCCACGCCCCATGTCATTGCTTTGAAAGCTCACCAAACTGGTGGGACCATTCGACCCCTCGGCATCCTAGCAATTCATGTGCATTGTTCAATACTCCTTCAAGGAAGTAGATTCCAATCCAACATCAACTTTAGTGCACCTATGGTTATCATAACAGTGTATTTAGGCACAAAGCTTATCGATCCATTCAAATGATTAATCTTGGTAACTCAATAATAAATATCATATGCTTCAATAATCAATGTTCTTAATACACATCTGAACAAAAAAGTGAAGCTCTTGGTACACGACAGGCGAAAGTAAACACAAAGACATAAAGCAGTAATCTCGTAACTTTAACACCTTTCTTGTGATCGTTTTCTAAGAAAGGTGGTACAACCAAGCCTCGAGGTGCCGCTGTCCCCTTAATTGATCTTCCTGCAATTCTTCCTAATCTCACCCTTTGAGCCCGTGAGGGGGTTAATGGCTGCCATGTTGATCATGCCAGTGACAAAGTCACGGTAGAACGTGCCAGGGCTTGTGGTATAAGTCTTAACTTGGGAGTCAGTGGATCCGCCATTGAACAGCACTTGGTCGGAGTGGAGGAGGCCCTTCTCGTTGATGAGATTCTCGTAGTAATCGTTGTCGAAGTAATTTTGAGTCTGGACATCCAGGGGTGCCAAGTTGTTGTCCCCTGAGCCGGCGGTTCTCGGGCATTTTTTCTGCCTCTTCTTGGCGAAGGAACCATTGATGTCGGTTTCGTTGTATATGCGGCTTCTAAAGTTGATGCACCGTGCTTTGCCAATGGTGTGGGCACCTATGAGAAAATATACTTAGGATTATTTAGATGTACATGGTCATTAAGTATTGTATTATTTTAACAATCTCCCAATTAACTAAGTTAATTTGGCTGCTGTAAGGCTTATCTCCTCCACGGCAAAATGCAGGACCACTAGTATACTTCTATACTGTGTCACAAAGGGATCAGGGTTACGACCTGGATGGCAACACCATGTATACTGTGTCACAAAGGGATCAGGGTTACGACCTGGATGGCAACACCATGCTACTATCCATTTGAATTGATGTTCTACCTTCTGATGTTGACTCTAACGTGGAACATGTGTACATTGAAAGCTGGCGGGCAGCTTTGATGTCGCACATCAATATTACCAGGTCACGGGTGACATGCAAGCATGGAACCCGCACACGGTTGCTTATAATAATTACTTCGAGGATGAGATTCAGTATTTGACATGGTCTAGAGTATGCCAATTGGCACTTCCTGCATGGAGGAGCTTTTGGGGTAACAAAATTGTTTTTTATTTTTTATGATTATTATTTTGGTAAAAGAATAGGGGGGACGAACCGACCCGCGTAGCAGCTTTCACTAGGTCTTCCTTTCATCAGAGAATATTTGATGTAGGTCGCAAGTTTTTGCGTGTTCTTTCCGACCCGTGGGTTGCCCCACGTGTGAGTACGTCGACCCAGCACCACCTCGGTACAAGCGAACCAGATAGCGACTCCACTGAGTAAATCGACAGAAGGCATCCGGTCCTGACATTTAATCGACGCCCGTGCATTTCGAATCTAGGTCATTTTCATGGAATCTTAGTCCTGTTCCAACCATGCTGCCATCTTAGTGGCAACAAAATAGCTTTAAATGGCAAGAAGCCGCCATTGTCATACTCTGGTAACTAATTGGAAGAGTAACGTAGGTGACGTATATTTTGGAGTTTACTAAGTCAAGGTGCTTTCCCCACACACTGTCCTTGATTGGAGGGGGACATGCAACTGGGAGAGAGACGGTTGTTCTTTGGCCAGCTATTGAAGAATAGGTAGTAACAAGTCTAATCCCTCATCAACTTAACATATCAGAGTCATGAATTTGATTAAAATCATGTAGCATGGATATATGTGTGTGTATATATATATATATAGATGACTTGGTTATCATACCAGAGAGGGCTACCATGTCCTTTTTAGAGAGACCCACAGCTGCAAATTTAGAGATGAGATTGCTAAGGCTCGAGGTAGGAGGAGGAATGTTGTTGTTAGCTAGGGAGAAGCTGGCTGTCTTTGAATCCCTCCTCCCCAACGTCACCTCCCAGTATGGCCCTCCAAGCTGCAGAACAAGTTCTTTCAGTCAATCCAAAGGCTATTTCGATGAGCGAGACCTTTCTTAAGAATAGCGGCCGACCCATGATTCATACTCACAATGACCACCGAATCTCTGGATGTGATGACCACGATGTCGGCACACGACACGACACCCGGGCACACCTCCTCAACCGCGGCCTTTATCTTGTCTATGACATCGAATCCCCTCACGGAGTTGTTGTTGGGTGCTGCAGTCTTCTCCCCCCTGAAACTGGATGTGTCATCCAACAGCAACGACGCATCGCAGCCCTGCAGCAGATGCAACACGCATGTCGGACGCTAGGTATTGAGTTAAAATGAGAGTTTGCTCGTAAAAAGTTGCAGGAGAGAAGCCATTGGAAACCAAAATGCAAGCAAGCCAAGTAATATGAGAAAAGGTTGACTACTTGGACAAAGCAGTCATGGAAGAGGAGGCGAAGCAGAGAGGCGCCCATGCGCTTCTCCTTCGCGATCGCAGACTGCACCACATGTTTCACGGTGGGAAAGAGTTTGGGGCATGACGACGCATAGAAGTTAGGAGAGAGATTCGCCGAGGTGCTCCCAAGGAGGAGTAGAAGAAGTGCTAGAGGAGCAAAGGTCATGGAGGAGAGAGCCATTTTTTCTCTCGATGGTAGAGAGAGAAGGAGCAGAGGAGAGAGTGTGGCTTGAGGAGGCCATGCGAAATAATAGGCCTATTATATAGAAGTGCGAGGGTGGGGCTTGATTTGATCTTGGTAACTTCGTAGCCGAAGGTGCTTACCTAATTCCTTGGACTTTTGGATGGAATTGTAGGGGAAAACATGAGTGCATTAACTGGATCGGCGCAGAACAGGGCAATGGGGCCATGGGGGCTGGCTTAGCTCTGAAAGGGTCATCAACTGCACCGAGGCTTTTTGATTTGTCAAAATCAACGTCGGCTCGTCACGAGCCCATTTGTTTTTCTCGTGGTGCAGCGCTCTCTTCGGAAGGGTGGCCGAAAAAAGTATTGGAAGACCAGCGAGATTTACTAGTGTCGTAGTCAGTTGCCTGGATAAGAGCAGGGGACCAAATTAAGGAGAGAAGGATTTCAATTCAGATAAGGAAAGCCTACTGTTGACCAATGACTCGCAGAAATATCTCCTAGTTCATGCAAATCATGGGTCAAATCTATTCTGATACCACTTGTTGCAGCACATCATCTCATCTAAAAATGCAAGTCAGAAAATATAATTCAGATTTCTTAATTCTATATAAGTATCGAAATTTTTTCGACCAATAATCGATGTAGAGTTAAACACATGCCCACATGGATCTTTATTAAATAATTTTTTGTAAGGTGGACAAAAAAAGAGATATGAAAAAAAAGGATACAGTGGTGCCACGCAAAAATGCTTACACACAACTCTGAGAAACAACTCAGAAGAAACAGGGCAAGCATCTAAATAACCATGATTATTTGTCATGGCCATGCACATTAGTGGCAGACTCACCCTCTTGTAAGCAGAAAATTTAGGTGAGATTGCCTATTTCCCTTTCAGTTTTTCAGGCTGGTCCGGCTATTTTAGCATTCCCCTTGGGAACAGCTTTGTCCTTCTTTGCCTTTGGAAATCATGTGGCAAAAACAACTTAAAAACTACTCAATTGACCCGTCTAATCTCTTTTTGTACTCTCTCTCTCTCTCTCGCTCTCTCTCTCTCTCTCTCTCTCTCTCTCTCTCTCTCTCGCTCTCGCTCTCTCTCTCTCTCTCTCTGTGTGTGTGTGTGTGTGTGTGTGTGGATTACATCAGAAACTTCTATACAGTACACAATATACTGTGAAAGTAGGCAATCTTCTTTGGTAGTAGATATCCATCTCTGCTAAATTTGTCTCGTGGAAGCATCCTAGTTGGTATAATATGTTTTCAGTAGAGAAAGTCGAAAGGGAAAATAAACAATTAGTCACCTCTGTTTGCGTGCATTAAAAGATTGCACGAGAAGGTCAGATCTGAACTTCTGAGAGGGACAGAACGTTGTTCACGCTAAGCAATTCGGTTTTTTCAAGCTTATGTCGCTTAATTATTATCAGTCAAAGGCTTTAAGAAGCCAAATACACGACCTTCCGATTTGTCTGCGAGAGTTGGACAAAGTACTGGCCAATGGCCAAAAGAGTCCGTAAACATAATAGCTGGCGACCATATACTCGTGATCGAACCAGTTAGCTATTTTCTATTGGATAAGTTAATACGCAACTAGATGAACCTAGAACTTTTCGACATTGGAGACTCCTGAACATAAAAGATATATATAAATCCTGTAAGTGCTCATCATCTTAGAAATCAGCTCTCTTCAATTGAATTTTTCTTTGTTCGATTTGTTCAAAGCTAGTTGAGTTATTTATAACTTCATATGTCTTGTAAGAATTGATTTAGACTGGGTACAATTTGATGTTGTGCTACAGTTCTACAACTTCTCCATTGACTTGAACAAAGAAAGGCGGCTTTTGAGGATCATATAAAAGCAACACATTGGAATGCAGGTCAGTCGCTGTAAGTTGACGTCAAAGGAAGAGTGGTTGCCTGAATTAGCGCAGCCATGTGAAGACGTGAGGAATTCAATCACTCCTTGGATGTCTAATCATTCCATCTACGAAGTATTTCCTTTGTCTAGAAACCGCTAAGCAGCGAAAGGAAAGAAGCTGGAGTAATTGATGGAGGCTGTTGCTACTATATTCTCGAACTTCTCAAAATAATAGAACTTAAAAATTTAAGTGAATTCAAAGTTTCTAACCTTTTGATATTACAACATCAATGACCTGCAAGATCCCTTCGTTTTCATTTTCCTTAAATCTTCGCACTTTTCCACCAATTCTGACGGTAGATTTCTTCTGTTTTTCTTTGAGAAATACAACAAGAATGCCACCATCTATGTTCAAATTCAAGAGCTCTCTCTAGCTATGTGGTGTGTTGGCTAAAAAGACAAAGAAGGTCTGTTAAGATTAAGCTCAATCCAAACATAACATAAACCTGATCCAGATTAGTCCCGGCGTGGCCAAAATTAAGTAATTTTTGTTACTTGACCTTAGAAAAATCAACATGGCTAGCTCTTCTTTTTTTTTTTGATGTGCATTGGAGGAAGTAAAACACTTCCCCCAGATTTTATTCAGAAAATAGAAAAGTAAAAGAGAAATAAACATCAAAACAAGGCAGAGGATTAGGGACTAGAGAACAACAAACATCAATACAAACACGAAGGCGGGCTTGCGTGCAGAAGTGAAGATAAAAGTTGTCGACACGTTTTGGTCCATATCACCTACTTTTTGGAGCTTAACTATTTCCAGCTTTTGTAAGTATGGAGAGTCTTCTGCGAAACAGAGTAAATAGGCTCTTTCTCTCGAGAAAAGTAGACAGCAATGGTGAGTAAATAGTAGTCTTCTGCAAAACATGGCTAGCTGTTTGGAGTAATATTGGAACAATGGGTTTTCCTGAGCTCTCTGGAACTAATTTAACTCCATGTAGCAACAAAGTGTTGCCTAAGAAGTAAAAGAGTGAAGTGGAAATCAGATTGTGCTGTTGTTTGTTGAGACATCAATTCTGATGACATGGATTTGGCTCTTCCCAGTGCCCTGCTAGAAAGGAGAAAAGGACACCTTTCTTTTCACAACCTGGAACTTCTTGGTGGACAGCTTACATCCTAACATTCGCTAATAGGGGCTTTTTTTACGCTGACCAAAACAACTTTTTGCAGGAAATTCACCAGTTTAATTTTACACAAACGGACATATCCTTGTAATTTAATCACACCTTCCAGTGTGCCCATTGTTCAATTAATGTTCACTAGTCTTATCGTTTTCTACAGAAAAAAAGTTCACGAGTCCTATTGATGTATGATGTATCCAAGTAAGTCGTTCATCTGTCCCTGTTTTGTGCTCTCACTGAAAGCCATTGCATTATCTTCCATGGAAGTTTCTGAAGGCATATTTACAAGTTATTTGATGCCTAGTTTGGCTGCACAGAGAGACCTGATGCTTGGTGAGATGTAACCCTCATAATCTTATGAACAACCTGTCTTCCAAGATGGAAACCGACATGGTAATCATCAAAAAACATGGCAGTCATCAAAATCTTTCATATGGATCATGAGTTTGTGTCAATTTTCCACCAACCGTGAACATGGCAGGCCAAGGACAGGATTTGTTCGGTTCTTTTAAGACAAAATTTTCCTAAAAGTAATGAGTAAGAGGCCAACAATTCATTAGGGCATGTGTACGTTAGCTATGGAGTCAATCAAATTTCTACCAGAGTATGAAAGCGATATAGTGAACTTATTCTTCTTTTATTTTCTTGAAAAAGATTTCGATTTCAGTTAGCATATTCAGGAAAAAAAAAATAATGGCCTCAAGTTCTCTGGCCAAACTAGGATGCAGAAACAGAGAATTTTTACTAAAAGTACGTAAAAGATGCAGATTCATATATATTTACTACACAACCATTTTCATAGTAAAGGCTATGCAGGAATAGTTCTACTCTTGTTGACCATATAAATCTTCAAGAAACCTCAAAAATCATACAACCAAATATTCAAGAGATCGTCAAAGCAAAATCTGTTATCGTATATTTTTCATTAAAGAATCACCGAAGCATATTTATGAGATAGTTATGGAATCTCTAAAATCACGTAAGATTTTCAGTATATACCTTACGATTATTTTTGTATATTTTCATCCTTTTATCTATTACCATCATAAGCAATGTGAACTTTTTTGCATTAGATACATGCATGGACTAGTACTCTACATGCCGGAAAAGCTAATGAACCTAGCATTCACCTAGTCTTCCTCGTAGGTTCAACAAAAGAATTAATTAATTAAAAAAATCCCCAGCTAAAACACCTGGCATTCCTGCTAGAAGTGGTTCCACATGCTCCAAGAAACTCCTTGATTGGGAGGTTGCCATCACCTTGCCATTTCATGAGGCCAACTTGTAACTTTGAACTAACTGCAATCAAATAGATTGTTTACGTTCATCGCCCCATGCAATCCAACTGGGGTCGATCATATCTTATCCCACCAAACTCCTCGCATCTGATCTTGGAAAGTCCTTTTCAGTCAATATCGACTTCACAACTGACCACATTATTGCACTGCTAAGAAGAAGGAGAGGCAAAATTTGATCTCTCCTTCTCATTTGCTTGCATCTTAATCAAAGCGGAGGGATGAGGCTGATGGGCAGTTCCGCTTCAAATGCAATGCTATGATTCTCTATCCAAGCACGCGGTACATCACTTGACGTAAATTAGAAGCCATTTTTAAGTACTATTTCCCCCTTAAAGGTAGCATTAATAAAAGGCTAATGATTCAGTCCACATTCATTAGCTGCGGGCGGCCTCCAACTTTTCTAACTTTAGATTTGTTGTGTCTAAAAACATATAATATTTATATGGTTCAGTCTATTGATCTACATCCACGTCAAGCGCTGGCTGTCGCCATTTCAAAAAAATGGTCTCTTTTTGTCTCTCTAGAGCTTGTAAGCTCATGGCTTACTTTACAAAGTTAACATCTAGACTTAGATATGTTTGGTGTGGATGGATTCCTATCCTTTTCTTTTAAGAGAAAAACAAATTAATTATTGCTTTCTAAACTATTTGCAAAATTGTTCTCTTTCCTCATTGTGCTAGATTGAAATTTGGTGCACAACTTATCGGCATAATCAAGCCTATGTTAGTTCTGGCTTTTTTTTTTTTGGTGGTAGGAATGAAAGATCACTGCATTGCATCTGCTCTAATAAGATGAGCAAGATTGGGAGGAAAAGTTTCAATCCAAACTAATTAACATACCCAAACTCCATTAGAAATCCAAATTATTGGCTTAATTGTCCTATGTATTGAAGAAATTCCTTCCGGTTATTCAAATAGACACCCATGCTTAATTGGAATTCTTTTCCTTTTTTGTTCTTAGAAGTAGAGAAACAAACAAGATCAAAAGAATATGCTTAAAAAACAAAAAGTTTTCAATCTTTTGTTTCTTGGCTCAAGAAAAAGTTTAGATAATTCCATATAACTTATAAATGCTATTACTTCTTAAAAGTCTAAAAACGAAAAATAAGATATTAAAAGGTTGTAATTCCTTTTCTCCTGTAATAAAATGTAACAGCTCTAGCAATTAGATATAATGGCTATAAATGCGAAAATAATTATATCTGCCTTTTGATTTATATCTAATCTTATATTTTTAAGTTCATAATTTTTGTGAATCGGTGATGAATGTATTGCCCTTTTACTTTTGGCTATTTCATTTTTGTACTCTCTCTTTGAAAGCAAGATCCAAAAAAAACCCTTTTATTTATTGTATTACTTGTTGATTCAAAAAAAAAAAAAAACAATAATCAGCCTACTATATTTGTATTTTATAGAACTTTTATGTCATAAAACCGACATGAACCTTTTTTTTTCTTCTTCTATACATCATCATCATCATCATCATCATCTCATACTATTACTTTCAAACCCCTTAAAGACTTAATATTTACATTAATCTTTCTGTTTAGCGAACTAATTCACTCTTCGTCTGGGCTCTTCTTGGGGCCGCTTCTCCCTCTCACGCCGACGGATGGTGATGGAGGGAACGAAGGCAGAGGTGGGGAGTTTGGAATCGTCGCTCCTGCGAATCGTTCAGGAGCACCAACAGAGATCCATCCGGATCCGAGATCAAACAGGTCCGTTCCAGGGTTTCTCTTCCGCAGATTCCCAAAACCCTATCTCCACCTTCTCGAATATGATTTTATTCTTGCCTAATCTAGATCCAGGTTCCTATTCTTGTATGCTTCTTTTAGGCTTTTTACGTATGATTTCTGCTCTGATTTGAAGAAGAAAATGAGGGAAAATACGAGCCAATACGAAATCTTAATGAGGGGAAATCTGGAACCTGAATCTCAGAGGTGTAGCAAAAGGAAATCAGGATCCCTAATTAGGGTTTTGGATGTATTGTTGTTGTAGAACCCATCATAAAGAATATGATTTTGGCTGTTCGGTTGTGGGATCTTGAAAAGTCTCTTATATGGTAGATCTATATTGAGGAACGATCTGATTGAAGGAAAACATTGTAGTTATCAGATACTACGTTTAACTTATTAAATTAATACTATTATTTCAATTTTTTGATGCTGTTATATGGCTCGATATGGTGCGACTTCTGCTAGAAATTGGTGGATAGGGCTTCTTTGGTTCCTAAACAGGCACATACTTTTATCCAAGTCAGATATAAATCTAGCAAAATTTTAGTCGCCAGAATTGGGAGCAGTTGCAGTTTCAGTGTAGTGAATATTTTAAATTTACTTTCAGCACTAGGAAGCTGATGCAGGTCGATATTCTAGGAAGATTCTAAGTGGGTGCACTGCGCTGGGTAAAAGATTCTAGCTAGTAAGAGCAAATATTAGAAATATGTATGGGTAGGACTAGCAATGCTTAAAAGCATCAAGTCTAGCCCATGAGATTAATTTCATCCTAAATCCAACCAAGTAAATTTGTGGGCCTGAGGCTAAAGCTGTTTAGGATTGCATTGCAATCATGGAAATTTGGATCCAGTTTCATGTATGATGCCTATGTTTAGACACGCGAAGAGGGTTGATGTGATGGGTAAGGCAAAGGGGGCCGTCAATAATTTTGTGTGAGGGACAGAGACTATGAGACTAGGTTTAGTTTATATACTCATTTAATCTTTTAATAAGTTCTGAGAACTGGTACCAATGTCGAGCAAGAAAGAAAAAAAAAGGGGCATTAGTTTGTCAAGACTCAAGAAAGAATCAAGCTCATAGTGCATATCACACTTTAGTAAAAGTTCATGTGACCGACACTTGCTTGACAAAAGATTGAATATGATTTTTATACACATGCTGGGACCTATACTTTTGCTATAAAAAATTATTGCATGTGAGTAAATATGAAGTTATCCATCAACCAGTAGATATTTACATTCCAAACATCATGTTGTATTTAGATATCCAGAAATGCCTATTAGTTAGTAGATATTAGAGATTTTTACTTATTAACCATGTATCTACTTGGTTTTTCAAAAGAATTATCTTCTGCTAAAGATCATTAGTTTATAAAATCTTAGTGAAAATTTATAGTCTGTCGGGAAGTTTTTCCCTTGACAAAAGTTCTGATCTTATTGCAATTTGAAGGTATGGAAATAAATAATGTGAAAGCTTGTTAGGCTGGATTTTGAATTCCTAATTATTTAGTTTACATGGTCAGGCTAGATGCATTAAGTGTTACCTTTAGACCTATATAATTTGTCTTTTGTTTTTTTGTTTTTTGAATTGATTATCTAGATGACCTTCTTGTTTTTCTTGGGATTGAGGTAAAAAAATTTGATAGTTCAAAACTTTTTTTCTCTCTCTATTTTAGGTTCGGGGCTTACATTACATTTAGTTTTCTAACATGGTACCTTATTTAATAATATACCATGGCTTGGACCATCTTACTGGGCTCCATAGCTCAGAGAAATATCTTCCACTGTTGGGATGTAGTACTATTAATACAAAATGCTTTGTGGGCCATCGAAATTGAGAACCGACACCCATTGCTCATGATCATCATTTGGACTTTGGAGTAAATTTCACCAGTAAAAAACTTTTTGCTTGTTGTTTAAATTATCAATGACTAAGTTGGTTTTTGTATATATCTGACAATTTACTCAAAAGATAACAAACGATCAATCAATTGAAAGTGATCTTGATGTGTTCTGGTTTCTAGTATTCATTTCAATGCACTTTATGCTGTCATGAATCTAAAATGTTATGTTGTAGAAGGTGCTGCTGGTAAAGCTCTGACTTCTCTCATCAGTAAATCTATTAGAAACTCTTAACAGATCCTCTAACTTATATAAGTGCATGAGGATGCAATAGTGTAAGTCTTACTGAAATGTGGTTTGCTTTTTGTGCCCACAGATAAAGCAAAGAGGGATGCTTTAAGATCTGCAACACATGTTTCTGGACTTCTGGTTGACACAGTCAATGGAGGAGTTGAAGAATCCTTCATCAATGAGAAGCGTATTGAACTTGAAATACGAGCATTAGTTAGTACTGTCATGCGCTATAAGAAGCAAACAAATCAATGGCTGGCCGCTTCCCATGCATTGAATACTATTTTAAAGGTTTGCCCAATAGTACTACCTGTAGTATATTTTCCATATAAGCAGTTTATATCAGCATATTGGGGTTCATTCGACCTCTCCATCTAGCAATACTCATAAAAATTAAATTTGGTGAATATAGGTTATTTCTGCAGAAGAGCACTCTACATGCTATTTTCTCGCCCTCTTGACTCTCACTGATTACTTTGTCTATTCCTTGCAGATGCCCCCCCCCCAAAAAAAAAACTTAGGCGATTTATTAAACTATTGTCTAAAAGGTTTTCTGTGCATTTAGCTGTCCTTTTTCACCCAGTATGTTTCTAATTGTAGTTATCTGTTTCTTCATCATAAGTTTTCCAAGTTGCAGAATCTTCTTTCTTCTGTTTTCCTGTTTCAGTTCATGTAATGATTTAATAGCATCCTATATCTAATTAATTTTTACTTTGTATTTCTTATTACATCTTTTGTTTTCCCGTGAGCCTTATCGCTTCCATTTACACAATGTTTCCAGTGTGAATGAACATTAGCAAGTCCTTGAGTTATACATTTCTTTCTTTTCTATTATCTAGTACTGTTGGTGAGATGAAATGGGATGGAATCATCAACTGTTTTTCTATTAAGAATAAAGGGATAGGGAACATAACTAGGTAAAATATGTTTTTCTCGTGCCTATCCTAGTTTAGGGAATCATTGGTAGGCCTACCCATCTTTGTAGTATTAGTTATTTGCATGTAACTGTACTGACAATCAGTTTGGCATCATAGGATTCTACTTATGTATTATTGCTATCAAAAAATAATATATTTGATAAGATCACAAAATGACAAACTCTTCATTAAAATTCTCAGCATCTTCCCACATTTTGTCGGAGCTAAACATTATTGCCTGTGCTTATATGCAGTTCAAATGTTGGGCTGAATAGACTTCATTTTGCTTTACTTTTTCAGCATTCAATGAAACTGAAAATTGAACAGAGATATTAGGTCTTTTACCAGTTATTTGTATGTTCAAGATGAATGGTTATTTGAGTTGCAGGAGATTGGAGACTTTGAGAACTGGATGAAGATCATGGACTTTGATTGTAAAAGCATCAATGCTGCAATTTGCAACATTCATCAGACATAAGTGCATGCACCAGACCACAAGGGTCATTACATTTGCCCAGTCAGTCTTGTGAATCCCCTTGGAGTATGTCATTATGAATTTTGATTTTTTGAAATCATTCTCAGCCAATTTTTCATCAGTTACAGCCATTACTACAATTGGTGCTTCTGCAATTTCCTTTTTTCTGTGTAAAATTGCCATCATTTGGATGTATCAACAATCGTAACAGCCATGCTGATTCTTTATATGCATAGCCTGTATAGAAATTGTGATCCTGCATGTATTTGTTGTAGCGAACTGTTATCATTCCTGCTTGCCAAGTAAAGAGATGTAAGCTGATGGTATTCCGAGTGAAATGTAAGCTGATGGATTTAGCTCTCTTCCAGTGCCTCCGCAACATCTATTAATGGAGGCAAGCTAAAAGTCGAAGGGCTTAAATTATTCAGTCAATTAGGGTATCATGATGGTTGTGTCATGAAAATGATCTTTCTGTAGGAACCAAGCTTAGTATTTACTTGGTTGATGTACCATCAACATTTTGATCATATTGTCTGAAACAGACATGCTACTGTTCTTTTCTTTGATGTACTCTAGTAATTGTATAACTTACCGGTCGGATTTGGCAGACCCACTTATAAATTTAGTTGATATTATTGTAAATTATGTGTTGATGTATCTTTAAGAGATTCTTTTGCTTATACTGTTGCATCTTAATGCTAGCAACCATCCCAAGTCTTAATGGAGAAATGCAGACGGATATCAGGTGCTGTCACTCACTCACGAACAACCGGACAGAATTCAGCGATCTAATGGAACAGAGGCAACATGTATTCGTGTTGCTGATACCAGATCTGTCACATTCTGCGGCAATTATTTTAACAGTTCCAGGTATCTGCATCCCCACTTTGTGATATGCTCAGGATTAATTCCCTTCCATGCTACTGAATTTTTTGCCACGTGGCTCCTCGCCCCACTTCGAGAACTTAAGAGCATCTAATAAACATTCTGTCGGAGTGAGTGAATTCTATGTGTTACCGAGAAAAAAAGGATAGGATCTTATGTTGCTCAAACCAATGGGCTCTTGTGCACAGCAGTATGAATGCGAACTTCAGGAGACATCGGTATTTCTACAGGGAGATATTACTGGGAGACGATATCTGATAATAATTCAGTTCAATCGCCTGCTATCTGTTTATCATGGAAGGGGTGGGACTTGCACAGCTTGATCCAGGCCAATCACCTGCCATTGTATGATACATCGGTCATATGATGCATGGATCATGGATGACAGGTGATATAACCTGAACCAGACCAGAAACTCTCAATTCGAACACGAAATGGAAAAGATCCGGACTGGAATAGTGATGAACCAATCTAAACTGATGAGATGATCTAAACCGCATCCCTTTCGTTAAATAGTGATTTAACGTAGAAGATTTACTTAAATTAAAAGATAATCAGAATCTTCTTTAATTGGTACCCCCCAAAAAAAAACATCTTTAATCAATCTTAGACGCTTACCGAACTTTTGTGGGTGGATGATACAATTACAAGCGAGGTCAGGCCTAAAATTTCTAGCCGAAAGTTTAAAACCAACGCACAGCGTTAGGTCATGTAAACGCACCCAACCCACTAGTTTCATATGTGGTGGGCTAGTCTTACCTTGGTCTGGACCACGTTACGGGCCGACCGAGTGCAAGGCTGCTCACTTCCCTGGGCTTAGCCAAGGAAAGACAAACAGCACAAAATAAATTTTCCAACAACCCAACCTTATTTCTTCTTATAGTTTCGTAACTGTTACAAGACCTAAAGGACAAACACAGAACGAGCGAAGGGGGACTTGACCCTTCTCTTAGGTGTTGTTACATACTTAAAGATAGACTTCGATCTCAGTTGGTCTTCCTACAGTTTGTCCTGATCTCCCCACTGGTACCAGTGAGAGGACTAATGTTCCCCATCTTCACCATGGCAGCAGCAAAGTCACTATAAAACTTGCCAAGGTTATTAACGTAGGAGGCGACTTGGGAATCGGTTGAGCCACCATTATAGAGCTGTTGGTCTGAGTGGAGGAGGCCCTTCTTGTTCACCAGATCCCTGTAGTAGAAGCAGTCAAAGGTGGTGGGAGTGATGGCATCGAGAGGAGAGAGGTTGTCGTCGCCACCGGAGCTCGGGCAGTTGGATTGTAAGGAGGTGGCCAAGGAAGCGTCGATGTTGGTCTCGTTGTAGATTCGGGTCCGGAACACGGTGCACCTGGCCTGCCCTATGGTGTGCGCCCCTGCCAAGAATCAGATGTGAGATACAGGGGAAGAAGAAGAAGAAGAGTGGCTACTTTTGCTGCAACCTGGAGCTCAGAATTGGATATTAATATAAGAACGGGTCACGCCTGTTGACCCTCTCACAACCAGCAAAGCTGTTGAACAAATATGCCAACTTTCTGACTTTAATGGTTCCTTGACTCCATGTATAGCATCTCACTTCAAGTGATCGACAAAATTAAAGGAATCCTAGATGATCAAGGGATACCTGTCCCCCCGTTGTTTTTTGTTTATGAATTTACTTGTGATTTTGTGTTTCTCAGTTGTTGTTTTATGAACTTCTAAAACTTTCTTTTTTTTTTTTTTTGTTTTGAATGATACATAAGGGAGGCAACAGTCACCTGGCTTTTATTAATAATTCAAAGTGAACAAATTAACTTCTAAACGTGAACTTGTGTAATCATTATGTATAGGATCACCAATACTCACAAGTATAACTTTGCTAAATCTTAATTAGCATGGACAAATATGCCGGTAAAAGTGACCTTGTAATAAGTCTTAAAAATAATCGCCTGTCAGATCAATGATTGCAACTCAAACCTCATGACTGGATTTAATTTGTAGGTCAGTGGCACCTTAACCTATACATCCAACCTGCAAATATAATTCCTCAGACCAGATGTCCCAATTCCACCAACCATCAGTAGCCTCTCACAGCAGGCAATCTGACAAGTAGACCTCCAAGAAATTTATTTGAATGTTGATGATGGTTTGGAGCAAATAGGTGGCAAGAGACATGCAAAAATTACCTGAGAGAGCTACCATATCGATGGTACTGAGACCCTTCTTGGAGAAGTTTGATATCAGAACACTTAGATCCGAAGTTGGGCTGGGGATATCGCTGTTTGCGGCACTGAAGCTTGCAGTTGTTGCATCCCTCCTTCCTAGCTGCACGGTCCATGAAGGCCCACCCAACTGCCAAGAAAAAATTCCATCAGCTTCTCTTCTTCAGTCACATATGTAGATTTGATGTAATACTGATAACTAAATTGAAGGCAACCAGACTGAGATGTAGAGAAGAGAAAGATAAAGCCTTCAAATCTTCTGTATTTGATTCAGAAGAGCTGATTAGCACTTACTGCAACCACGGAGTCGCGGGCGGCCACAGCAAGAATGTCAGCACATGAGACGACTTGCTTGCATGTGGCCTCAACCTGGGATTTGATTGTGTCGATCACGTCAAAACCTCGAACAGAGTTATTGTTGGGACCTGCAGTCTTCTCGCCGGTGAAGCTCGGAGTGTCATCCAACAGAATGGATCCATCGCAACCCTGTAATTCTCACAGCAAACCAGAGCTTACAGTAGTTAGAATTGATGTCCTATTTTCAGCTTCGTCAACTAAATTAATGACACGATGATCAATATATGGGTTGGTTGTTAAAGGATTGAGATGAGGAGAGCGTAACCAAAGACCACTTGGATAGAGGTGGCGCAGAATTATATGAAGATGGCCTTTTATTCTGAAATTTTAATATAGTAAATGTCTTCGTGTGTATAAATCTGCATGACCAAAGGAAAAGAATAACCCTACGTTCTCATTTAGCTAGCTACCGTGGTGCACCACATACAAGCCAGCATGTGGTTGCAAGATAAAAAGTCACGTATCACTGACTTCTCAGTATCTTTCAACATCGCTTTTGTAATCGTTACTTCATTACATTTACATATGGATAAAAAAAGTATTACGAAGCAAAGATAGAAGGATAAAACTTCCCCTTTAGAGATGCATGAAGAATAACGCTAGCCTTATGAACCTTTCCCCAATTTTTATAGCGCAAGATGCAACAAGGAAGGCGATAAAAAAGAAGTGCTGACGACATGAAAGATTTCATGTTGGACCAATCGGTAACACTAGAAACTAGAAAGCTTCAGGAAGAAGGTGTGCAATCCACGAGTTATGTGTCTGTTGGCCCTCATGCATGGTTTAGGGTGTATAGCTAGCTATTGTGGGATCTTTCTTTCTCTAAAAGGTAGAGATCTATCTATTTCATTGTTATCTTGCTCTCACTCGATTGAAAAAAGAAAAAGAAAAAACAAAAAATCTACTGGCTATCAAGATGTCGTTCGATAGTCATACCCTAAAAAAAGAAGTGAAAAAGAGCCAGCAACTTAAACTAATTGATCGTGGTACAAGAGATGGTATAAGGGTGGGTTTTGTTAGCACTTGCATTAACAAAGCAATCATGGAAATGGAGCCGGAGCAATGATGCTCCCATACGGCGCTCTTTGAACACTGCAGCCCTGACTGCGTTTTGGATGGTGTATAGAGCTCCGGGGCATGAAGTGCCGTAGAACGTTGGCGACAGCTGCGCTGAAGCTAATGCAGCAAAGAAGAAGAACACCAGGGAGTAAAGCATCGCATGCATGGAAACCATTGTTCAACAAAGTAATAAGAGCGAGAACTTAAAAAGAGGATGGAATGAAACGTTGCATTATCATGGGTATTTATAAGCATGCAAAGTTGTCTAGCCACCCCATGGCAAGCCTTTTACTATTCTTTTTTTTCGATAAGAATGCCTTTGAATATTCTTGGACGCACCATATATGTTGCATTAGGCTGTGGTTGGGTGGTCAAAGTCCGAACGCATGAAGGGCGGAGTAAGAGCACGCCTGAACCTCCTCCATGTACTAGTGATTTGGTCCTCTATATCCCATTCACCTGCAAGAATATCCTGAAGCACCATTTATAAGTTCAATCTTCTCCATGCAAGGCCCACACACCACTCCATGGTAGGCCTGTCCATTACCAAAATTAGTCAGTCTCATTGATGGAACCAAAATCTCATACTTTAGGAATGAGGATGGTGTTGTTAATTCTATACGAGGATATCTTATTTGCATTATATGTATGATATATCTTACTACAAGGTTGGTAGCATCATGATCGATGCTCTTATGGAACATAGGTGTGTGACACCAGTAATCAACATTGCTTGAATGAAATGCACATGTGCCAATACAAACATGTTATCCACTACATTGAGGTTATCGCACACGGATTTTGTGCAACTTCATAAGGAGCAAGGTGATGCTATCTCCAAAGTAATTGGCTTCGGGTTCCATCATAGATCAAAATGCATATATCAGAAGAGTATATGAAAATTTGGATACAAAGATTGAAGATAAAACTAGTATCCGTGCCTCACATCATTGATGAAATGGGGGTACTAAAAGGTAATGCCTTGATTGATTGTCGCATGTGCATATATGGATAATGTTGGTAGGTCTAACTCCAACAAAATGACTAGAAATCACCTTGGTCAACAAAATTTTTCAGTATCTAATTAGGCATCAATTAATAGCAAGCTCTCTTTAGTTCTTTTGGTTTGAATTGTATTCTTGGACATCAATTTAATTGTTTCTACCAAATTCTTGTACCGTTAAAATACTGTTCTTGCTGGGCTTATTAGGCCAGAGGATATTCCTGTCCTTAGTTAATTAACAACACATTAGTTTACTCCGGAAATGGGGGTGGTTGATTTGGGAGACCACGCCACTAGGGACGTCTTTAAGGCGTGAACGGAGGTGGCTTAAAAGAATCTGATTTGGTCAATGAATTAGGCGCTACTTTCTAACTTGGCCTAGCTGTATGTCACATATGAATAATGTTTGCTTGTTCTCCACTTGGAACCTTCTAATGTTTGTCCAAATCAATAGTTATTTTCAAATAGTGGTCCTCAAACTTCTCCATTCTAATGTTGCAGATTAGCTATTCCCCATCTAAGTAACCAAGCAAGATGGGTTTGCCCTTTGACATGGATTAACGTATAAAAAGTTATCACATGCATCAAAGGCTCCTGTATGGATAACGAATTGACTAGAGTATTTCTTGATGACTCCCATTCTTGATTCTTTGTGACCCCATACACCATTGATTGCTTGCTGGCCCCCTCTTTGTGTCACATCTTCATGCGGGGACCAACCACATGGATGATGGATTGATGATATATTTTGTTTTCTTATTGAGTGAGGGAAGATTTAACATCATTCTGCTAATCTAGGCTCATATTAGTTTAAGAATGAGGTGAAAGTGCCCCTCATAATCATCCACTCGCCCCCACACTAATATCTTTTCAAACTTTTTCTTTTTTTCCTTAAAAAAAAATCCTCGATTCGACTTCTATGCTCAAATTCCATTGTTGGCCAGAGTCTTGGTGGCTTGTTTTCACTTTGCTGCCTCATTACTCATTCCCAATGTTTTAGTGCAAGTTCTTCCGAGAAACAAATATATTTTAGTGTAAGTTGGCCTTACTCTTCTTTTGTAATTTGCACTGCCGCACTAGGTAGAATTGGGCTACAAGTAACAAGATTGAGCCTTAACATTACCACCCTTTGACATCCGAGGACAGGGGGCCAATAATTGTTTCCTTTAGTCCTTGGGAGAGACGCGGGGTGGTTGGGAGTAGCTAAAGGCACTTTATGAAAGTCTTCGGTTCCTCCATTTTGATGATATGAAAAGATTTGGGTGGGAAACCACCACCTTTCAGCTTCCGGATGCTCTACAGAACCATCAGAAGAAATTACAATCTGGGGAGGGAGGCAGATGGGTCGTCAGGTGGACCCGAAGCAGAGCAGACCCGGAAATTGAGATCAAGATGTTGGGTTCCGGGAGCCAGCACGGTTTCCAAATTAAAACATGCTAACCAAACAGGTTGGGAATTAGATGGATCCCGTAAAAATTGAACCCGGTTTGATTAATTTATCACCTGGCAAAGATTAGTTGAAAATTCGAGTCTTAGAATCTTAAGACACATCCCCCATACCTACCACATTGTGGTTCCGATCCAAGTCCTCGACCCAAAGTCAGTACAGGTCGGGATCTGGATCAAGCTAGATCCAAGCCCTGTTTCATACCTAACATTACATGTCTTCCATTCCCATGGACCCAGGTAGGACAATCCCCAATAATATGGTACTGAGTCAAGAAAAGAAATAGAGCTGATTCATATTTTTGTATAAGGCTAAAGTACAGATTAGTAATTGCAAGGTCACTGAACTCCGCTAGTTTTACATTCACAGAAGTACAATCGATAGGTAAGTGATTGGTACACTGGCCAGTTTTACATTCGGAAGGCAACCAAAATCTTGCCAAGATTCCCAGTTGCCGCTCATGTGGTCATATCACTGTACATGGTTCCCCTGGGTTAGCATTCTGCAAGTATCCTACTCTATAGTCGAATTCCTAAGTAGGCGTATGCTCCGCTGCCATTCCAGTCGCTCTCTGAGACAACCACCTCAGACAGTTTAAAGGTATCCATATATCCAACGCAGACTCTATTCAAGTTCGCTCTCTGACACAACCTCCTCAGGCAGTTCAAAGGCATCGATCTCTGCAAAGTAAGCTTTCTGATTCTCAATAAAATCTTGAGGCAGTATCGGTTTGCAGATGGCTTCAGGCATTGTGTAGCGCCGCTTCTGTGAATATATCAAACAAGGAGAAATATTTAATACCATGATAAGTTCCAGATAGCAGTAATGAATCCACCACAAACCGTGATTCAAGTAGAGAGAACTCATGCAAGTTGGACAGCATAAAAAAAAGTGAGTGATATATAGAGAAGAATAACGAATTCTGTAAGTTTATGAGAAGATCCAAAAATTAATACTTCAATCGCAACAAGAATATAATAAATATTCTGCAGACATTACAACCAAAAATACACCAATCTAAGCACTTGCACCCCACCTCATGTAAAGGAAGCATAATATCATTCCACAATACTCAGCTGCCTCATTCTCAACTAAAAGCATCCAAGTCCTGCTTCATACTGTTAACCATTGAGCAAGCCCAATTTATGGGGAAAAATCAACCAATTTATTTCACTTTACAATTTATTCTACAATTTTCCCAATTAACTATTAATTTAATATTTAGAAAAACAAACTGGCCGCGCAAGCTCTTAGATAGGAAAAAAATGAAAACGCATGTGTTTGCTAAAATATTCTGGCAAAAAAGGATGGTGAAAAACAAATTCAGATAAACCATCATGAGACAGATCAACGTAGTGAGTAAAAAATAAATAAAATTTCAAACCACAAACAAATGAATAATATCTCGCCATGCCAACAAAGATACAAAAAGCATGTTCTATAATGTTTATCTTCCCCCTCCAAATAATTGGCAATTAATATACTAAACCTAGAGAAGAAACATGAGATATCTACAAATTCAGAAGCATATCATAAATCATGTAACCAAACAGTTAACATAGAGAACTAAAGGTGTATTATTGGCTTCCAACCTACAGTTCACTTGACTTGCATTTTCAGTATCCGGGTGAAACACCACCAGTTCTACCTAGGCTTGAAATTCTTGCCCCAACATCAATTAGGGACAACTACAGACCTTGTGTAATAACCCCGAATTTTAGGGCTCGTGGGCCGGCCCAAAGTGGCCAGGCCCAACCCAATCCCATGCGCCTAGCCCAGCCTATGGGCTTGTGGGCCACGCCAAATAGGCCGAGCCGAACTCAGCATGCGCTCAACATGCGTGGCAGGGGAGGGAGACTCCCGATCAGAGTCTTCCTCTTCCCCTGCTCCGTTTTCCCCCAATTCCTCCGGAGAAGAGGAGTCTAGGATGATCTCGGCTTACTATGTTCGAACCAATCTTCACCTACAAAAAGGGCCTCTTCCCCTCTCCTTTGGCATCATCTTTGGAGGTTTTCCATTAGAGATCTCTAAGCTTCCCGTGGGAGGAATTCAGAGCTTCCACCGTCGGGCCGACCGGAGGAGCTCGCCGGATGCAAGATGAGCTCCCTCTCCTACTCTTCGATCTTTAGGCCACTGTTCCCTTGGAATCCGGTCGGCAACCTGCCGGATTGATGTGAAAACCAAACTCCCCTGTTTTGATGCATTTTCCTCTTCCGATTCGGCCAGCCATCGCTGATCATGGGCGCTACCGGCACCACTTTGGGCCACGACCGCTACGGTCGCCGGCCACAGACGGCTACTGCCGTCGAGCATCCTCCCTTCAGGAAGAAAGAAGAAGAGGGAGGGAGAGCCTTCCTTTCCTTGTCTCTCTCTCCTCTCTCCTCTCTCCTCTCTCTTGGTTTCTCTCTCTTGATTTCTCACTTTCTCTCTCTAGTTTCTCTCTCTACCGGACTTTCTCTCGCTACTGGACTTTCTCTCTCTATCTGGATTGTTTCTCTGTTGTTTCTAACTCTTCACATGGTTTTACGAACCCAACAAGAGGGTCCAGATGTTTTTATTGTAGACCCCAATAGAAGGTTCTGGACCAGTGTCGTTGCAGCCACCCATCACGCTAGCCTTATCCTGACCCTCGCCGAGTACCATTGAACTATATTATTATGAATATCTATTGTGTTACATGTACCGTAATCTGATTCTGGTTTCATGATTCGGCTGGTTAGACTGGCCAGAGCGGACCGACCTGGATTGTCGGACGTTGTTACCTAGTCGACCCTATCCATCCTACACCCGATTGTTGTCAGCCATCATTGGACCCGTTATTAATAACCCTTGATTTATTCCCTTGATTTAATATATCATTCTTGATTAGATATATTGGTTTACGTTGTGTTGACCGATTCGAACAATTGGGTGTTATGATCTAGCTAGCCTTGTATAACTTCCTATACGAATCTATTTTTACAGCCAGCCCTGATTTTGTATGGGGATACAATCATTCTAGCAAAAAAAGCCCAACGAGATCTTATACTCTAGTTTCTCTCTCTTTCTATTTTCTTCTCCTGGTATTTTCTCTCTCTAGCTTGATCTGAGAAAATTTTGGCTAAAAGGGCTCGGAGGATAGTCCTAGATTACTACGTGATGGTAGACTCTTTAGTGGATCAATAGAAAGTTTTAGGTTGTCGAATACTTCGGATAATTTTTGATGTTGACTTGATTTTGTAAAAGAACAATCTTTTGGACAAGAGGACAATTGAGCAGAGTTCTGCGCACCCCGGTTCGTAAATCATGGTAGTCTGTCTGGGTTGTCGGCAAAGAGATAAGAATCCTTGTACATCGACCTACATGATATAGATATTTTTATACCTATATATGTATGATATCCTAATGATCTAAATAAGTAAAAAAGCAAAAATAATTTTATGATGGTTTCTATATTAAATTGTATTTTGATCAAGTATGCTTGTGATTGATGGTATGATGGATGCATATATGAGCATAACTTATATTTGCATAATCGGACTAATGGATGTGGTGCTCTGTACTAACCATGATATTATTGGTTGCCCTGTCACGGGCTATAAACGTGACTGTGATTAGTCTAAAGCTAAAAATAAAGTTAAAAAAAAATTGATGTATGGATGTGAACTTGATTAAATGAACAAGGACTTTGGGCCCGTCTCGTTATCATTGGTTTGCCCCATCACAGGCTAGAAATGTGATACTATTGGTTTGCCCTGTCATACGCTAAAAATATGAAACTATTGTTTGCCTCGTCACATGCTGAAAATGTGAAACTATTGTTTGCCTCGTCACAGGCTGAAAATATGAAACTACTGTTTGCCCCGTCACAGGCTGAAAATATGAAACTACTGTATGGCCCGTCACAGGCTGGAAATGTGAAACTATTGTTTGCCCTGCCACAGGCTGAAAATGTGAAACTACTGTTTGCCCCGTCACAGGCTAGAAATATGAAACTATTGTTTACCCCGTCACACGCTGAAAATGTGATACTGCCGATTGCCCCGTCACAGGCTGAAAATGTGATACTATTGGTTGCCCTATCACGGGCTGAAAACATGATTGGGATTTGGCCCAAAGTCGAAAAGATAATTGATTTGGATCAAGTTAAAAAAAATGAAAAGAAAAGCATTGAAAACATTAATGAAGATTTATGAGATATCATATGCTATATCACTCTTGAGGGGCTGAATTTCTATTAATATTTAATGTACATATTTATATTGATTATTAGAACATTATTGATAGTCGGTTTGTGATTTCATAAAATGTGCAACGATTTCTTGCGGTTTTCAAACTTATATTATTACTGTGTTGGTGTAGATGTGTAAAGATTCTTACTGAGCTGTAAAGCTCACCACCCCTTCTTTCTCTTTTTCAAAGTTGCAGGTTGCATAGTACATGACTACGGTTGAGATCACATGTAAAGGGATGATTAGATAGAGCATCACTGATACTGGTTCGATGATCAAATCTTGTAATTGGATCAACTTTATTGTCTGGTATGGATTGAGTTGGATTTATCTATTTTGATTAATTAATTAATTGTGCAGTTATCGGATTTTGTTTATCTTAAGCCTTGCATAAACTTTAGGGCACTGCTCTAGGGCTCATGCGGCCATATCGTATACGGGACCCGAGTGCTGGGTTCGGGGGTGACACCTTGTCCTGATCATCCGACCCAGAACAGCTTAAATACATGATATAGCTGGGAATACGTAAAGGCAACCCAGGCAATGCTCTGAATAGGAATGCTTTGCCTGTACATATGTTTGGCAAAATAAAGATTCATAAAGCCGAGAGCAGAACGTGGGGACAAGCCTTGGTAGTTATGGCTATGGGATATTGTCTTTTCAGTTATTTATCCAAGCTTAGCTAGTAGTTTCCTAAAGCATTGAAGGATCAAAGTGGCAAGGCCCATTCAAGCAAATCTTAGGCCATCCAATGCTCAGCTCAATGTCAGTTTTGAAAGTTGGGTCCTACCTTCAACTGAAAGTGCATGCCTAGATTGCCCAAGAATAAGATTAGGCAAGAGAATGCCGGCTGGGCCAATAACAACCTCTCTTCCAACTAGGTCCAGACTGCCGGCGCGCATCCCCATGTAGAATAAAGACCCCCCATGTAGAAGAAACTAACCATAGCATAAGCAGAATGCACAACATATACATCACCAATCTATCTTATGGATTACTTTCTTGTAACTACATATTATATTTAAAAATAATAAGCATGACTACTTATCTGCAATTTGATTTTTAACAAGATTTTAAGCTATTTTTTCCCGATTCTAAATGAGGGCTTGCCCTCTGGAAAACTCACAAATCATCAAAAAATCAAATGGAGATCCACTAATATTTCTAGGGCAAAAAAAAAGGAAGAGATATGCTTCCAGCGGAAGTTTCAAAAGGAGCTAATTATTGTTATGATTTACTAAATGTTTCCTCGTCAAATGTAGCTAGTAGGGTGCATTGATTTCACAAAGAAATATATGCACATTATTTTGCTCAACAGGTCCCGGGCAATGAAGAACCTTTGCTAACTTCAAGCTATTTAACAGATAATAATCACAGTTATCAAGATTAGTATGCCACTCTATGCCATGCAACATGGACTGTGCCAGTGCCTGACAAACACATGGCACGGCTGAGTGCCCAGCACAAAACCAAGGGAACCTGCATCTATGCGTGCCAAGCACTGGCACAGCATGGAATGGCACGTGCTATGTCAATTCTGCCAGGCCATCACTGCATTGGCAAATGTTAATGATTGTTATCTTTCTATTAAAAAAATTGTAAATCTATCATAAAGGTAGTTAATTAGAAGCACATATCAAAACACTCTATAGATATGAAATATCTATTTTTTTTGATTTAGTTTCAAACTTAACTCTTTAAAATAAGTGCTCATGTCAAGAAAAATACTTTGAAATAAAGGTCAGTGCAGCATTGCATGAAGAAACAATCTTAAATCTGAGTTTAGCAAAGATATATACTGCAAATTATGAATGGCACCACTAAGTATCATAGAACATCAACAACAAAGGAAATGAACTGTACAGCAGAATAAAAAGATGATAGTGGGAGTTAGAATCTTAGCTGCACCAATAAGAACAAACTTGCATTGCACAATGTGGCCAAGCAAATTACTTATGAAAACTCTTGAGTTATCTATCCAATGTATGCTAGAATTTACTACGACAAAAAATTAAAGGGTTTTGAAGTTCACCTTTTGAGCCAACATTATGCTTTCTTGACAATAGGGCCCATGCCTGGTGTGGCGTCTTATTATCTTGCTATAGCAGCCGAAATCATGATAAATGAATATCATAGACTCTTGATTGATGTCGTTTCACAATTTTATGCATATCATGGTGAACAAAGAAATCCTACTGAGCTTTAGTTTGAGAGCAAAAACAACATTGATGGTTCAGGATGAAGCAGACAGAGGATTTACTTGACTAAACAAATCCATGCATTGATGGAATCACATTTGTAACCAAGTCAACACATTTGTTTTTGACCCATTCCACTACAAAAGAGATTGAGATATCCAGCTGCAAGTGAATGGTTCAGATCCAACTGCTATTGAGCTAAAATGCACGTGATTTATCCAGTTCAAGAGTACCTCATTATCCACATTGCGCTTAGGTTTGTCAAGCAATTTCAAGTAGTTTATAAATAAATAGAACTTGTCACAATCATATAGGTTGAATTATGCATGATTTTGACAAAGATCTAATATTTCAAAATAGCTGCACTTAATTGTTGTCTTCAAATTTTTGGTTGTTGCAGAAAATTTATTTATAATAACATAATCGTATATAGAACATTATATACAGATACAATCACTTGCTTATGCATGCATTTCTGTAAATCCTAAAATGCCAAAATGTATACATTTTACAATTTTTCATGTTGGATTTTTTTTATACACTTCAATGAACATATGACAATTTATGTATAATTTTATTAATAGAAAAGGACTTCTCCAGCTACTGTAAACTTTCTTTAAGGCCTCTATTTTGATGCATTTCATGACAATGTAACATCCAGCGAGTCATGCTTTGTCTTTGTTAATGACGCATGGTTTGTTGATTACATTAACTTTCAGTAGCCAATGGCGCATCCATTACATAACATGAATCTGAAAGTTGTAACATGTCAAGAAAGGATTACAGTGCCAGTCTCAGATAAATATATTAATAATCAAAAGGCTTGAAAATTCTTTCTCATGGCTGAGTCTCTTAATGTGCAATTACATAAATCCTTTCCCAAGAGGGATTTCAATGAACAACCACACACAAGAAGCCTACCATGCAAACAAAGAACAACAAATTGCAAATTCTTGGACCTCAACAGAACTTACTATAGGAATGTAAAGTTTGTTTATCGACCTTAAGCAACCAAACAAGCAAAGAGAACCAAAATAGCTTTTCCTATGCATGCCGTCCAACTGGCCTTGATATCTAATAGACTTTTCTATTCCTTGAAAGAAAGAACATCCAGGATTCTTGCCTGAGGATCTTATCGAAGCAGCCGTCCCTTAGGTAAACATGAATGGATTTTGAAGCAGTTGCCATAGATTCAAATATTCATAGATGTGTTTAAAACATTGGTACACTGATTGTATAAGATACAATTACGAAAACTAGCATTATGCATGTCAAAAAAGACACTGATGAAGGGTAAGAAAGTTTAGACAAACCTTTTTGGCTTTTTGATAAGGAACTGAAAATGCTTTAGGGTGATCAACTTTGTCATTGTCCAACACCAGTTTTCCCCTAGTAGAAAGATATGAACCATATCATATAATATAAATATGACTGCATGGAAATTTATTTAAAAAAGAAGACATGTTTGGTATAAACATCTTTTTGTCAAGCATAGCTTTCGTGTATACTAACTTGTAACACCTCCAGTTTCTCATCCAGAAAACACACACAACAAACAGACATTGAGGAAAAGAGTATAGGTAATGTTCCGGTTAATTAAGTTTAAATGCTAACATATATACTATAGGTAGAATTTTTCCTTGAGCATGTAACAACCCAGTCTAACATGAACCAATCATTCTTATGCAATAGCTTGTGACTGCCATGCCGGTACCATTCTCAAGCTCCCATCATAACACAATACAATATCAGCTATAAGACGCAATAATACACGCATACGTATAAGAGATGGCTAAAGTACAACAGTTTGGATTGATCCTGGACTCCAATCCTACCAGTTCTCTCACTTCACGCACGCACAGACATGCATGCATGCGCACACACAGACATGCATGCATGTGCGCACATGGACATATACATAACCTAGCATGAACCATTAGCACGAGAATAAATTATAAAATAAAAACTTCAGAATAACCTTTTTTTTTAAAAAAAAAGAACATATTACATACTTTATACTTCTACTCCTTCCTACTGGTGGACAACTCGATGTAGTGGAGGGTACAGCCTTTTCCTTACACCTTCTTCCTGCTTCTTTTTCCTGGCATTTTCTTCCAGCTTCTTTTTCCTTACACCTTCTTTCGGCAGTTCGTTGTGTGTAAACTATATAATGCTCTGATTTGTCAGGTTGAGCAACATCATCAACTGCAAAACATAAATTCAGAAGTCTATGAAAACACAGTTACTAATCCTCGAATAGCAACAAAAGCAAAAAATAGTCCAAAAAGTCAATTGTTTACGGCTCAGATTATAAACAATTATTTCCTTAAAAAAATTATGAACAATTCCATGAGTTAACAAACATTAGTGAACTCTCATTATTCTAGAACCATCTGCAATGTCACAACATGCATGAAAAAACAATCACATCAAGTAGTGATTAAGAACAAGAGGAAAAAGATACTACAGTCATGGGTTTCCCAAAAAAAACAGAATTCTGCCAAGCATCCTAAGCAGTGGGATTACTTAAAAGTTAAAACCCTAAGGAACTCAAGGAATAGGACAGGGCATATAATACTACAAAATGCAATACCATAATTTCATATATCCTGGAGGTACATAAATAAGAATGTACATTCTAAGTCCACTCATAACACAACCTTCAATGGAATTCCTCTATGGACCCGATAACTGGCAAAACTTAACTCTACGGACAATACTGCAATTTCCCAAAGAGCACAAATTATACAACTTTATTGTCTACTTCTCCAAGAACTGTTATTTTAATTTCCTAGGAACAACAGATGCACCATCAGCCATTACTGACCATAGACAAACCACCAAAAATGTAAATACGCAACCTTGGCTGGAATCCTATCAATCCAATCTCAGTTTCTAAGCCTCTAAAGAACCTAAAATATGCGATTAATCTGTTTGCAGACTAAAGAATTTCTTGACATCGACGGCATCTACAGCCAATATCTATTTCCTCGGCATCTGAAGTAGGGTTAACTGTCGCGGAACCACCAAACCCTGGATTTCACGGCACAAGTCCAGAAACCCAGGACCACTATAAATTGAAGAAGTTCCCAACAAATCTACAAGCCCTAGCATTCTAAAAGTTTCAAAAATCGAAACAACACGGGAAAGGAGAACTCACCGGAATCCAAGAAGGTTTCCCTCGATCTAGGAGAGGGTGCGGCGACAATTTGAACTCCATGGTCGTCGGGGCCACCGGAATTGAACCCGGAGTTGGATCTGGCAGGGGTCTCGTCGGGGTTCGAGGATTGGGGCGGTGTCGGGTCGGAGGATTGGGGTTTTGGCTTCCGCTTGGGAATGGGATTGGGTTTGAGAGAAGCGGCATGGGAGGAGGAGAGGGAACGGGTGGTGTTGGTGAGGTCGAAGAGGGGTTTTCGCTTGAGATTTCTCCTCCTCTGGGATCCATGGCTTTCCATTAAGGAAAAATGGGTTCTTGGTTAGTAGCCTGAGCCTCACATGGGAAGCCGAATCCGGTTGAAGCCAAAGAGCGGGAATTTGGCGAGGAGACAGGAAACTAGATGGGGGGGGGGGGGGGGGGGGGGGAGGAAAAGGCGAAGGGAAGGGGATAAGATCATAAGAACGAGAATTAAGCACGTAGGGCTTTGAGTTTCGTGCAAGTTTTCTTGATCACTTATAAGCATGCCGCTGAATAACATGGCCGGCTTTGAGATTGATGCATGGGATATCTGAACGTAGTGCTAACGCTGAGGTATCAGCTTTGTCATTAGAGATCAAGAGGTCAAACTAGTGGCGGTTGGGGGTCGACACATCTTCAACCAGTCTGTCGATAGTACTGAGCTGAAAGCAGCATGAAAAGGAGTATACCATGCGAGACGGGTGCTGGGGGTCGACTGCCTTATCATTGAGGGAGATTCTGCCACGGTGATCCAAAGAATCCAAAGGACTAGAGGCGCTGATGGGGGACTACGACTGCTTCACAACATTCACCGTCTGCTAGGTGAATGCATCTCCTATCGGGCCTCTCATGTCTACAGAGAAGGTAATAGTACAACAGATTGGGTGGCCTCCTATGCAGCTCATCATTCAGGCGACTTCATCTGGGTGGACCAGGCTTTTGTCCTATCTTCTTTGCAGCCTATTTTACTTTCTGACTTTTTAGGCACTGCTCATACCTGTTGTGTGAGCCGCCGATATACTTAAAGAGAGAGAGAGAGAGTGCCAGATTGCCATAATTTTAGGGCAGAACGCCACCAACCAACCATAGACACATGTTTGGAGGGCTACAAAAACGAATGGTTGTAACTTATGATGGATGATGTCCATGGCCATACACATGGTATAGAAAATAATTTTTGGTCATTCGCTCTCTCTTTGAATGATGTATCAAGTGATCCTTTTATTTTTCTTTTTTTTCTTTAAATTTATTGATCCTAAAATTCATTTGGTAGATGCTTTTATACAACATCTAGAATCTCTTTTCACACAATAAAATTTACATAGTACACGTGTAGCATAATCAAATCATGTTACCCCTCAACAAATGAAATCAATTGGATATATGCTGATATCTTATAATTTAGGAGATCCATATCAGTCATCAAAACCATCTTATTCCAAAATAAATACAACACAAAGAATAAAGTATCATTATACCATGTTGTATGCACTAAATGGATTCAACACTAATTTATGGATATTCTCGAATACGTAACTTGCAGCCAAAGGTGGATATATAAGGTCTACCTCTCAACAAAAGAATATGTAAATGATAGAGTTAAATAAAAAATAATAATGTGTATGTGATAAAATTTGGTTGTGGTTCTGTAAAAAAAAATTGTACTCTAAGCACATTATTGTCTTAGTGTATTCAGGGTTAACAACATTTTATCCCATGTGTTATGCAACAAATAAGAGTGGGACACGTATATAAAATATTAAGTAACAATTTTAGTAGTATTTTTGAGTTATCAGAACATTGCTCATGATTTTGTTCGAGATCATTAATCTCTTATTGTATATAGATATTATATTTTAACTAACTAAACTCTTTGGTGAATGGTTTCCTATTTTAAATCTTATCTTCTTTTTTTTCTCTAGAAAATTTTCTAATATAGAAAGTCTGTTGGGAAATTGCCTTTTTGAATGCTTTGATAAACAGATGTGTAGGACTTTCTATCCACCAATTATTTACTACTTTGCATCTAAAACACTTTTCTTGAGTGCTTTCCTATATTAAAATCCCTAGAAAAAATTACAAATAGAGAAAAATATTGAGAAATTGCTTTCCGAATGCTTCGATAAAGTAGGCTTTCTATCCACCAATTGTTTAGCTTACATCTAAGAGATACTCTCTTGAGATATATCACTATCTTAGGTCACCTTTTTTTCTCGAAAAAAGGAAATCCTGTATGGCTAAAATATATGGTTAAAATAATACACAAAGATATAGAGGGAGAAGAGAGGGGGTGGACTACTTGGCCGTCGTCACGATGTGGGTAGTGTGGTCGGATGTAACAATGTGCAAATAGTTGCTTTGTACCTTGGTTGAACCCAAACTCCTACTTATGTTTTGTTTTCTTAGCGTAGTCTTATTTTTTTACTTATGAATTGGGATTGTTTGTGAGGGATGAGGTCAGGAACCACCCCTTATTCTTGCCTCTTTTAGTTTGTCCCTTAAGCCGCTTGGTTTACTTTAGAGTGAACGTATATCACTTTTTTTTATATTTGTTTCGTATTATTTCATTTTATCTTAATAAATGATAATCATTTAGCAATTGTTTGCACACAAAAAAAGTCGCCATATATATGGGATAAGACAAATTAATTAAGACCAGGTAGAAAGAAACTGATAAAACCCTAGTGTAGTGGTCTTTATTTCATTTTAAATATCCGAGTTGTTGGAGAATATATTTCATAGTGTATCAACTTTTGATTGCACTCCTCACTTGTTAGGTTTATTGACATGTTAGTAACAATATCCGAGTTGTTGGAAAAAAACAGGCTAGCACTATGACAAAGAATACCATTCTACTCGTTGTTTGATGCTGTACAATATATTATTTTTAAGATTTGTCCTAAGATATAACCTGTGTGATGCAAGGGATGCAGTTTTTTCTTCTTTTTTTCAGCTATTTTTAAAATTAAAATATAAAATAGATATAATAAAATAGATAATAGAAATAGAATAGAATATAGTAGATATAAGATCCAAATTATTTTTTTAAAACAAGTTTTTGATGCTAATATGATAATATACTATCACTACATAAAAGTTTTAGTAGTATATATCTTTCTATCAATATAGAAAAATAATATATTATTATAAAATAAAAAAGTATTGCATATAAGAGATATTGAAATACAATATAATGAGGCCATTAGTAGCTACACTTTTACTTTTAAATAAGATCACGATCATAAATATAAAATAGTAATTAATAAAATATCAATATAATCTAATAGCCCATGCGAGATGTTAGCTGGATATACTGCAAATAAAAAGTATATTTCATTAATATCAACATACACCAAGCAAATATAATTATTAACAATATCATTAATTTATGTATTAATTTAATTTAGAACCATATTAAATAACTTCCTATTTGTTATCCAAAATAAAAGTTGTATGATGATGTTATTAGTACCGGCATCCACGCATAGCAAATGGAGAGCTATATATATATATATATATTTGAGTTCGAATCTCAATGAAACCACCAAATTGATGGAGATTCACGGTCCCAAACCGTACATTAGGCCCTTGCCACCGCTCCTTGGCTTCACGCCTTGACGAGTTGCTGCCTTTGATCGATTTATAGGTAACGTTCGTGGATCTGAATCTCCTTTCTGCTGTAGAATTCTAGACTATTCGTAGGAATTACTGGTTGCAGCTTATCCCAATGCCTAGATCTAGTTGAATCACTCGCTCAGAAAAGAAAAGGAACAATAAAAGCAAACAACTAATGATTCGATTCCAATTTGAAGAATAAAGAACAAAATAAAAGGATAAATCTAATAAGAAATTGTAAGGATGTCAAGGAATTGATCATTGTTCTTTTTTTTTGAGAGAGTCGACCGTAAAGCTTGGAAGACACTTGTGCCTATTTTTGGTATTTAGATCTTTGTTCTAGAACTTGGGCTAATAAGGGATACATCAATTTCTTATTAGATTATTGGGCTAGTAAGAGATGTACGCATGTGTGTGTGTATGTATGTATACATATATTTTAGAATGGTTATCTCCGGACAATTTCATCCCATCCCATGTCATGTCCCTCACAAAAAAATCCCCGGACCGCATTGCATGACTTTTAACCTCAAAAATGTGTATTTTATCTCGACTTTGCAGTGGGTTGTCAGCCGCATTTCCCATAAAAAACACTCATAACTTGCGGTAGATTAGGGTTAATTAATTTATCCCCCACGTCGAGGAAGCTGGAACTCCACAAAGAAAACCACGTGCCTCCTGCCCATAAGTTTGGCAAGCCAGTGGGTCTCCTGCGGCAAAACAATGAGACCCTCCCTGTGACAAAGAAAAAAATCCCCCACGTTATGGCCAAACCAGCAGCGGCCCAGTCTCGCTCGAACCCATCGAAATCTACCATAAGAAAGTTTCGCCAACTTTCCAGCAACTCCCTCGGTTTGCCTCCCCTCCCACGCCTCAGGCAAGACCAAAGAAAAGAAAACAAAGGCTGCCTGTGGTTTCTGTCGCTGTTCCCAGGTTTGCAACTGAAACCAGGGGGCACCCTCAGCCTTATAAGAAGCACCCCCACCATCCTCTCACAATATATTCCTCAGCTCTCACTCAAAGTCTCCAAGCTTACAGTGATTGCAATTGTTCTTCCACCGTTTGTTGTGCCAGTATAACAGAGAGAACGGTTGGTACAAGATGAGTTCTTTGCAGGCTTGGGTTGCTGAGCACAAGCTCACTAGCGTGGGTAAGTACTCAACCTCTCTCAAAGAAAGAATTATTGAAAAGTTTTTCAGTTCTTTCTAATTTTTCATTGGTTGATTGATTGATTCTTCAAAGTACTGTACATAAATAAATCGATCAAAAAATTGTTCAATAATCAAATTAATAATTTTGTTGCAAAATTTACGAACTAAGCATAACATTTTTGTGACTTATTCACGAGATACTATATACTGAATGCTCGTTAGTGCTGTTTTTTTCTTTTGTTTATTAGTTACTACCCTTTCTCTTCCCAATTTTTTATATAAATAAATTCAGAAAATTATAGTCTATATTTCTATATCTTTATTATGTATTTCAAAGTTTAGCTGTCATTTTTTTTCTAAACTTCTGAAAAATTCATCGGATACATATATTTTTTAAAGAACCTATTGGCATTTGTTCCTGAGCACCGAACTTAATTATGACCATGCTCTCAAATAGTTGCGAGTATTATATATCTACTTCAAAGCATTGTTTTTAATGGGAATTCTCTTACGATTTTCTTCAGGAGCGCTCTGGGCGTCTGCCATTGGAGCCTCACTGGCTTACACTCGCAAGAGGGCTCCGCTTGCTAAGCCCAGCCTTCGGCTTATACACGCGAGGTAACATTTAGCGAGCTACTGTTTGCTAATTAGTTTGATGCCTCTGAGTTTGGGGCTCTAATACAAAGCTTGGTGTGGTGGATTATAGGATGCATGCCCAGGCTCTGACGCTGGCGGTGCTCTCGGGTGCTGCTACACTACTACGACGCCAAGCACGCCATTGATGACGACGAAAAAGTTTCTCCCACCACCCTTGTTTAGATAAGTTCAAGGGCTTATAATATGTCCGTTACTTTGTTAACTGGCAATGGCCATAAGAGTGAGAAGTAATGATGTTGTTGAGGGGGTTAGACTGCTACTCTCGATATCTTGCCCATTTGTACTTGGTATACATGGACTACGTTATGCGATTTTGAGCATACATATGAAAAATTTCAATCTCGTATGATCTTTTCTGTGACAAGTTTCTCCGCCTGGTGTGATCAAACTTAATGCTTTTATCAGGGTGTTGAAAATCTGAGAGTGGAAAAAAAAAAATTCCTTCATTGATGGATGAAGTGATCAGGCGGATACCTTGAGCATCATCAAGCGTAAAATATAGCAGTTTGCCGACTTCTCCATGCGGAAAGCGTGCATAGGGTTCGTGTTCATGTGCATAGAACGGAACGGAGGATGCATTTACCTAAATATCTTCTGTTTGATTAAGCTAATCAACCAAAGTAATCACATGCTATCAATCATCTATTGGACCACCCGTGTTTGTTATACTATGATAATTTGGCTAATAACATCACATTGTTCTTCAAAATGACTGGCTTGTCGCGTAAAGTTCTTTGGCCAATCTAACGTGACAAATCTTATTTTGAGTTGGACTAAGTTGGCAGAGGTTAGGGGTTATACCTTCATATTGGGCTTAAAAGTCTGCCTCTTGCTTTTGGGATTACTTAGCCCATATCCTAAGTAACTTGGATCAATCAATTCCATGGCAAATTGGTCAACCCTTGGCTTAATAAGATTCTTATGTTTTAGGTGAAGATGTAGTCCATAAACATCGAGCGGCGAATAATGCAGTGGACTGAATTATATCTTTTGTCATCTAGGAGAATACTTTGCCTAACTCTGCTCAGTTTTGAGATATTTTTTCCGAAGCCTATGATTGTATATACACTAGATTGATTTGATGTAACTGGTCAAAAAAAATAAAAAAAATGCGCGTGCACAAAGAAGAGGCCTTGTCCTACCATGGTCGCCAGACTCTAGGATATCCAACCATTTGGCCAGACCTAAATTGGTTTGTCCGGGCCTCTCTTCATGTACACAAATGCGACAAATCCAGACTCCAATTAATGGATTAGATCATTGTTAAAACAAATCCTTAACCAAGTCCACTAACATCAAGCATTTTACACTGAATTCTTGGGACCACAATAATAATTACTTTGAACCAACTATTCGAACTCCATAACATTAAAAAATGATCCATTAGACTCAGGTCATCTCAAGATGTATCCTTTCACCTAATGGTTGAGTTCTCTTGACCCAATACTCATTTAGATCGATGTTCAACTCCTAAATTATATGATTTGATAAATTAAAAAAAAAACCATATGATCACTATAAAATTAAGGTGGTTGCTAGGTCGCTATTTGGATCTCTCATTATGGTTATCAAACTCCTTTAGTGGGTTCCATGTATACGTTGTGCTTGGCCCCTTCTACCCAATGATTAAATTCTAGCAACTATTGCTTAGTTGGACCTCGAATAGAAGTAGGTAATCCCCACCACACTGTACCGTAGACCAATGTTCTTCTAGCAACACATTACCATCTCCATTTTGTTTATAGATTATAATTTATACGTGGCGGTTGTGTGAGTGGAAAGTAGCCATTGGGGATGGGCCGGCCTCACACCTTTCTCTTCATCTTTTCGCGTTGGAAAGTCCCTCTCGCCTTTTTGGCTAATCATTCTGCCCACGCCACTGTTTCATTAATCAACTCTTCTGCCTATCGAGGAAGCTGTTCTTCCGCATGGAAGAGTCAGAAGTGTCCTTTTGATTGGACAAAAGAATTGGGCCTCTAGACTATTAGGCCTTCAACAACCTTCTTGACCCACATGTTCTCCTCTTAGGCTGGCTCATGGGCCCCACTTGCAAGGCCCTATGTAGTATAAATCATTTGAAAAGGTATAATCATTATCCGATGAGAGAGAAGAAATTTTTTTTTTGAGCCACTCAATTCGAATCCTTCAAAAAAAAAAAAGAATAAGATAAAAAAATTATGAAAGTATAGCTTAAATCCTCTTTTCTTTTATTAATGATTAAAAAACTAGGATATAAAGCCTTTATTTATGATAGTGAGGTCCGCTCTTACGCAATTTAGGTTGGATTTCTCTTCCTAATTTCAATAGGACTCTTTTTTCTAAAAAGCTAAAATTTTTGAAGAGGTAGATTTCGATTTCTACATCATTATGCTTTCTATTACTTCAACTAATTCTTGTTATATAGAGAGCTAAGCTCGGTCAAAATCTTACTAAAATAGAACTTTCGATTTGACCGATCCATTTCAGGCTCCAAACAATAAAATTTGGGCTCGATCACTAAAGGTGTCACCTCCTAAAGAATATGTCGTCATATTGTAGATCTCGAAAAATTATTCAATTAAAAAAAAATCATCGATAGTCCAACATTGCTTGTAGTGGATAAAGCAGTCAATATCGAATCTGAGGATCCTCTTCGATCAAATCATGTGCAATGCATATGAGCATGAGCTAAAAGATTTGTATTTTCGTGCATCTTGATACATGGACAAGAACTAGTGCTCCATCAAATGATTTGACAAGCAATAGATCCACTCCTCGTTTTAACAGGAGCTCAAACCTAGAACCAAAAAATATGCATTCAAAGTCCTGTTACCACAACTTCACTAGAAGACAAAATTGCCTCCAACTACGTTCAAAACTTAATTCCTCAACCGATAAATACTTGGTAGTTTGGAAGAGTTGGGTTATCTCCAAACAAACACTTCGAGTACAAAAACTGACCATATCATGATACAAACCTTATATAGTTGCATACTGAAAATACAGAGATCCTTCAAATCACTTATGAGATTGTTCAGCTTGTTGAATAGCTTAACATATCTACTTACATACCACTATTTTTTATAAAAGATTTCTATTGCTCTTTTATATTTTTTCTTCTTATAAATTCTTTATAAATAGTTTTTGTAAACTCTCACTTTTCTAATAAAGGCCGGCCTCTTCATAAAAAAAAAAAAGAAAAAAAAAAAAAGAGTATGAAGACTGACCAAAAATTTGACAATAAATTTCCGTTCCCTGTGGGCTGGGCCGATCTAGGCCCACACATCTTCATGGAATTAAATAAAATTGCAAGGTTACCACCGGTATTTCATGTTGCCGTGAATATATTTGAAGGGGAAGCCTTTACATCTACTCAAGCCCCAAAGAAACTCGAAACCAGTCGGTACCCACCAAAAACTAGAGAGCGATGGAAGTAATGGCTCCCCATCGTATATATACCCTCAGATTAGAGATGTTCGATCTCTGGAGAACAGGAGGCAGCAATGGACTGCTGCATCTGTGGTCCCATGGCCAATTATTTCAAGCCTCCGAGGAACTCCATCTGCTCCAGCTGCTATGAGGGAGCCAAAGGAATCATGGCTTTCATCGACGAGCTCGACGGCGATCGAGATGCCGGCTTTCCTACAACTTCCCAGGGCTTGAAACCCAATATATCCAAGGCAAGCTCCTCCTTGTCAATCCTCTGTTAGGCTGCTTATCCCAGGAATTCTTTTCATCTCCTACGTCTTACATAAATTTTATATCTTGTTCTCAGAAGGATATAGTTCTTCTTCTGATTGATCGAACTTCTTGAATGCATAAAAAGAACCTCAAATGTTGATTTTTTACAGGGGCTATTAATTGCTTTCAAGTGGGTGAGGAAGATGAAAGAAAGGGAGGAAGAACTGAATGAGAAGTTGAAATTTCTAGATTGTCTTGTGTTGGCACTGAGGGATGGGATTCACACGGACATTATGGTGAAGCCAGGCACAGGGGCTCCCTTAGCTGCCCATAGAGCTCTGCTGGTGAGTTCTTTTTCCCCCTAGCTTGGGCATTCTCCAGTTCGCCACCCCTAATAATTCTCCTCATAGTCCTATCGATCACCAAGCATGATGCCATGATCTCCTCTCATAGTAATTCCCTTCCGTGATGCAGGCCACGAAGTCTGAAATCTTCAGAACCATGCTGGGCTCGGATGAATGCAAAGCCCCAGCAGAGGACACCATCTCGCTCCCCGAGCTCAGCCATGATGAGCTCAAATGCCTCCTGGAGTTCCTCTACACTGGAAGTCTGCCCCAGGAGAGCACGGACAAGCACTTGTATTCTATGTTAGTAGCAGCAGATAAGTATGACATCCCTTTCCTCAGAAAGGTGTGCGAGCACCAGATACTAGACTCGTTGGACTCATCAAATGCACTCGATATCCTTGAGGTGTCGGATGTCTGTTCTAATAGAATACTGAAGGATCGCGCTATGAACTCCATTGTCGAGCATGCGGAGGACGTGGTGTTCTCCACAAGATACGATGAATTTGCTCTAAAGAATGCTCATCTGTGCGTGGAGATCACAAGGGCATTGCTGAGGGAGATGAAGGATAAAAAAGATCATGAGATGTCTGGTTGAGTTGGAGAAATTTTTGGCTTCAAGGCTACTTGATGTTGAAAGGGACATAGAAGATCAAATAAGGGGAGAATGTAGACTCGAAGCTTAATAGCAACAGAGAAATGAGTGATGAATTCTCACCTAATTACATGAAGAAATCGTGTATTGAAATTAATAGACATTATTATTACAGTAGTTCTTTTTATTTTAACAAAAAACGCAAAACCATAGATGCGATTTACATCATAGTAGGAGATTTTCATCGCCGGTTAATACTTTAGAGTACTATTACAGTCCATTTCTATAGTCCTTACGTTTCCAAACCTGAAATTTCTAAGTCATCCACAGGCACTTGCAGAGAAAAACTCCTGGTTTATAACCATCAACATGCCGTTACTCAGTTTATAACCATCAATATGTCCACAAAAATTATGCTGTTTGATCCTTTGTGCCATGATTTCTTCTGTGGCCCTGCATTAATGGCTAATGGAGCCATGCTGTAGATGTGTGAAAAACATTATGAAACGTATTTAGCTGCATTTGAAAGTGAACTAAGGGCGTCATTTAACATAGTTATTCCACCCTACTCCAGCCAAAAATTCATTGGAGCACTTAGGAATAAACCATTTTTAGAAGAGTAAAATGGATATTTTAAAAAGTTGGTATATAACATTTTTGTTTTTCAAATATATTTGCCTCACTTAATTTAGGAATAAGTTACTCCACCATGTAGGGTGAAGTAATTTATTTTAAAGTAAAAAGAAGTGGGAAGAAATTAACCTATTTGTGCTAGATTAATTTATTTCACTTCCAAACGTAGCATTAGAGTTTCTTGTAATATGTTAGAACTTAAAAAAATAATAAATAAAAAAAGAAATAAAGATATTTTCCATCAATATTGCCGTGTGCATATTTTTCTTTTTAAAGAGAAAGGGTGGTAGACCTATCCGTCATAAAGTACTTGGAAATGCACCATGCAAGGCTAAATATATATAGTTGCAAGGCAGAGCAATGCGATCATCCTATGTTGCCATGTATAGATCCAATGCATAAATGCAAGCTCGTGAAATTTTAATATACATATATTGCAAAATATGCATAACGTTCTTCCCTTAGGAAACGGGAGCAGGTGCTGCATGCAAAAATCATCATTGATTGTTAGCATAATTTCAGGGACCATATAACAACCCGTATCAGCCCATAATATTTTTCTTCATTAGTGTGACCCTGTATCGGTTGGCATTATTTTTTTTGTTAGCATGATATTGTTAGAATAATTTTAGGAATCACATAACAACTTATATCAACAAGTAATATTATTCTTTATTAGCATGATCCAATATCGGCCTTTATTATTTTTCTTGTATGAAGTCTGTACACGAGTGTATGTATATAACTTCTAAGATGTGCCGAATATGATGGAACTAGCAAATAATATCACTTTTTTCTCTCTTTTTTTTTATTCTTTTATAAATAATTTAACATGGTATCGGAGCCACCGATCATCTAACCTGCCGCCACCATCTTTTTCACCTTTGTTATAACCGTCATTGTCATATCTAGAAACTTTGAAGACCTCCATTGTCGATCTATCGATTTTTATTTCCGGGTGAATCAATACTCGAAGATCCTATGTTTTTGGTGGATCTGCAAATCTTCTATTTCGCCGCAGATCCTCTTATTTTCTAGTAAATCAACATTCGAAGATCTCATTAGTAGATCTACATATTCTGATAGATTAATATCTGAAGATCTTTTATTTTCTAATAGATCCGCAGCTCCTCTCCACCATTTTTTTTCTCAAATTTAGATCTTCGATCGTCTCTCTTCATCATTGCATGTCCTTTCTCTCTATCTCCGATTTCATTTGCTTCCTCTGGCTCCTTCACCATCCAATTTGAGGCCTCTTACTCCTCTTCTATGGTGCCTCCATCTGTAAAAATCGTCGATCTTTGGTTGCCTTCTATCTGATCGTCGGTCCTCACTGCAACTATCATCTTCTATGCATCATCTCACTACCAAGTCATCTAAAGTAGCCACAATAAACGATACAATACTCTACCACATCAGTATAGACAAGACATATCATCTAGCCACATCATCATGGACCGGTCATGACATTCTGCCACATCATCGTCTGTTCATCCGCAAAGCTTGCCACATCAGTTGTTTTGCTATATCACCACAATGTAAGAACCATGTTGGCCACTAATCAGATATAATAGTCCATGTCATTGAATATATATATCAATTAGTCACATTAGTTTGCCATGTTATTAGACAAGTTAATTAGCTGTATTGGCAGCTATATTAGTCTGTCATGTTAACTAGACCCATTGACAGACACACCAGTATGCTATGTCAGTTAACTATGTCAGTGGATACATTAATCTACTGCATCAGTTAGTTTTACCTGTATTATAAAATACATCAGTTTGTTGCGTTAGCTCCTTAATATGTTGCATCAGTCTCAAGCTGCTATGTCGACTTCTGTTATGCCATATCAAATTCTATATTGTCACATCAGCTTGGTACATCAATCTGCTATATCGGCTTCTGAATTGTTATGTCAACTCCTAATCTTCTACATCAGCTTTTAAGCTGCTATAACAGCTCGTGTTCTGCTACATTAGGCTCTGTGCTACCTCGTCAGCTCTTAATATACCACCATGTCAGCCTCTAAACTGCTATGTCAGGTCCTAGTCTATCACATCAACTTCTGAGCTGCTGCTTCAGCTCTTGACCTATAGTGCCATCTTAAATTAAGGGGGGATGTTTGCATAATTTTGGAGATAATGTAACAACCTAGATCCTACATCGATCGATATTATTTTTTTTTATTAACATGATCTTTTTAGAATGATTTTAGGGATCATATAACAACTTGTATTAGCGAGTAATATTTCTCTTTGTTAACATGATTCTATATCAATCTATATTATTTTGCTTGTAGGAAGACTATATATGAGTATATATAACTTCTGAGATATACCGAATATGATAGAACAGAAAAATAAAAAAAAATCATTTTTATATTTTATTTTTTTTGCAAATATTTTAATATTGACTAAAAAAAAAAAGAAGAAGAAACGGTATCAAATGCAAACCACAAGTACCGGTTTTCCGCTCCTTTTCTTGGCTGCCTTCGTATTAGTTTTGAGGAACTGGTAAACTGCTGGCCGGTAAACTGCTGGTTTCTCAATATCGTAGTGCTTCTCTTGGTTAAAATTTGGAGATGCTGCAAAGAACCTATTTACAACTAATTTAACAAGAGCTCATGAAAGCATTGGAGCAAATATAATCTGTTGTTCTTTTCAAAGGAAATTATTGTCATTTTTAAAATAAAAGGAACTAACATATCCTATTTCATAGCTTTCTGGCTCTTAAGAAATTGACTCTATCCTTTCTTAATTTTCAAAGGATAATATTACAAAAGTTGTTGCACAAGGAGCATAATACTTCTATCTAAGTATTTCATTTTTCACCATATGTATACATAGTGAAGTGAAGACTTGCGTATGCACAGTTACTTTGATAGGAAAGGGTTATATATCAATCTTCTCCATGGAACTGGAAACGAACTTGAGCGTAGTCAAGTGTTTCTCTTGGTTTCTTGTTTCTTCCATCTGTTTCCTTCACCCACATCTCTGTGTACCAAAAAAGAAAAAGAAAAAAAAACACACACGTCTCTTGCATCTCTTTCTGGAAGCTGGATTAAATTTGCTTCTCTATTAAGGAAACACTAATTTGTAAGGAATTGAATAGTTTCTAACTTATTATTTTTTTTGGGTAAACTGGCGTCTCGCTACACATTGATGTGGGTACGCCACGAGCAATCAGAATATAAAATACAATCAAGGCCCTGCGGAATAGGGCCAGTGCCATTCCATAAAAAAGCTCCGGAGTGATGAGCTGCGGAGGAGGCAACCCAATCCGCCGCACTGTTCGCCTTCCGAAAAATATGTGCGAAAGAGTCGAGACTATCCAGAAGATAGCATCCATCCCGAACTATTGAGTGTAGATCTGGCCTGGCACGTCCACCCCTAATAGTTTCTAATTTATAGAAAGATTAAGTAGGGTTAAAAGTTATGTTATGAATTCGGTGCATTTAATTTCAATCAATAAAATATCCTCTTGCCACCGTTATGTTATCAGGAATCAGGCACAAAATTGTGAGCCTTTCACATATCAGGCACTGATCTTGATACATAATTAACGGTCAATCCAGCAAGTTAAGGATTGCCGGCTCTTAATGGTGTCAGTGATGGCCGTTAACTAGAGGGAGAGTCTGGGTTTTGTATGATCAAAGGACGCATCGGGAGAGTCTCAAATGGGCCATGGTAGGAACCACACGGGCCCACGATCCACACCACTTTGGGCCAGAGATCAAAAGGGCCCACAGCAGAAAAGAGCTCTTAGCGAGCTCTGTTCTGTCCCTTGTTCTTTTATGGAACGGGCCTAGATGCCCTGGTTTGTTCCCGTGCCATTTGCGCCTCTTCCTTTCCGTTTTCTTTTATTTCTCTATTTTTTATGTTTGTCTTCTTGTTTGTTGCTCTTTATATCTATTTCATCTTTAACGAAATGCGTCGTGGTATCCCCACCATTGTGCTTAGAAAAAAAAAAAAAATCTGCCGTTGGAAGATTCAATGAGAATTAAATTATTCAACTCTGATATGCTTGCGTATGTGTAGTCCATGATGATCTTCCACGTCCGCGCACCTCACAATATGTGAAGTGATTGCAAGATAATTATGTTTCATTGATGCAAAACATGGTTTTCCAGCCAAAGGCTTGGAAGCATGCATCCAAGCCATTTCTAACATTAGCCATCTAAATTTTAGTGAATAATATCACCGCTCAGCGTGATGACCTACATGCCCTGTTGCATTAGCTCGTAATTGCATTGTAGGATCACTAAATTGTCCCGAACCCAACGCACATAAATGTTTATGTATACATGCGTAAACATGAATCAGTGAATGCATATTTGCATATATAATCGTCCTGTAACAAGTCAGATTTACGAATATATTCATCTTACATAAGAGATTTGTAAGAAGCCAGATCTTTCCAGTTTTATAACTAAAACTAGCAGTAAAGCCGTGTTTTGATGGCGGACTTGCACTGCCAAACACTCATCTTTGGGTGGAACAGGGATATCCTCTGAGACAAGATAAAACTATGTCTGATGGTATAACTCTACTTGGTGGATTCCGGTCGAATTGTTATAACGTGGAATAAGGTGAGAACTTATGCTGACCCTCCTTGTTTGCTTGACTGCCCTATCCCCCACTTTTCCAATCTTCGACACCTCCATCACTGTCTTCCAGCCACCAGGTGTTGCTCGCACAGCCATGCCGGCCGAACTCAGCCACATCTGGTTCATGGCACTTCCCATCTAACGCTCTTCGAACTTTCTTTCTCCATCGGCGTGGTTTCTCCTCCCCTCCTTGGCAGTTGTTCACAGCCCTTGCCAAGGTCTCTTGATCAGCAACAAGGGGCATCATGGATGAGGAGGGCATCATGGATGAGAAAGTCATCTATTTGATCTTCGATCACCTCATCGTAGAGGTATGGGTGCTATATTACTCCTTTTCTTCTTCGGTGTGGGGTTTATCTCGGTGTTTGAGATGAGTAATATGCATTTGCTAGACTCCTGAAATACATTTATTGACAATCCAATTCATATGTTTTGAATATTTGATACATATTTATATAAACTATCACCCATGCTGTACTCAGATGCAAAGATAAAAATTTAGGAACTCCTGATGATTTGGAAGTATTACTAGACTCGATGTGGACCACTTTGGCTACTATGGATAAAGCTGCATAGGGTTCAGGAGCGAAATTCGCTATATTGGAAAGTCGAATTGCGTGCTAGACTTCTGAAGGGGTATGTTTGACCATATGGTGCCCAATTGAGTTTTTTTTTTTTTGTGGCAAATCAAATAACTTTTCAAGCTTTATAATGCCATGCCACCTTCTAAAGAATGTAGCGCGTTTAGCGATCAGACCCAAATTCCATCGTCGAGCTCCAAAATGAGCCGGTTAAATCAAAAATTTCTTTTTCGAAAAATATTTGTACCAAGTTTCTTCCAATTTGGGAATAATTAGGTGGAGTTACTGAAGGCAGGGTTAATATAAAATTTGGAATCTACGTTTTCTCATATTTATTTCTACTAATCATGTTTATTTTGGAAAACTAAGTTCGGTTTAAACTGGAAGAGGAATTTGACAAAAATTGTGCAAGGATGAACTTCGTTATTATAAATAAAAACTATGCATTTTAGGTTATGATCATCAATGAAAAAAAAGAAAAACTTCCTATATCTTTTTTAGAGATTCAAGTTGAACAGGTTGAAAAAGAATTCATCCTTTTTTCCAATCAAGTCAAGTAAATATTAATCATTCTTCAAAAAAAAAAAAAAACTGATTTTTTGTTGCAGAATTGACAATCTAGTGAATCTTTTATGCAAAACTCATATTATGCAAATTGGTTGTTGGAGGAGAAAAAGACCTCGACTAAATAACCGGAAGGGCTTCAGGACTGATGTTCCATAATGAACAATTCCTACCATTCTGATTATATGTGGCTCTTGATAAATTAGTACAAGAAGAACCATCTTGCATGATCAAACCACTTTATAGACATCAGGCTTTGTTTTCCTGCCTTAGTTTTTCTTTTATTTTGGAGGGGGTTCATATATCCAAATTTACTAACAGCATTGATCACTTTCCATGCTTCCATAATACTCAAGTCAAACCAAGGATTCCAAGCACAAAACTGTTCAACTTTTAAGATTTATTTTATGTAGTGCAACATTTAGCCATATTCTTTACACTTGCTTGACCAAAGAGTGAAGAACCTAACTTCATTGAACAGATTTTTCAAACACACAACTAGAAGAAGAGAATCCAAACCAAAAGCAAGCTTGCGCTTGGGACAAAAGGCCAGATGTCTTCTGCTATCATTACTTCTCTTCACTTTCTGTGCATTTCTTAATGGCTTGCAGCACTGCTTGCCTCACCACCTGAGCATCCATGCTCTCAGCTTGTTGCTGCAAAAATTCTCAAACTGAATTTTTCCACAGACACAGAAGGGAATTACTTTTACATGCATCTTTATGCAAAAGCATCGATTGAAACCCAAGCGCATGCATATAGCTCTGACCTTAATTACATGACTTTATCCAATAAATCCAATACTAGTAATGTACTATATATCTACACCCCAGTTCTTGTCAGGTGGCATGTACTTGAATCGATATCTAAGGGTATGCATGTTCATGTTCATCAGGCATTTTCAAAAAATGTCGACAAGTCCATTTTTATGTATTAGTAGTATATAGATGCATGCTTGTATGGTTCTAGCCTTCTAGTTCTATGCCTCTAGTACGCATGGCAACAGTCCATGCATGTACATCATATTTAATTGGATATGTCTGTGTGAACATGCAGAACTTGTTGCATTTGTGCTCCATTATTTTTGTATGCATTGGACTCGTGATGATGATCACCCTTTTAGGTGAAGGTCGTATCATAATATGTGTAGGGGAAAAAAAATCTAGAATGGTGTCACCAAGGAGGTGGCTACCAATAATTAACAGGCCCTACCTACACTGGAGTAACGCATACTGACATAGATCTAGACAGACACACAGTACCACAACGGAATAGTATTCCTCCATGCATACTAATTGCATGTAGACTATATAGAAAGCTACCTTAAGTTGTCTTAACTATGTAGAATGTTTTGGGGGCAAAAAATGATCTAGAATGGATCGATGCTGTTGGGAAACTACTAATATTCTTTGAGACATGAATACATGCCTAAAGGACACATGACCCAGGCAGCAAGACCAAAAATATAGTGCGACATGCATAGCTATCAATTTAAGCATGTGATAAGCTTTTTTTGTTTTCTAAATTATCTAAATGTTCGATGCAGATTAACCCACTAGAGCATGATCTTTAAAAAAAAGAGAGACTTGTTTCATGAATATATGTTTGTGTTTTTCTGTTTCATATGTCTGTGTTTTATTAAAGAGGCCTACTGAATGAGTTTCTTTTTTTTTTTTGGTTCTTACTTCTCCTCCAACTGCTTCTAGGCGAAATGTATCAGCGCAAGAAACATCAGCATCCAGCACATCAAGACCCAGCTCCTCAAAGGCCTCCAGAATAGAGACCAACAAGCCCGGGGAGCTCTTCTCTAAGAATACGTTGATGAGGAAACCTTTTTCTATGGTTTCAACTGTAACCTGCAAGTAAGATGTAGAGATTAAGCTAGGTTGAAGGATAAGAAGATCTAATGAGTGTTAAACCCATAAAGCAAGCCAGTAAGATGAAGTAATGTCGGCAATGGCATCGAAATGTACCATGGGCAAGGGGTTATCTTCTGCAACATCCCGTGAACATGCACCAACCTTTTCCTTCAACTCTTGAATATATTTGGAAGCATCTACTATAATAGAAGTTTTGCTAAGCTGTGAAATGGAAGAAAAAGAAGAAGAAAGAACTGGCGATTAAAAGGACATAATTTTTTAACCTTAAGCATCATTTTTTTTTGATAAATTAATGATATCCTTTGTGATTGGCTATTATACTGGCCTAGAAAGAGAATTAACTATGCGACAGTGGCAGGACCTAAATTGATAAATAAATAATCGGATGCTTAACGAGGCAGTGGAGAAGAGAGAAGCATTAGGATTAGTTTTCTGGCAAAGAATATTTCCAGAGGAGAATGGAATTTTAATACAGTAGAAGGTATTACAAAATGTGTCAGAAACATGCAATTAAGGAATAAAATGTAGATACCCACTTGATAACTAAAACTACAGAACCAAAACCTAGTAATTAGAATAAAAGAAGAGAAAGAATGAATCCAGTAAAGATCGAATAGTTTCAGAAATTTAAGTAGATTACTGCATGGGATTTAGTAACAGAACGAAGGAGCTGCAGCTTCTCATGCAGAGCAGCTTTCTTCTGCTCCCTGGAGGCCATCTCGCTCTCTCTCAATCTCTTTCTCTCTCTCTCGCTACTGCTTAGACGGCGGAGGTCTCCCATCTATATGCATGATTGCCACCCACGGTATCAGTTGCCTGAGTTTTCCAGGACACAATGTCTTCGTGAAATATTAATAATATAGTGTACGGAATTACCCAGTTACCCTTGGCTCTACGTGGCAAGCTCACGGAAATGCCTCCTATTATAATCGCTTTAAATTTTTTGTAGTGGATCACTGAATATAATAATGGATATGGCTCACAGCTGCCATGCATCCTAAATAAAAGCCAAGACATGCATTATCCAAAAATAGATTTTTATTTAGTTTTTAAAAAATAGTGTAGAAGTGATCATGATTAGACCCTGCCACTACAAGAACTTGCAATTCGTGAGAGGAAAATATTGGTGACTAGAGATCATATGGTAAGAGGCATTAGATAACATTTCACAAACTTATATATTATGATTTTTTTTTCTAAAAGGAAGATTGAGAAGACCCAAATAAATTAAGGAGAACTTAACATTTGATTCTTTTTGTTGATTGGCATTTTGCAGCTGGTTCTTCGACTATTAATATTTAATTTTTAACCATGCGCACACATATACGAAATTTGCACATATTTATACTAATCTTATACATAATTATATCATCCCTATACACACTATATCTGTGCACCCATAGTTAATTGTTATTGTATGTAGAGTCAACTATAGGTGTATATGGAACCACAGACTAAAAATTGGAAAGCCTAGGAATTACAGGGTCGGAATTAAACTTTCGATCAATACGGGATTAACCATCAAATGATGATCAATCACACAAGGCATCAATTACCTCTTACATTTTATCCATCCTTCTCTTTTTCAGAGTTCAAGAGAGGCTAATCCCTACATACTAACCTACAACCATTCCACACGACCTAGACGAGAGTTTAAGCCCCCAGATAGACTAAGTTAACAAATTGCAGAACCGCGACTTTATTAATTGAGAGTTTAAGCTCTATCTTCTTGTCCAAGTGACATGGGATGATCCTCTTTGGCCATGTGCTTGGTGATAAATTCATTGAAATGTACTCTCTCTTTTCTTTTTTTTTTTGGAAGAGTTGTGCCATACAGATATAATTCCACTTTCAATTGGTACATTCTTTTTATTTCTTAAATTAGTAGCTAGTAGTTGATAGCAATGCTTGCATTAATATATTATGACTATAGGACTTTGACATGAAATTTTGGCTTTTAGAAAAAGTAGCGTTTCTTCTAATGCTAGCCGCAGCCATTGTTTTCTCTATGCCAATTAGGCATTAAAAGGACATTTTTCTTCACTCCTGTAGCATGTCAAATGGTTTTTATTACCCAAGAGCCCTCACCTCCAAGCTTCCTCAAGATCAATTTCAATAAATTTGTATTGGATGGCAGCAAGAGGGGTGGAGTAGGCTTTATATTTAGAGGCTTTGGCACTAGATTGGTGACTGCTGGAGAAAGCCCGATTTTCGATATCTCGGTCCCTGGGGCAAAGTTAAGGACAACCTAGGCTGGCTTCAGTCATACTCGGCATGTGTTGAGAGCCAACATCATCCTGCTAGAAGATGACTCGACCACTATGGTCGGTTGGACCCAAGGGCTCCCTAGGGAGGTAGGGTGTCACCCTTGCTTCAGGACATTTCGGATATGGTCGGTGGAGGCATCACCTTTAAGGTGAGATATATCTACAGGAAGACGAATAGAGCCACCAATTGAGTTACTTTTTTTATGGCAGATTACTCCGGTGGGATCCTTTAGACTGGTGAGGTGATGTTGCTTCGCATTCTTCGAGATTTGATGTTTTCTGATTTTTCTAAATGTATTCATATCAGAATTGTGTGAATCGTTACCTTTTTTTCATCACCTTTCTTACCTAAGTGCAATGGAAAAATAATAGTACACTCCAAATTTGTGCTTTCTGGCGCTAGCTCATGCAGCTTAGCTTGATGAAATTATAAGACGGCACATGCTAATCCATATTAATTAATCACACCAAACATTCTCCTGCTCTAGATACCAACAAAAGAGCCCACGGAAAAAGAAAGCCACTACCTTCATAGGGCCCCGTACTCCAATTTGAGTGCTCGCCTCTTGAAACATTTGCATCGTCAAAAAGGGTCCGATCAGAAGCAACTTGCCCCTACTCAATATATAAAACTCCACGGCTCCAGTAAGTTAATTAGTATCTACCACCACTTGGAATGACAACAGCTGCAATAATTGCAGTGGTAATAACAACCCATGTACTATTTTATTAGCGCGTCACATGTGGGTTTTTTTTTTGGTCTCATTAACAAATGCGCCAAAAGTACTTGTCAGGCGAAATTCCCTTTATCTTACGTGACGTTCCACTCATCTTTGGTGACGACTAGCCATAAGATATCGCCAAAGACATCTGTTAGAAGATTAATGCTCTCTTTATTTGATGTAATAATCCACTTGATTAGCTAAAGATATCTGTCCAAAAATCCTCGGCAACAGCCATGTGGATCCAACCCCCAAAAAATAGTTAAAATATAATTATGGGACTAGATGAAAATAAATCATCCTGATGCTATTCATAACAATGCAGAATCTTATCCAAAAAAAAATTAGGCAGAAAATATTATTGAAGTACTTTTTTTGAAAATATCTTTCAAGCATAGCCAATGTTGGATTAGATGCACACCCGCTGAGAGAGTCCATGCGAGTGTGTATTTAGTTTCATATTAATTATGCACTGAAAAAAATTTAGGTAAAGTTCTAAGTCATTATATTTAAAGGAATATGTCAATACTTGATTGAAGATCAAACTATTGTTTAGGGATTAAACTCTTAAGTTTTTAATCATATTTATTTTGAAAATAATGGAGAGAGAGTCAGCCTTTTTTTAAGGCTTAAATTTGGAGGCTTAGAGTGCAACTCGCTAATAGATTAGCTGTTGACATGAGAAATTATTCAAGATCATTGGCGGCAATTTAGAAACAAAATGAATAATCAATAAATGAAAGATATTACTGTTTGCAAATATTGAAGCCCTTACAGGTTGTAAATGATGAAAGGAGCGCGATGCAAAATATTCATAGAGTTTATTGCTCAATGCTCCTGTTTTTTTTTAACCGTATGGAAGAAAGGGTGGCAACTATCGTATATCTTCTACTCACCAATTGTAAGGAGAAAAAAAAATTACTAATGGGCAGAAGAAAAAGAAGTGATAGCAATAAGCGACTATTTTAAAATATTTTTAGGTTTAAAGATATATTTAAAACAGAACCAATTTAAATCAATTTCTTAAATCTAAAACAGAATCAACTATTTTATTAGATTGATGACCGGTAGATTGGACTAAATGAATTGTGATAAGTTTAAATATAAAAGTTTTATTTTATATAGAGTTTATGTTCACTCAGTTAGATCAGACTAAGCTAAATTTAAATATAATAATTATATTTTATATATATATAAATTAAAAAAAAATAAAATATATATGTAGATGTATATATATGGGCCGGGCTGGATTAGTTTGAAATAAATGCCTAAAAATTAAAATCAAAATAGAAGTTCAAGAATTTTTCCACCGACACAAAGTTGAATAAGATTTTTTATTATTATTATTTTTACGCACGCTTCCAGTTGGGCTCGAGGGGATGTTTGCGTGGACGCGCGCCCGTGTGCGCGTGCGCGCGTGTGAGAGAGAGAGAAGGGATGATGGTGGGGTAAGCGGGAGAGCGACGTGGATTCGCTGCGGCTCGTGATCGGGGCGCCATCGAAAGCGTCAAGGAGAGAACTATGGCAATATGTGCGTGTGGTTTACGCAAACGCGTGTGAGTTGTAAATGCCTCCAAAGATCCCTCACGGGCATCTTCATATGTTAGTCACCGTGGAAGAATGACTTGACTTGGTGGACAACCAGATTAAGGAAAAATAATGAAAAATCTAGATAGCAATTCAACAAAATTACAAAAACCAGAAGGAATCAATCATCCAAAAAACAAGAAAACACAAATACAAACTTCAAAATTTGGCATGTCTTACACACTTCATTGTCGACACAACATCACTTATTATTGCTCCAGAAAAAGCAATAGAAAAATCACATTCTCCCATCAAACCTCAGAAAATAACAAAAAATCTTATATATAGAGAGAGAGTAACAATTTTATGGATATATATGGATATCGGGACCTTTTGAGAGTTAGCCAGTAAGAATATCAACAAATCCTTGGATGGATTTCTGCAAAAAAAAAAGATATTATAAATATGGGTAATATTGTAGACAAATTTGTGCTTCCATGGTTGCATAATGCAATATTTAAATAGTTTACGAGACCTATATTACAAGTAATGTCAAAATAACCAATTTATTTCATTTCATGGTGTAACTAAATAGCCAAAATTTGTAACCACGAACTCCGATATGAAAAAAAAACTATAATTATATGAACTGTGATTTCCTAGATTACTATTCTAACTATCTAGATTTAGGATTTTTGTTATGCCCATCCATAAGCTATATTTTTTTAAAATTATTATCTATATATATATACCTATCAAAAGTAAAAGTATGTTTCTTTGCAGTACGAACTAAATGTGGACTTTTCTAAAGATATTAATGCACAAGGGTGATAGTGTCATTGTACATTTAAAGCAGCTACTTATAAATGCCCTGATTCAAAAATCTAACGGAAGAGATATCATTGCAAATAATAATTTTCAGACAACAAAAATGTAATTATTTATTTGCAAAAGTATATATGGGAAATTATTAATTAATTTATATACGACGATCATTCATAAATATTACAATTTATTAAAATGGATTCAAACTATACCCTTTTTTTTGTTACCAGATACATACAGTAGAAACAAGAACCGAGTATGCAAACAGCACCCATCTTTCTATCATGGCCATGGAACCAATAAGTATGCAAGGATAACTCTCCATCCAAACGCCAATTGGGAAAAGGCATTCCCACTTTCTGTAAGCATTTGCACAAGGAAGCGCTTTCACTCTAAAACTTGAAAGGGTGGCATTTCCATGACTTCTAATGAAGGAAATAATGAGCAAAAAAAATAAAAATTGGAAAAGGCTCGCATTAAGAACATGTAAGAACTACAGGTATTATTACGAGGCTAGCCAGCTCTCAGTCTATTTTACAAGAATCTAAAAAGTTTTGACCTCTTGGAATCCAAAGTTATTTCTACAAATTAGCAGTCCTCCGTGCTTTCTACAAAAGAAGAGACGTTATTTACTTTGAACCCGATCTTTCCTCCATCAAGACATATTGATAATGGCGAAGTGCTGCATAGGCTGCCCTATGCTTAGGCGCAGCTAGCAATCACACAAAAGGACATGATATGGATAAGAGGAATGGTATGTTGGCCCGATTCAAGTTTCATGTAGTGAATGATTGAAAGAAAAGTAAAAGAGGGGACATTTCTTTAAATTTTCATTTTGTACTTGAGAATAAAGTGGAAGCATTATTTAGTAAGCTTATCTTGAACGAATATTTGAAAGAAAATATCACATAGATATTCCACTCACAACCTCTTCCTATGAGGATGAGTTTGCTATGGTTTCTTTTTTTTTTGTGTGTGTGGCCATCATATGTGCAAGAAAATATAAAATATATAAATAAATTTACCTCATTTATCAACTTAAGTTTTTGGGACAAGTGTGATTTTAATATGGTATCAGAATAGAGGTTTTGAGTTCGAACTCTGTCACCACACTTTTAAACTTTTAGGACAAGCTTCTAACAACCATACAATATCACATTAACATGTAAAATCCTTGCACATAAGAGGTGAGTGATCAATATGGTAAATCGAACATCCTAATTGAAGCTACACATGCAACTCCCCGTAACCTTTTTTTTTTTTTTTCCTCCTAAGATCCATGCATGTGTTCATCCGATAGTCTTTTACCTTAACATAGGCAGCACATGTACCGACTTCGTACAAAGCAGCCAAGGCTCAATACACCAGCTCAAAATATTATCTTCATTAAAACAAGATAGCCACTCATGTATGATTAAAATTTTTTCCCACATATTTGCATATTGTCCTTTCCAACTCACGTATATACATATACATATACACATATATAGATACACATATATATGTATATGTATATATGTATGTATATGTATGTATATATGTATATACGTATTTATTTGTTTCTGAGAATAATAATGCAAGGCAATGTAGCCATTAATTTCCATTCTTTAACAGTTTTGCTCGGCTGGGGGTAAGCCTTCGCTCTAGGGTTGTCTTTTAGCAGCATTTAGTGCCTTGGACGTTTTGGTAGACGTTTTAACCAAAATAAGTCGGGTACCGGCAAAGTACGCAATTAAAAAAAACCCGAACTAGCTTTAGCAAGAGCTGGCTAGAGCCAAGCAGGGGCCAATATAAATAAGTGTCCTGCAACCATCTCGTGACCTTGGAATGCATGACAACTCATGAGAGATGGGAGTATCCATGGGTGGGTAGTCCTTGTTTCTTTCACCATGGGATCTGGGGTTCCAATGGGTCCATACGTATCGCTGGTCCAGTGCCTCGAGGCCTCGGCCATTGTCCTCAGGCCACACGGCCAAATCACGTACCCTTCTATATTCACATGCAATGCCCTACCATCCATCATTGCCGCACAACGAACCACCCATGCACTCTTGCCTTTGTCTCTAGTCCTCCTTGCTGAGTTGGCCTGCTTGAAGTTTTCACGACATTAGAGCTTGATTAGTAGGTTTTCCACGCAGTACCCTATCCTTTCCTTTCTCTCGTCCATCGTTAAGGATGTTGAAATTTGGAAGCCTTTGTCTCCACATGGTAATCATTGATTACAAACTTGTTTAGCAACCGAACTGCGCATGTTTTTTGTTTCTTTTTCTTAGTTTACGAGCTAAGGGTAAACATGTGATCACTTTTGGATCCTCTTGAGCTTAAATGGTGGATTTCAATTAAATCATCCATCGATTCTGGCGTGTTGATCAATGTATGGTGGTGATGGAAAGAGCATGTGTAGATGATGTGTTTATATATAACAGAACAGGCCTCACCCTAGCAGTACAATCTTATATAACAGAAATGATCATCTAGATCTATCTGTATAGGTTTAACCTTCACCTGGTCGTCCTGATAACTAGGAGAGGTTTACTCGGTCTTCCTAAAAGACTGAGAGCTCCACGATGGTTGTTTAGATCTAACCTAAAGACTACGCATACTGTTACAGCTTAGTTATAGTTCCTGTATATATATATATATATATATATATCTTTGTAATCATGATAGCGATATATAGAAAATACGGTTCTTTCCACCGTGTTTCATCTTCTATATGGTATCAGAGCATCATTAGTTCACACGAGCATTAGATCCTCTTGGTTTTTGCTCTTTCTTCCGCTCATGGCTGATGCTAGTTCCTCCACCAACCCAATCGTGAACAATCTTGTTTCTGTTAATCCCACCACTCTTCTGGTAGCTGTGATCAATGCCTCCTCTCAACTCCCTCTTAAACTCACGCCAACGAATTTTCCATCTGGGCGTGCCGGTTTATATCCTTGCTCATCGGCTATGATCTGATGGGCTACATTGATGGCAAAATCCAACGTGTCCATCATGTGTCCAAACTTGTACGCAACCACTCACCATCCATCAAAGCATGGACGGCATGAGACATCAAACAGGGCTCGTGAGTTGGATCTGAATTAGTAGCTGGCTATGTTCACTAGTTGATTTGATTTCATGACTCACCGCTGAGAAAAGTTTCCATTGATCAGCCAGCCTGACCGCATGCCGATCGAGCAGCCTATTCCTATTGACATGGGACCATTTTGTAGAAATCCTCTTGCGGTTTGCTTGCATGGCTTGCAGCCACTATGGACTTTGGTCCATATGTAAGCAGTAGCATGGCCCAAATCCAAAGGAGGGCTTATGAAACATCCCATGGTTCCTAGATCGCATAATAGCAAAAGGATGGTCCAGAAGAGATTAATCTTTTATACCACCAAGTGTTTGCTTGGATGGCATCAAACTTTATTACTCGAGCAAAAGGGCGAGGGTTCAATCCAATTGGAAACAGTGCAAGAGGGGGTGGGTACAAGGTAAAAAAAAAATGAAGATAATTAACCACTCCTAATAAAAAAAAAAAAAAAAAGAGGAGGAGGAGGAGGAGGAGAAGAAGAAAGAAAGCTTCATGTTTATAACTAAAAAATTCAAATGCAGCCATTCTCGCAAAAAGATTCAGCATATATCTATAATTTGAAGCGAAAAGCATCTCATTTCTTTTTCGTTTGCGGGTAGCATGTTAAACCACCAACCCATGCACTCTACATAGAAGTACAGAACTATCTAGATCTGACATTTTTTTGTTTCAAATTAAATATTAATTTACATCTTATATTAACATTTAGTACATTCTAACATATTCAAAAATCAAATTATTAAAAATTAAAAACTAGACAAAATTAAAATAAGTTTTTTTTGGCAAGTATACCTCCTAAATATATGAAATTACATGAATACTCTCATAAAATTACTATTTACATGTATATCCTTCTTCTTTTTTTTTTTTGCATATGTACCCATATCATTTAACGTTATTACAAAATAAACGGCTTAAAATTAAAATGACTAAAATACTTTTATGGATAGATTTGCAAAAAAAGTTATAAGGGTATATATGCAAACAACAACTTTACGAGGATATTCGTATAATTTTTCATATTTAGAAGAGTATACATTTACAAAAATCTATTAAAAAAATAAAACTTAGATAAAATTTGTCAAGTCTTTTATGATTCAGTTGGATTGACAAGTCAAAAAAATATGAAGTCATATTGTCAATTTTCTTTTGTAAGATTTTGACTTAATCGATTTGGAAAATCAAGTGATCATTTGAGTAATTCTATTCTTCATTTAATTTTGATATAATTATCATTATTGAATCTGTAACATCTATATATTCGTCGTTCTTTTTTAAAAATTAAAACATATCAAATTTAAATTAATTATAGATGCTTAGATTGGTAAAATATTTTTTAGTGATTTGTAGATGTTGAGTTGTTGATTATTTTTTAGGCGAGAATTTCGTAAAAGCAACATGATTTATTTTATAAAAATTGATATTAGTATAATTTAATCTTTTTTTGTTATTTTTTTATTAATGATTATTTTTACTAGATTTTGATCATTTTTATTGATTTTTTTTAAATGTATACCCTTCTAAATATGCATAATTATATGAATATTCTTACAAAATTATTATTTGCATGTCGATCCATATAAAATTTTCTTTTTTCATGTATATCCATAATTTTTAATTTTTAATTATTTATTTTTTAAACTGCGTTACATGGTATGGTACATATTATAATAATAATAATAATAATAATAATAATAATAAGTATAATGTAAAATAATTTTATAAAGATATTCAGATAATTTTATATATTTGGAAGGATATATATAAAAAAATTATTAAAATATCACGAATCTAATAAGTAGTTTCCTCCCGACGTCGTCAACAACGTGCTCTCCAAACTGCATCTGCCACGGGTCCAAGGCCATATTAATGCAGTGCATGGGTCCTGAACGCAAACGAATGGCGAGTGCACCGCAGAAGGGTAACATCCCTCCGGAATGGAGGGTCCGCAGCCCCCCCGTCACTTCGTGGGCCCCTGGACAAGTGGCGCACACGGCACGGCTCGCTAGGCAGGTTGCGCACGACCGTGCCCCAGAAACCGTACATTCGGACACTATTCTTTTTGAAAGAGACTCGACCACAGTGATTAAGTAGGTATGAGATCGAATGAGCATGGCCGAGGAGAAACCGTTGCTTCACGATACCTGCAGTCCACTAAAAAAGTGTGTACCTTACTAGGCAACGTACGTCTACAGAAAGATAAATGGGGCTGCTGACTGGATTGCCTCTTATGCGGCTCAGCATTCTGGTGGCTTTATTTGGACGGCCTATTAAGTGGTGCCGGAGTTCTTGGATAGCTTTTTACTTTTTTCTATGTTTGCCGCATTTCCATCTGCAGGGTGTGAGCCGTTGTTATAAAAAAGAAAAAAATGACGCATTCTTTTGCCCTCGTTGCATGGTTGCCAACCCACTTGTTCTTTCCTTTGCTGCTTATCATTTTAGAGATCGAAGTTTTCTAGGCCAGTTTTATATCCATTCCGTATTTTGTCAATTGGCTCAAATGGTAATGCTCGGACGCACATGCCTCGCGAAAGAGCTTGCCGACCCTGCCGTGACTTCTAAAATTAAGTGGGAAAACGAACGGCAGATCCCCCAGTTCTCATGGAAATTTTAAGCGTGGTAGAACTTTAACAAGCCTCAAATATCACTCATTAAAGTTCGTAAAACTCGCAGACTGCTCGCTCATCAGCATAGACAACAGTATACTTGTAGTTATCCGACGTTCATTGTCTGCAACAGCCAGCAACGGTAGGTATATGGTTTCTAGTGACAACTTCTTTTGCGTAGGTTGAGACAGAGGACCTGCAAAGTGAACATGTGCATTAAGTTATTTATTTTTTTTTCTTTTTCTTTCATCTAGGACATGTCTTTTCTATTATTATGTATATCTTGAGTTTACAAATCTTAGAAAGCCAAAAAAATAAATATTTTTCTGAAGCGGAGTTCAAGAAGTGAGCGGACTAATCTGTTAATTATTATAGGACTCCAATTCGAGTCTATATTGACTTACTCTATAATATATATCTCTTATAATACGAATAAAAAAGAATAGTTGAGTGTTCTACACATCGGATGCAGGCTAGAATTTGTGAGAAAAATTTATGTTCTATAATATCTTATTTTCATAGTAAAGCTTCTGCATTGTCTCGTGGATATAGGTCAATAGATCAAACTATATAAATATTGTACACTTTTGTTCTTTTCTTATTTTTTTTCATTTTTGTTTCGTGTGATTCTCCTGTTTACCTCACCATCTACAAAATTTTAAAAAAAATAATTAATTTTTTTTATTTTAGATTATCTTTCTTTTTAGACTTGGTTATGGTTGTACTAGTAGTCCATTAATTAGCTGTAAGTGGAAAGTTCAAAGCTAATTTCAACTTTTGCAATCGACAAGCCGGTGAAATTCATTGATCAATGGAAATTAACCGTTAATCTACCGCATGGGCAGGCATACAAGCTAAGCCCTTGTAAATGAAGAAGAATGCAATTCTTATATTTGCCTCCTATTTATGAAGGAATCTACATTAGAACGTGTGAACACGACCAAGCTACAAAGTGACAATTAAAGTAGCCTTTCCATGACGGCATGTAGATCCAATAAAAAAGAGTAATTCCCCAAGTGCATGAATGCCTGCACTTAATTGACCGTTTGTGGACCCATATGGGCCATTCAATTGCAATTTTTCTGTTAATGGAGCGAATCTTATGATTAAAAAAATTAAACATAATTTTATGCGGCATCTTTTTTCTTTCTCATTTTTAGAATATTTTTTTATCGATACATACCATATAATCAGATGATACTTATCAAGCAAATTACTCATCTAACAAATCAATATATATAGATCTCTATATAAATCGATACATAATTTCAAAAACATTATGTTCACCGGTACACAATACATGGCCATATAATATACATTTAATAGATTAATTATCTAACAACCTAATACATACCTCTGAGCAAATAGATATATAGTTTCTAGAATATCATATACACCAATACGCACTACAGAGCAAGATGATAAATACTCGTTGACTTCTTAATACATACTACAAGCTTCTTTGATACATGCCTAGTAGTGATCTAATACATCTCTAAATAAAATGATACAGTTTTCAGAATATATTTTTTGCTGATACATACTACATTGCCAAGTGATACATAACAAATAAATTAGATATTTAGCAAGCTAATATATATTTGTAGATAAATTGATACACAATTTTAAAACATGATATTTATCTATATCAATATATTGTACACAGTTTTCTAGCTTGGTCTAATATAAAAAATTATATACATACTATTTTTAGATTTCACAAACTCTTAAGTGCAACTTAATCGAACATCATATGAGGTTCTCATGATCTTCGGAAGTTGTGATGCTCATTTCGACTTCCAATGTGGATGATCTTTCTCTCAAACCATAGCCGATACGCAACTCAACTTCCTATGCAGAGGATCTTTCTTTCGAACCATCTTTTAGACCTAATCAATACGATTAAAGTGATCGACATTGGACAGGTAATTACCAAAACCATCAACACGCCCTTCAAAAAGAGCGGTCGGCATTGCTTCATCCCTTTCAACTAGAGTGGTCGGTGAACGTTGAAATGGATGCTCCTAGATCTCCTGCTTCAGCTTCAAAATCCAACGCAAACTCTGCCATTATTATGCTCGCTCGGCCTTCGCCAACTGGTCCCATTTAGTGCAGGCGTGCTACCCTTATTGCCGAACTTTTCCCAGTTCCCAGGTAACTCCAAGCAGACACAGCTAGCTAGCGTTGTCATTGAGGTCCATTTCATTCCACCAACCAATTAGCACAATGAGTGCAGGTTTACACTCAAGTTTACAAAAGATCCATGGGAGTGGCATCATAATCTCGTCGGCATGACACGGGCAGAGTGCATAAAATTATGGAAGCATTATATTGCATGGGACCAGTCTAGTTGATGAAGAAGTGCGTCGCATCAGCTATATCCCATGAATCTATCTCGTATTTGGTTTTTCGCTTGCAGTAGTTCTCCATTTAGAATAATTTGGTTCGGAGCTCCATCACTCAGATGCCAATCTTGTTTCTTTCGACACGAGAGTACAGAAGAAGTCTTTTCATGATTCAATGATTTCGCGACCTTCTCGAGCAAACAGCTACATGGCACCTTGTATGAGAAGTATTACGCTTGTGGTAGAGATCCATCCATTTAATCCATCTTTTACCTGGCCCTGAAGCCAAAAAGTGGCAGCCGAAAGATTGAAGAGGGAAACTACGCTGACGTTCAAGCAAAAGCTACTTTCCAACAAAGAGATCGAAAAGGACAAGAATTCTGGTCTACTAGATTCACATCAGGCTGAAGAATTCAAAGTAGAATTAATGGCGAAAATAGAATCTTCATTTTGAGCATGTGGTGCCTGTTTGATGAGCTACAGAGACTGTAACGGTGTCCCGTCCACACCCTCTCCATTAGCCGACTCCGGTTTGCATTCAATCAATAGAATGAGTGGAGGCTATTCAATTTAATTAAACAAAATCAATAGAGACTGTAACGGTGTCCCGTTCACACCCTCTCCATGGTCCTTCTCCAGGCCAAGCGAGTTTCTTCTGATACCGTCTGCTGCAATTGATGTAGATTGCAATGGAAGATACAACTAAAAAGTTTATTTTTCTAAGTTAGTTGTAGATATGCATAACCTGACAAGTAAGCTATATTTTTTAGGATGATATCGACATTATAATATGAAAAAAAAAATATAGTGGGAAAGAAAACACGGATTGATTTAATATGATATGAAAGAAATTGTGGTCTGAAACAAGCAGAACCGAGAATATATTAAGACATTTTAAGAATCAATTGAAATTTCAATTTTGATACAAGTTATAACCGTCTAACCAGTAATGCAGGAGTTCTTGAAGCCTGTTAAACAGCTTTAAATGCCATTAGTTCAGCAGGACCCCATAATTGTGACCACCATTTGAGAGCCATCCACATAATTACAAAAATCTCAATCAACTAATTAAACTTCTCTAATATACTTGACCATTAGTTCAGCGAAGTACTCAGTTGACGTGCCCACTTCCCATGCAGTGAATCTTTTCCACGCAATTGGTGTGGTACCTCCTCATGGGACCGGCCTCATTTAAATTTTAAAATAATAATAATAATAATAATAATAAAAGTTAAAGATGGTGGTTTAAAACCACCGGGCTGAGGCAGGAGTTTTCGGGTCTCCCAAGGAATAGAAAAAAAAAAGGTGTAATTTTGTCAAATGGTTGAATGATTGATTTTATTCAAATTTAGCTGAAATTTCAGTATGTTGTTGCAGACATTGAAAGCTACGGATTGAACGGTTTGGATCTTTGAAAAACTTTATCTATTGACTATTTCAGGTGTCAATAATTGGTGAAATCTATTTTCTATTTTATTGTTTTTTTTTGAAATCCATTAGTTTGGTCATGAATGTACGTGGAAGCCTCTATTTGATATAGAGAGTATATATTGTAATTTCATTATTTTAAATAATAAAAAAATGGCTGAATTAGATTTCGTTTTTTTTTCCAGTACATCGAAGATTTTTTATGTTAAAAAAATAATGTTACCTCTTGTGTGTGGATTTGCTTATTAATTAATTGCTCGAGTAGATTATAAAGATTATTGTTGTTTGGTGAGTGATTTTTAATTACACAAAGAGAAAAAAAAATGTTTGCGGCATCATTAGTTTTTTTATTGTATTTTTCCAACAAAATTCAGGTGCAAAATAGAGAAAAATGAGTAATGTAGGGTAGCTAGTTTTATCATCCTCAAAATAATTCAGTTTCCGCACTTGTGCCCAAGGCATTAAGAACATCTACATGTCTTCTAACTGATGGGGACATCAGAGCCCTTCATCCAGATGATCCTGAGCCCTCGGATTGAATCAGACCCGTTTATTTGCATATTTATTTTATTTTATTTCTGGGTTTATTTGCATTTAGGGATTTGTGGTTTATTTTATTTCTGGGTTCATTTGCATTTTAGGGCTTATTTGTGTTATTTGTGGGCTTATTAGGAGTTATTTTTGTGTAAGGGGGGTTTCATGCAAATTGTGTATTTGGGCCCTATATATAGGGAACTATTTTCTTGATTAGGGTTTAATGAAGAATTAAGAATTTCTTTTCCCCCACATTTTCCTCTTCTTCTCTTCTCCTCCCTTCTCCTTCTTCTCTTCTTCTTCCTCCTTCTCTTCTCCTCTTATTCTGCTTCCATTTAAAATTTGGTTCTACATCAACTTGGTATCAGAGCAAGGCTGGTTTTGCCCCTGCTGCCAAAGCCCCGATCCATCTCCCGGCTACTTCTTCCAAACCAAAAAAAAAAAATTTCTCTCTCTCGGTTCAAACCAGAGGAAAAAGGAAACCCCTTTCCACCGGCCACCGCCCTAGTCATCCACTCCACCAGAATCTCACTGAAGTCTCCCCCGATCACCCGAGACTTCATCTGTCTCTTCCCTCTCGGTTCTCATCAAAAAAAAAAAAGAAAAGAAAACTTTCTGTAGCCGAGAGAGGAGGAAGAACAGCAGCCCCTGTGCCGGATTCTCCCTGCCCGTCGGCGCACTTGATCCGCCGCCGCCATCAGTCGCCGCCGCTTCCCCCACCACCGGCAAACACTGTCAGCCGGTGTATGGCCGAGCGCCGACGGATTCCCGGATTCCTGTGGCCGCACGAATACTACGCCGTACGTCGACCACGGACACCGGAGCGCGTCGAAGGGCCACGTGTGACTCCCGCTGCCGGAAAGAGGAAGAGCGTCGCCGACCTATTTTCGACCTTGTCCCTCGGCACTGTCGACGCACCCGCCGACCACCGCGCACAAGGAAATCCCGGCCGCCACCACGACCAGCCGCCGCTTGTCGCCGCCGACAACGGAGCCACGACTGCAGTCTCCATCGCCGTTCCGTTCGGCCGCTCCGCAACCACCGCCGAAGCGACCGGAACGCCCTCCCGAATCGATCGGGAGGTTGAAGAAGAAGTTACGGTAACGGGTCGGTTCTAAACCCGTTACCCCAACCCGATAACCCGGGTCTTCAAAAAAAAAAAAAATTCCGTAGGATCACGTGACCTGCACGTGTTCCCAAAAAAAAAAAAAACTAACCTCTGTGACTCTGTCTCTGCCGAAGGAAACCCTAGGGGTTTCCGCCGCTTCCTTCGCCGCCGTCGCCGAGCTCAGCCTGCAGCGCCGCCTCCAGCCGCTCCGCCTTCGTCACCTCCACAGTCTCCGCCGTGCCGCCGAACCCCCACGAGTCCACCGCCGCCGTGCGACGCCTCCTTCGGGCGCCTCTTTCCCGCGGCCGACCGCCGACGATCGAAGCCGACCGTCACCGAGCCCCGACGACGCCCTCCCCGCCGAGCCGCACCACTTGCATACCCTTCGCCACCTCCGCCCGTGTCGCTCCGCCTTTGCCGCTTCCGCCCGTGATGCCTCCTGCCGCCGACGAGATCCGCCTCCGCCCGTGCCGTCTCCTGCCGCCGCCTCGCCGTCCCCGCCGCTCCCGCGACCGCCCGATTGCCACCACCGCTGCATCCTTCCCCGCGCCCGCGTGCTCCACCACTGCCGCCGTGCGCCGTTGGCCGCTGCCTACTCCGGACGGACCGCTTGCAGCGCCCATCGCCGAGCCTTCGTCCGAGCCGCTCCCATCCAGCTCTCATCCGCGATCAGGGACACCCCTGTGTGCCAGGCTGCCAGCCAAGAGGTGGCATCAGGCCACATCCGAGCCCGACCGGCCTGGCCCAGTTATCCTAAGCAGGCCGCCAACCCAGGCCCGTGCACCGTGATTTGAGCGCGGCCCAAGGCCCTTGGCCGCAGGCCCTGTTTCAGGCCCGATCCAGAGTGTTCTTCAGCCCATTTCAACAGCCCAGGAATCCTTGTGCTGTAGATCCAGGTCCACAACTCCAGCTAGCTCTGCCCGGCGCCAACTTCGTGTTCGAGACTCCACAACGGACGCTTCCGGTTGACTGCATCCGTCACAGGTGATAGGTTTCTACTTTTTCTGGCTTGTTCATTTAATTATGTTCTGGTTCTCTTGCATGATAGCCACATTTTGAAAACCTACTTTTGTTGTCAAAATTTAGAACATAGAACCCCTACTTTCAAACCCATTCTATTCGCCTTTTAAAATCTAGATATTAAATTAGCACACCTTAGTAACAGGACGTTTCTCGATATTATTCGATCAGATTACTTTAGGATCAGAACAACTGTACTACTTGATTGCAATCTAACTTCTTAAATTGAATAATCTTAATTCTTAATTCGAATAACCGAAGTAAAATCAGCAATATTTAAATTTTAAGTTATTATTGTGAAGACTTGCTGATTTCTGAAATCATAATAGATTGCATTAGTAGGTTGTCCTGCATCAAATTTGGTCCTACATTATAGTTATTAGGGTTTCATTAGTGACACTGCATTTCACATCATCATCCAGTGTCATCATTGCATGCCAACCTGTAGTGATATGGAGTACTATCTCAGTCAACCTAAAACCCCTGTAGCTACCATGAATTCCGATATTTTGAGGTCTATCAAAGAACAGATCGTTGCCATGCGGGCTGGATACAAGGAATTCAAACAAGAGATCCGTGAGCTCGTGCAAAATTCTAGGACCCCTAAATCGCCAGCCCCTGTTACAGCCCAACCTAAAATCGGTTTGGTCGCACCACCTGTAGTCCTTCCCCACTCTCCTAGGCACCAAACCCAATACTCTAGGTGTCAACAATTCGGCCACATAGCGCCCCAATGTTCCACTAAGACCTACCCGATTACTGAACCAGAAGTTAGGAACCAAGAGGCCGAATATGTCGAAGAAGTCTATGAACCAAATATAGAAGATTACGAAGAAGACTTTGAAGACGAACCTATAGAATTAGATTTTGTCCAAAATGATTTCCAAAGGGAGACTATTGATCTAAGTACAACCAAGTCATTTCACATCACTACTGTGGAAGAGATAGTGACAGATATTGAGAGTCAGTCACCTGAATTGGCACTTGTAGCTAAAGATACCCATGTGAAGTCCAATCTTGAACATTCCCCTATAGTAGTTTCCCTTCTAGAGGAGCTTAATGATGTAGTCCCTGATGATCTTCCGGATGCACTTTCTCCGATGCGTGATATCCAACACGCAATTGATCTAGTTTCCGGAGTATTTCTGCCCAACCTTCCACATCATAGACTCAACCCAAATGCATATGCTAGGACTTGGGATTTAATATTACCGACAGTTGAGTTTGCATATAATAGTTCGGCTCATAAGTCCATAGGCATAAATTCATTCGAAGTGGTGCATGATTACAAACCTAGGCAACCCATAGACTTGTTTTTCATGTCTCATCAGTATAGAGTCTTTGAGTCTGTACAATCAATTGCTTCACATCCACATTCATTGCATCAAGAATTCAGCAATTGTAGTCATTTTAATAACTTAAAATGTAAATTCCTTGCTGATTTACACATACGTTATAAAGAGTTAAGTGAAAAAGGTTACGTCATGATAAGAATTAGACTTGAACGATTTTCTTCAGATACGTTTAAGAAATTGCAAACTTGTAGTGCAGAACCGTTCAAAATCTTAAAGACAATCAGTTCGAATGCATATGTTGTGGATCTTCCTGATGACTATGGGATTAGTGCGACATTTAATATTGAAGATTTGATCCCATACAAAAAGATAATATTCATGCCTTCTGACCCCTTTATTGATATACCTACCCATGTTGGACACCTTGACCTATTACCTGCTATTGAGCCACCACTTTCCAAAGTTCATGCACGCAGAGAACAAATAGAACATATATTGGATGAGCAGGTTATTTCAACCAGGAACGGTGGTTACCAACGTTACCTTGTTCGGTGGAAAGGTCGACCAAAGTCTGATGTGACGTGGATTTTCAGAGCACAGTTACAGCGCCTCAACCCCGATCTTCTGGAGCAGTACGACAGCCGACCAGACCTGTACTCGACGGGGTCGAGTTTTTCTCACCCGGGAGGAGTTGATGGGGACATCAGAGCCCTTCATCCAGATGATCCTGAGCCCCCGGATTGAATCAGACCCGTTTATTTGCATATTTATTTTATTTTATTTCTGGGTTTATTTGCATTTAGGGATTTATTTGTGGTTTATTTTATTTCTGGGTTCATTTGCATTTTAGGACTTATTTGTGTTATTTGTGGGCTTATTAGGAGTTATTTTTGTGTAAGGGGGGTTTCATGCAAATTGTGTATTTGGGCCCTATATATAGGGAACTATTTTCTTGATTAGGGTTTAATGAAGAATTAAGAATTTCTTTTCCCCCACATTTTCCTCTTCTTCTCTTCTCCTCCCTTCTCCTTCTTCTCTTCTTCTTCCTCCTTCTCTTCTCCTCTTATTCTGCTTCCATTTAAAATTTGGTTCTACATCACTAACTTTAGGGGATGGTACTAGATTATGAATTCCAGAAACTAGTATGTGCTATTAGTTCAAAGAGACATTTGCCATTAAGAACGAAGTTATCGCCACAACGTAGTAGGATCCTATTCTGCGCCTTTAGATGTATTGGATTCTGCTTTTGTTGTAAACTGTTCTAATCCCCACCTCTCCACAAGAAAGGGCAAGAAAGAATAAAGGCGCGCACGTAAAAGTTTCAGCTGCTGGCCTCTCATTAATAATAATTCTGTTCAGTTAGGAAGAATATTTAGCCACCAAAGTGGAGTAATGATTGATGCCTGTAATTCGGTTGGCAAAGAAACCTAGTTCAGATTTAATAGCAAGAAATCATGGTTATGAAGAGCATTGAATGGTGGAATAATTCCAACTGCGTTCCTGTTTGCTCTGTAATGTAGCAACAAATATTGATGAAGCTTAAAGTAATATTTTTGATTCTGATCATCTGTCAACTACTTCAGGAATTTGCTACACCCACAAAGTAATGAGAGGAGTATTCATATTAATTTAGCAAACTTTACAGAAAGGCCAGTGTGATACATAACTACATAAGCTGGCTTTAGCAATCTCCATCAACTTGCAAAATGTGGTGGGTGTGCCTGAATACGCAAGCAGGTACCCCTACACCAATGCAACTTGTGGCCAGATTTTGATGTCCCTCAGGTCCTGAGAGTTACAATATCATGTGTGATAGCTTAATCTATGCGAGTCATCAGATCTGTAAGAAGTCTTTCAGCAAAACTTTCGAGTTCGGGCATAGAGGACTGTACAAAGAAGAGTGGCCAAGGAACAAGTAGAACCCCATATGATGAAGGTTTTCTCGAAGCATTCAGCCCCAGTGCAGCTATGGCTTCCTTCAGCTCCTTTCTGGTAAAGAAGGGCAGCACAGTAACCAAAGACAAAAGACCCTATCGGTATATTTGTGACAACAATGTTGTGGTTCACGCCAAAATGCTTGTTGCCAAATAGCTCAGAAGTTGCTGAGACTGCAATAGAGGTTATTGCCCCAGTGCATCCCCCAATAATCGCAGTGCTGAGGTACAAGAAATGTCTGCTTGGATTTAGAAGTAGGAAGAAGGCTCCTGCCATTGGAGCCATCAGTGTGGCCATGAATGCTGGCCTTGACACCATGTACCCACTTCTGAATAGATAAAAGAAGAAACGTTAAGCTTGATAAACAGCAGGTCATCATGCAAAAGGGATAAAAATAACAATAAAAGGATTTAGTGAGCTAATTAAGAGTTTATTTTGGCGCAGGATTCAGAAGTACAGAAGCATGCATTATGCTCTTGTTCATCCTCTACTTGAAAAATAGAATTATTCATGAGCTTTATATCATTTCCTAATCACTGCAAAAACACCATCTTCAACGTAACAGGGGAAGAAAATTGCATCGGAACGTAAAGAAAAATCATAAGAGGAATTAGACTGATTCTTAGATGAATTATATAAATTCTTCTTGATCAATCTTATCGTGCACGCAGAAAAGAAAAGGTGGTGATGTAAATGGAGGACTTACTTTGTTGAATAGTAGTCCAAGAAAGATGGCACGAGACGACCAAAGAAACCGAAAGAAGAAGAGAGGGAGACGAGAATAGAAGTCTTTGAGAACCGACGAGACTCCGCTATTTGTCCCAGGTTGTTCAAGAAGACCAAACCCAATGAAGCACTAAACATGTAGCTGAAGAAATACAACCAAAAGTCCACCTTTCTTAATAGTTGAAGGCCGCCAACTTCCATTGACCCTTCTACTTTCCCATCTACAGCCCCTCCTTCCTTCAACTCACAATCAATGACTCTCCCTCCAGTTTTATCCTCATCCACAGTAATATCATGAACCTTCCTCTCCCTCTTGTTCCACCATATCTCTCCTATGACTTCTTTATACTTCACGGCCAAAGGGACCACCAAAGGGGCAGTCAAAAGAATTCCTAGGCTTAACTTATGCTCTCTTGATTCAGACCTGATGCTGCCAAAAACTGCACAAATTCCAGTTGCGAGTGTTATGGCCAACATCACCATGAACCCGCAACTTGATCTTGTTTTGTTTTTGGTCTGTGACTCACGTAGAAATGGTGAAACTAAAAGACTAACTAATATAGGTACAATGGCATTGAGTAGGAGATATGCCTTGGCATTATGACTGGGCTGTGCATGGAAGACTGCATCGGCCACAACCGTGTAGACCTTGGCACTCAAACCAAGATAGCTTGTGGATAGCCCAACTGCAACATGGCTATCAGAAGGAAAATTTTGGATACAGATGAGATAGCAGCAAGTGTTGATCCAACATATGCCATTTCCAGCCAGGGCAGTGAGCATAAAGAGATGCCAGTAGGATAGATGGGTATTCTCTAGGAAGAGAAACTGCATGCCATAGCCTATCAGCCCAAAAGTTGCACCAATCACTGAGACCAGCCAGAGGGGGAGAAAAATGGCCGCAACACCAGAACACCAGCCAAAGAGCTTTCCAGCATCAGAGGCGAAAGCAAGGAAATTGAGCTGGACTTGAGAGATGGATTTAAGATCTTTAAGCTGGGATGAATAGACTGGGAAGTCTGAGTTTGCTCCATTAATAGTTTGGAGCCAGATGGTCCCAACCAAGCTCAGCCATGGAGCAGAGGAAGAGGAAGACATGGTTTCAGAATTTTTCTCACTGCTGGGAGCTGATTCGAGTGGTCGTGTATTTATAAAAAAAAAACAATCATGATAGCAGCAACCAATGGAGATTTAGAATGCTGTGGCTGTGAACCTGACATGTGGTTTCTTGCTGACCAGAATGAAAGTAGTTGATTTCTTCAAGGTCGAATTAACACCTGATGCAATGATGTTGTGGTAGAGAAAAGCTTAAAATCTATTCTATTGACATGTTCAACACTGCACATGAGAGGGTTCTGCGCACATACCTGTTGAGAAACCCAAAGGTTTGAACACAGTGCAGGGGGCAATACAAAGTCACACTCAAGGAGAGTACAGTAAAGAGAGCAAGCAGTAATGTGAACGTGAAGGCTCAATGGCCTAGCAAACGTATGCAATTACGCTATCAACACGTCAGGGGATTTTTAAGGACAAAGTATTTTGCGTGCCCTTCTTCCGCACGTTGCATCACACAGACCCATCACAAACGGCATTCACAAATTAGTGCAGGCCAAGAAAGCCAGAACTGGTTGACGTTTCAACTTTGCAGTTGCAAGCCAAGTATAACTGAACCACCTTGAAACCTTACATAATGTTTTTATGTGACAGATTATTTCTAAGTGGATGTAAGTTTATTATTCTGAGAACTTCTTAATTTTATCTTTTATTTCGTCTATTGTCGTTAGCGTGTTCTTGGTGGTATAACAGGATAATTCACAGTTAGTTTAAATTTGTTCTTTCATGGCATGTGTAATGGTCTTCCATTCTTTTTTCTTTAAAAAAAGGAGAAAAAGGTAAAGAGTTTAGTTACCTCTGCATGGCCATGTAAGTTCTTAGTCGCAAAAGGGAACCAGAAGGTGAAGGAGTTTCCTATTTCTGTTACTCATATTTTGGAATCCCTGAAATCAATACATTTCTTTTATTCTTGAACCAAAAAAAAAAAAGGAAAAAGAGAGTCCGAAACACATTTCACTACCGTGAACATGGAAAACAAATAAAAGCACTTCAGCTTGCATTTGAATTTACTATATAACCACACAAACCAAACAGGGTCTTCATGTCAATAACTACAGACTGTAACATTTGCGCTGGATAGATCTGAGACAATTGAGCAGAGTAATAAAATGGAAGGCATCAAAAGACAGCATGCTAACAAAGGAGCTAAAATAATCAGCCCCAAGAACAGAAATTTCTTTTTAAAAGTTTCATTTATTGCCAATAGAATCACTATAAAGAGAACATGGAATAAAGTTTATCCTTCCATTTTACATCGAAAAATCCATCTACTCTGCATTAGATGGGTGTTTCCTCATCTCCCTACGTACATGGGAAGTTGGTCAGAATATGGTCCTTCCAGAGTAACTCTTTGGCTTCATTTTTATTTCCACTAGCTCTGCACTCCTTGTTGCGGGAAAGATTTCTGTCAATACAATTTACACGGGCCAAGCTTTCTTACATGGATCCACATCATTTTAACTTTTAAGCCCCTTTCATCTGGTGCTCAAAACCATAATCATGCTCAAGGGCGGCCCAGTACATTTGGAGGCCTTAGGCGGATTCAATGAATGAGACCTTTTTTTAATAATAATTTTTTTTAATAAATATAAAATATTTAAAGAAAAATATGAAAATAGATAGCTATCAAGTACATTATTTCAACAAAAATACATAAATGCAACAAAAATCGACAAAAAATCTTTTTAGTTTAATATAATTTTTGAATAAAGGTATGAAAAAATAATTACGTTAAAGGAAGGCCCATAAAACTGATTAAATAACTGAGATATTGCTTGGCATTATTATTTACCATGTCAAGCAAGGGCAGAATAGAAAAAGGTCATCCTACGGCACTTAATGGCAAGGTAAAAGGAAGAATTTGTCCAGAAAGGGACCTCTCTACAAAAGAAAGTAGGGGCATTATGGGAAATTCACTCCATCTAATTAATAAAAGTTCCATCCCACCATCTCCCCTTCAAGCGAGTACCCAAGCAGCATACTTCAACATCACGGCACAGCGGCCGTTCAATCTCCAACCTCCCTTCTTTTCTCTCTCTACCAACCAAGAGGGGGTAAGAAACGGAAAGGAGAAAATTAAAAGAATCTCCACCCTCCAAGAAGTCCATCTCCAATCCCCCTATCTTTCTAGACTTTCTTCCTGATGGCCCAGCTGGATCAGGAGTAATGTGAGGGAAGGAAAACCAAGACCAAAACCAAAAAAGAGAAGGGATGAAAGATATGAGTGCCCCTCTGCAGGCTGGAAAACTCTCTCCACGTCCCTTCCATCAAGGGGCCGGGAAGACTCGTAGCCAGCTCCTGTTCCTGTTTTATATGGAGCTTTTGCTTCCTTTCTGTCATTGGAACGGGGCCTTTGCTTCCTTGGTCCTTGGCCCGAGGCCTTAGGCGACCGCCTCGGTCGCCTAACGCTCGGGCCGGATTCATGCTTATATACATACGTACATCTTCTCTCTTGTTCTTTTTTTTTCTTTTCTTCTTCGGCATCTTAGAACGGCCACATACGACGTACGTACATACACATCGGTTTATACAATTATACTTCCCTTCTTATAAGTAAATTATATAGATGTTTTATCCACCTTCGAAGACCTTAAGAGCACCATCTCACATCAGAAGCAGGGCTCTTGCATATGCGGAGGGAACAGAACTGCAGATTCCGTAACCAATTCCAGGTTTCCTGAGCACAGCCAAATTGCCTAATCTCCACAATGTGGCTGAAAGCAGGCTTTAAGAGGATTTGTGATCCCCAGGCCAATTAATTTATAGTATAAAGTGTCAGCAATTGAGTGAATATATGTAGGGATTTGTTGGAGAGCCATTGGTTAGGTACAGAACCTGCTTTTTTAACTAAATGTTTCATTTTCAGATCCAAAGATGCAGTTTAAATGTTCATAATTTTGCAACTTGAGACCTGAGTTCTCATTAAACTCAAACGTTCACGGATTTTTCATGTGTTGATAAGACACTTTTTGAAATTTTCAAGAGAACAAAAAGGTTCATCTTTTATAGATTTACCATGTGTTGATGAGGCACACCTTTCGAAATTGTCAACACGCTAAAAAGGTACAATTTGAAGCGCAGCTGCGACCTAGAGGGCCAAAAGTATTTTTTTTCTATAGTCTCATAATTAATTACAGGGTAAGAATTAGATGTCCCGGATAAACGGTGTAAGGCCCAGTTCCCTGGGATAATGGGCCGGCCTGAAGAGGCCAAACCCATCAGGCCTGTCGATCGTGGTCGATCGCGAGAATGGAGTTCGGTAGCGAGGGCTTGTAACCGAACAGGGGCTCACTCTTGCTTCATGGCCATTGACTTGACCCCGGCTCACTCTTGCTGAGAAGGAGATGAGAAGGAGACGAGAAGGTAAGCCAAAGCCCTCTTCCTTCTTTGCCCGTGTCTGATCAGAGCATGGAAACCGAGGTTGTGCAATGGCAAGCGCTTTCCTCTCTTCCATCCTATCAAAAACCAGCCAAGTATCGGGCTGTGTTCAGAGAGGGGCAGTCTCGCCGTCTTCATCATCGGATCCAAGTAGCCGTGTCTTGAAAGATCTGGAGAAGCTGGAGAGAACATTGAAGAGGATCCAGGCACTGGGGGGTATCTATGGTGTTCTCAACCAGAAGCGCGGCCGTGTCTTTGAAGGAGAAATCTTGCCGGGACTGTGATGAGCACAATCGTCTCTCTATGGAAGCACGACCCATGGAAGATGGGCTTGCTGAGGCCATTGATGACGTATTGGCCCACGAGATGATCCAAAAGTACGTGCAAACATTCTGTCTGAGGAGTTTGGATGGGACAAGGATCGTGCTAAGAAGATATGGTGTTTTGGGCCCGAGACCTCTGGCCCTAGCATGGTTGTTGATATGTGCAAGGGCGTACACTAGCTTAATGAAATTAAGGACTCTATTGTGGCTGGTTTCTCGTGGGCATCAGAAGAAGGGGCATTAGCCGAAGAAAAGTAAAAACACGTGTGTGGTATGCTTTGAAGTGTGTGATGCGGTTCGCACGTCAACAAGAAGGTAAACGGTACTGCAGACCGGATTGCTTTCTTTGCGGTTCATCATTCTGAAGATTTCATCTGAGCGGACCGCAAGTTTATGCTAGGGCCCTTATGTAGTCTTTTTTGCCACATCCACACTCGTTGTATGTGAGCCGCCATTGTACAAAAAAAAAAAAAAAAAAGTGATGTGGTTCTGCATGCTGATGCCATTTACAGAGGTGGTGGTTAAGTCACTCCAACAGCCAGAAGGGTCGTATATGCATCACAATTAACAGCTAAACCAAGGTTGTTGGAACCAGTTTACTAGTAGAGATTAAAGCAGGCACTAAAAGCTGGATTCCAGTATCTTTTATTAGAGGTAGTGGCTGCGGTTTTAGTTAAACGTGGCGAGGACTCGTGGTCGCTGGAGATCAGTGCTGGTGAGCTTGTCAATGCTCCTCTTGGTGTGAAGAATATTGATGCTAAATAGATTGCGATAGAGATAAGGATCCCGTTACTTGGTTACCATTATGTATTTATATACATATTTTTGATTTGTATTACTGGATTTGCATCGTGATTTACATTGGTAGATTTGAATTTGTATGTGATGGTATATTTTATATAATTTTCAGTATGAATATACTTGCATGATAGTATATGTATTTGATATTGATCAAAACATGAATATTTTATAGAAATTAGATTGTCTAGATAAATATTTTACATCAATCTCCGTATTCTTAATGTTAAGGCCAGCATTTACTAGTATCAAGATCTCAACTCTTGCACAACTCCACAGGTACCGAGAAGTCATGGCCTTTTTCTCTTGTCCAATTTTGTCCACAAGTTCTCTTGTATATTGATAGATATATATGCTTTAATTTCTGAAGGTGCACTTGGCTTTTATCCTGTCTTCCTTTGCAGAATGATTATATTCTTCACAAAATTAATGTTATTAGAATATTCTCTCATTTGAGATGTTCTTTCGCGCAATGCTAATAAGCAAAAAGAATACAGGAGTAATAATGGAAGAACTAACCCAACTTTTTAAAGCGCAGCACCCCACATTTATATTTTAATGATTTAAAGTAGCACTACAAACTAAGGTTTTCCCTCAAGAATGTATGATATTATCGTCAGTCCACAGCACCATCCAAAATTCAAGCCCTCCGTTTGCAAGTATATCAGCACATGCATTGTTGAGGTCACCAGCCAATCTCTCCTTATGAATGAGTTCATAATAAAGACCAAGGAACGAAGTATCGCTTAATGACGGAGTGCTGGTAAGACGTTGGGGCGATAAATACCATGCTGAGCCTCGTGTCAGTGCTTGGCACATATGATACGCACCGACAAGGCAGCATCATGCTTGGCACCACCCGCTCGTCGCCACCACCACTACGGCGCTGCCCATCACAAAATATATAAAAATATATAAAATATATAAATAAATCTACCTCATCCTATTAGCTTAAGCTTTTGGGACAAATGGTGATTTCAACATGGTATCAGAGCAGAGGTTTTGAGTTTGAACCCTATTTCCACACTCTTTAATCCCATTATTAAAAATTTCACATATCCCAGAGAAGAAAACAAAAGATAATGATGGGTGTTAAGCCAGAGAAGAGATTCATATTTCGAAGTTAACGTGGTTCGAGCAAGAATAAAACAACATCCGAACCATTAGATGAGAGGAGGCGTGTACAAGGTGGTAGGTCTAGATTGGTTTGGACCTGCCCCATCCATCCCATATGGGAGCATACATAGTTTCATTTACATAGTGTCGCATTTTTTTCCTGCACATTTAATTTTTTAAATAATTATTTTCAATCAGCTAATGTTATTTTGATGAAAGATTGCAGCATCAAATTCAATTTGTTATAATAAATAATTATTGTTTGATATATTAATATGAGATTGTTACTTTAATAATGGTGATATTATACATAATATTATATTATTTATAATATTAATTAATATAATATATAAGTATTAGCTAAAACATTTACATTTTCAGAATATTGTTAATAATTATTACACTACATTAATATATTAATAATGATATTATATTATACTAATACCAATCATATAAAATATGCCATAACATTGTATTATTATAATTTTGATATATAATATGTAATGTTATTCTTTAATATTCATATTATATTTCAAATATGAATTTATATCATATAACCTATAAAGTATAGTATAGCAGGTCAAGGATATTACTGGTATTTTAGAAAATTAAATGATTTATCTGAGTCCCTCATCTTGTTCCAAAAATTTTTGCAACCAAACAAACCGGCGCACATTGCTAGCACATCAAGTGGCAAAGCTTTTCTTATTCCTATTTTCTTTATTCTAAACAATCAAGCATTTGAAAGTAAAGGATTTCAGAAAAGCGATTCTTATTCTCCAAAATATAGACAAAATAGTCTTAATATAAGTCGAAAAAATAAAAATGTTCAATCTCTTTGTTTGGTAAAGAAGCTCGACTACAATGAGAAAGAATTTTATAGAATGCAGATACGAAGGAGGCATGAATGTGGCAATGAAAATGATTAATATGAAAAATAATGTCATGATGCGCACAAGCTTTAGCATCTACATGATTGGATTTTGGATTGCATTTATGTGTTCTTTAAAATGAAAAATGGTGTTCTTCTAAGATATCTTAAAAATTGCGCCTACACATGTAGGTAATTAACCAGGTCCCTCTTAGCCGGCGATAGGTTCTTCAAAGGCATAATTCCTTGCCACCGCAATGAAACTTATTTAAAAAAGAAATATTTAATTCTCAAATATATAAATGTTCATAATAAATTATTGTTATTTAGTGCAATACCAACCTTCAAGTCATAATGACAATGTCAAGTGGGAACAACTAATTTGACTTGCCTGAACCAAATTGTTAGAGGAATACCCCAAATGAGAAGAACTAATTTGATTCATACAAGCATGGCTAGGACTAAAACTGCAACACGAAGGGGAAAAACTAAAAATCATCTATAAGACCTCGTCCGGATCTGAGGTTTTTATCAGTGTCCACCATTCAAACAATTACCGATATTTAGATGCTGGATTTCGAGGGGCCCTAGATTCTGACCAAATGCTCGTGGCCGGTGGCCACGCGCTGCCCCTCCCTGCCCACGCCGTAAACCGCACGCCCGTCTCTTCGGCACTGCGAGACGCCACTTACATCGGACGATACTAAATGCCTCCGTGGCCCCATGGAGTCCTTTGGTCACACTTTTTCCCTGGAAAAAATTAAAAAGCCTTCTTAGGAATCATAACTCGCCAGCTGGGCATGCACTAAAACAAGGAGACGCTCAAGGACAAAAATCTCCCACCGGCTCTATTCCCACTCCCAAAGTACTTGCCAAGCAGATGACAACTGGGGCGAGGCCACTTGTTTGAGCTTTCCAAATTTGTCCATCCCCAATTCTACTTCGCAGGCAAAGTGCTTGTGTGTGTGTGTGTGTGTGTGTGTGTGTGTGTGTGTGTGTGGTGGGGTGGTCATCCATCTCTGTTTCAACTTTCATCACATGCGAACAATAAAACAATTTGATTGCTCCTCCTCCCATGGTTTTGTCTTTGGCTGCCAAGATGGCAACAAGAAAAGATTCTGGGAGAAGTGGTGAGGTCTGGGTGTGTGTGTGCTCCTCTTTTTGTCCACTCGAATTTTGCGTGTATTTTGACGCTGAGACCTCAAAACTTTCCTGGCAAAGCTTGCTCATGATGATGTAAAAGTTGCGGGCTTTTGGTTTTCTGAGCCACCTTTGTTGAGTCTTGTTTATAGTAACACGAAAACAATGGACTACACCTATTATAGTGAAAGCATGGGGCAGCCTCAAGCATGGTCCCAGTTATTTTGGGTGCTTCGGGGTGTCCTCAAGCTGAGATGAGTATGTAAAGCTCCTAACTTTGCCTGGCAAATTTGGTGCTCGGCTCATGTTAATAAAGTTCTCATTTTATTTTGTTGCGCAGTGCTTGAATTGTGGGCAGTTGCAGAGTTGCATTGTCGAGGTTTAAACTAAAACTACCATCGCCTTCTCAATGCACCTGGGAACAGCTTTTTTAGGATCGTAGTTGTGTTGTGTGATGCAACGAATTTGACATGCAATGCAACTTATTTGTCGTATTTTGAATATCAAGTGCCGTGATTTGGTCAGTTCCAGCTAGCAGTTTAACTATTATGTAACTTGCTTGAGGTCACCACCTGCTACTTGGTTGTAAAACAAGTTCCATGAAAAAAGGAGCATGTAAATCAACTTGATATAAATGATCCAACTGAGCTTTCGAGATCTCCTGAGAATCACCTCTCCATCCACAATTTTCTTTCAGCCACAATCCAGCAATAGTTTCCAAGATTCTAAAATAGTTTCCAAGTTGCAAAAACTGCAGAGTCCCTTTGCAGTTTCTATCATTTTGTTGCTTTGTGTCCACACCCACTTTAACTAAAGGCAGATATCTGAAAGAGATCCACTCACTTTATGCACACCAACAATGTTTTCAAGGAATACAGGGAATTAAACACGCACGCACGCACGAAGAGAGAGAGAGCACTGGTTAAAAAGGGAAGTTGACTAGCTAAGGTAGAAGAAGAAACTTTGGTAATCACAATGGCTTCAAGCAATTAGTATCCAAAAGGATGTGGTGCTTGTGAGCTCCCTGAAATAACGAAGTCAACCAGCCCATCCCCAGCCAAAGCCTCCTAAAAGGTTAAGGCCAATCGTAGGGTCTCACCCAGCCAGCGTTGAGCCACCCCTGGCACTCTTACCTTGGCTCATAACAATAATTATGATTCTGAATTCCTATACTTGATCATCAAATGTTTACTTTTTCTTGCTTTATACTGAAATAACAATAACTATTTGAAATAAAAGGGAAAGCGGCATTAGGCAACTTGTCAAATGGTTAACCCTGCATAGGTGGCACAGGAAGCATTGCCACTAAACTTGATGTCATCCAAACCCTTATTGATGACTTCAGTGATGATCAAATAATCATCTCATTTGACTATGATCGGCACTTGTTTCATCAAAAAAAGACTTTGATTAGAGCTGGTACCCTATTTACAGAGCAGGGAGAAACTTGTCACACACTTAAATTTATCAAATTAAGGGAGAGTTTTAATTCTATAATTTGAAAATGGTTACTGCTAATATTCCATCCTTTTATCAAGGAGGAGAAAAAGGCGCAAAAGGATGTTTGTGCGAATTGGATGGTTATTGTTTATAGGATGGTTAATGTGATGTTTAGGAGTCAGGCTACCTCCCCAGCTGCAGCACTCCATTAGGATATTAGTGGATGCTTTTTTGTAATCAATGCATAAACACTACTTAAGAACTGTGCTGTGTTAAATTATCTGAAAGCCCTGAAAGTTAATTTGTCATTATATGCTTGACTACTGATGGTCATTCTAAAGTTATAATGTTGCTTCATCTTATTCCAAGTTTATGTCTTCACTATGTGGCAAATTAACATTCTGCCATATTTTTCATTGATCTCCTTGGTGCTTCCCTTCTCCACGACAGCTGTTAGTTGTTGGGTAATCTTTTAATATTTTCTAATCCATCACACTGCTTCCATAGTGCTATCCAATTGTATCAAGCATAAAGAGCTTACCCCTCCTAATTAGTCCTAGCTTTAGTGAGACAGAGATGTCTTCAAAACTTTTGAGCTCTCAACACCAGCCAAACAGGGAAAAGAAGAAAAAGAAAAGCAAATGACATGCTAGAAGTTGAATCTGTAAGTCATAACATTAAACAATATGAAATTTATAAATTCTTTCTTCTCGTTGATTTATTCTTTTCTTAACTCTCTTGATAGAGGGAAAATTCATTTTCTAAAGTTGAAAGTGTATCACTGAATATGCTTATCTACATCAGCACAATTGCCAGTATAATAATAGATACAGATATTAGTGTTAAATTTAGATGGTGCATGTCTTTGAATGCATATACATATGTTGTAGGGTTTTGTTTGTGCAACTTGTTAGTTTCTTACGATAATATCAAGAAGGGAATGATAGAAATCATAAAGGATAAGTATGGTTCATGTAAGGGTGATTGAATCATGACATACCCTGCCAACTTTATACCATCATGTAAAATCTCAGGTATATTTTGCAATACCAGCTATAGCACTTTTTATATGTATTTTGAAAATTAACTATTATTTTTTTAGTATTTTTTAGAACCCATTTTAATCATATATCTTATCCTTAACATAGATTTTTTATTAAATATCAATTTTCATGCTATTATGGATTGGGAGGATCAAGATGACTTATCATAAACCATAAAGTAACACACAGTTCATGAAGGATTGACAAGGTTCATGAGAAATGACTAAATCACGACATGTCGTTGCAATTGGCATCGTGGATTACATGATCAAGCAATGTCTAATTGTATTTTCTTACTTTTTTTTTTTGAGAAAAGTTTTTTCTTTACCCTCTGTATGTACATTTTGAAACTATGTTATATTTTAATTAAATCTTATATATACTTTTTAAAAAATATCCCAATGAATTTTCACATTTACCATGGATTTAAAGTGGTGTGGCACTCTGGAGATTCATTGGATGTTGAAGGTCAAGAATAAGAGGGTATTTGCCGCTTCCAGTTATTTCTTATTGGACGCATGCTATGTGCTGAGCTGGCAGGCAACAAACTGGGTGGACTCGACCCCTCCCCCTGAGACCATCATCAAGTGGCACTCGCTCGCGTGCCCTAGCTCCTGTTCCCCTGTGCTTCCCCCGTACCCATACGATCCATGTATAAGCCCCCATGCACCGCCCCAGACGGCATCCCTCCCCGGTGGTCCCCCCTCCATTATAACCGTCCATCTTCGATCGGATGGCCCGCGAGCAGTCCTCCGGCCACGTCCGAGCCGTTAGTCGCTGGGGCTAGCGTCCGGTAAACCGTAGGATTGGTTTAACGAACACGCTGCTCACCTTTTTACTTGGAAAACGGACAAGCAGTCGGCGACCTTAGGGCAGGGCAACGGCGCATTAAAGGTGATCCGCGGGTCTTTCGACAGGAAGTGAGAGCGAGCTTAGCCCACCATCAGGCAGAATAACGGGAATGAGATGGTGCACTGTCCGGCGTGATCGGACGGTTGGGATTCGCCGGGGGCATTCTGGGAAGGGCGAAGCTACATCAAAGCGAAAGCGGGGGCGGAAAGAGGGCCGCGGCTCCCGAGCATTTTTCCCCCCTTTTTTAAAATAATCGAAAGTTCGAAAACGATAAAAGCGAAAGGAAGAAAATAAATAAATAAAGAAATAAAGAAAATAAAGAAATAACTAAAAAAGATATATATATTTTAGTTTAGGGTGTTAAGGGTTACATGTTTTGTTTATATTTTTCCCCTTGCTCGCTTTCTTTCCTCCGCCATTTCCCTCCGCCTCCACGCTCTCCAAAACCTAGGGTTTCTAGGGTTTCCCGAGGGCTCCGGGGTCCCCCAGGGTTCTTCAGAGCTGGACTGGGTTTCGTTCCTCCGGAGAATATCTATGCGCCGCTGGTCCAGCGGCTTCGTGGATTAGCTCACGAGCTCCGTCGATCGGTTATTGGAGACGAGGAGGAAGAGGAGGAGGAGGAGGAGGAGGAGGAGGAGGAGGAGGATTCTTGGATTCTTCTAGGGTTAGGGTTTTCTTGTGGGGCGACGCGGGAGGCCGCGAGGCTGGGGCAGGGGTGAGGAGGGGGGTGGGTTTAGATTTGATGGCATTGGGAGATCTGATGGTGTCCCGGTTCTCGCAGTCTTCGGCGTCGTTGTCGAACCATCTGGACGAGTTCTCCAGCCGGGAGGATGGGGATGCCGTCGGCCATAGGACGGATTCCGAGGCCGCGGCCGCGGCCGCGGCGGGGGCCACCACCAGTATGGCGTACCTGCCGCAGACCGTGGTGCTTTGCGACTTCAGGCATGAGGGGTTCGAGGATTGTGTGCCGTTAGGGCCGTCGGAGAGCGGGTTGGTGTCAAAATGGCGGCCCAAGGATCGGGTAGGTGCCTGTTTCTATTCTATGCTTCAATTCCTCATCTCCCCTTTCATAGAGTTCGTCTCGCGGCTATGAGCTGCTATTTTTTGTATATGGGTGCTCATTGATGGCGAATACGTGCCATCTTTAGCTACTTTGGTACCATAAGCTCTTCAGTGAAATCCCTCTAGTATGAAGAGAATGGAGAACGACAAGAAAGATAGGTAACTCGAAAATCTTTTCCTTCTTGGGAGAGCTGATTAATTCGTGACCCCAATTGAGGTGCCCTGTTACATTAATTAGAGAACTGTGAAGCGTTTGAATTTTGATTTCAATAGTTGTTGTGAGCACAAGGAACATAGATTCTTGGCAGATTGTTCTTTTTCCTGTGGTTTCCTGAAGTTGCTATATAAGCTTCTCGTGCTTAATGGATCAAGGTAATGACAGATTAGTGCATTACTGGAGCAGAAAGCTTTATTACAGATGTGTTTGCTCTTTTAATAACGTTGATGTTGTTGCAGGATCTTAAGGTCCAAGTTTATACTGTATCCTGGGAGCAAGTACCCTTTTGTCAATCAGGATAAAGTCACTCGTTTGGGATTGGTTGTATGACTGATTGTGCTCTTCTCATGAATTGAGTCGAGACTCTAGAATTCATGTGATTAATCATATTTGAATTATAGAAGTATATTATGGACAGAAAGAAATTGTAATAAATCTGTTGTACATGAGACAAGCACCCCCAGATATTTGAGTTTCTAGTCAGAGGAAGAGGCTTTAGGATTTATAGAGAGAGAGAAATATATGTGTTTCTACTTGCTTCATGGAGTTAAGATTGGGTACCCATCCATATATTCTCTCATGAAAAATAATTGGAGTGCCATCTTAGAGGGTGATTGGTGTTTCTTTAGATATTACAAAAAATGAGGATCCACTTTCTATATAGAACCATGGAATCTCAGTGGTCTTGGTTGAGGAAAAATAATATGTTTCCATCAAGATCAGAAGAAGAGGATGGAAAAAGGAGGACCACTATGCGTATCAAATTTTGTTATGATGGCATTGACAGTACCTTTTTTGCCTGCTGTTTTGGAATGCTTATTCTTCCCCTTTCATTCATTTGATTAGTCAAACACAATATCTCAGTGGACTTATTTTGCAGTATCTAGATATAGTGTAGATTGATGCTTGTTTATTGAACATTTGATGTAGCTTGGGTTGAGGATCATGTGTATCAAGCATAGCAAGCCGATATATGGACGAAGGGTTGAGTTCTATCTAAGCTTTGAAGACTTGATTTTGGTTTCACTTTTGATTGAGCCCTTTTGAATTTGGCAGTTGCAGTTTGAGTTTTATACTTAGCCATAAATAGTCAAAGTTTAAGGGGAATTAGAACATAGTAGAATATGAAACAAAACCTTGAAAGACACATAACAAAATTCTTAAAAAAAGTTTCAATAAAAACCAACAAGAACATGAAAAAATGTTGTTGTTCATCAAATTAAATTCTGGTATTATTTAGTTATTTGTTGAAAAATCGAAGCATCAAGCCCACATAAATATCTGCAAAAATAAAATATATTAAAATATATGAAAGTGAAACTGCATGCTAATATTTACTTGCTATGATGATTATCATCATTTCAAGCTACAGAATAACTTCATTTTTTTTTTAATTTCTTCACACTGATCAAGTTCCTTTGTCGTTTTAAGTAAAATTGCTTGATGGTGTTTTGGCTTGAGGAAACCAGGAAATCAATTGACACTTGTTTTATTTGATGTCAATTGAAGTTGGGGCTTTGGATCTTCTTTTTCTGACATAAAGCATCCATCAAAGATGAACTTAAGAAGGCCAAAGCTCTCCTAATGCGAATGGCTTGCTGAGACTTCAAGGAGCATGAATCACGTTGAGTTAAAATAACCATTTCATGCTAACTTCTAGTTGGCCAGGATTAATTCTCATATTATCCATTTGAAAAAGAAAATAGTAGTGATTAGGTGTACTTCGCATACATGAGTAGTGCTAGTATGTGTGTCAAAACCCCTTCGACTAAAAAAATTATGGCAAAATTTATGATATGTACTTAAATACTTAAGGAAATGAAGAAATGATCAGAAAATGACTTTAACAAGCAAATAATGAATAATAATGATCAGAAATGATCAGCGTCTAGTTGGAACTGGCCAATATTAGATTGTCACTGTTTATTTTCTGCTGAAACCAAGTGAAACTAATCAAACTATGAAATTTGGGGTTAGTTTTGGTTTTTTTGGGCAAATGATCCATTTTGGCCTGACCAGATTGATTCGTTTTGAAACTTAAGATGTCTTTTCTAGCGGGCAGTATGGGCTTGCCCTTGATTTGATATCAAGAATTTGGGGGGTTTTGAAACTTTTTAGGTTTGTCTGTGCATATTCTAAGCTTAAATCTCAATTTTATTAGTCCTTATTGCAAAATATGTAAGACTATCACTTAGTTTGATTAGCGTATGGTTGATTGGATACTTTTGGGGCTTGCCCACCGTTAATCTAGTTAGCATACTGTATCTTAAATAATTATTTCTTGCCTTGTCTTGTTGCCTTGATGTTAACAATCATCTTTGATTATTTTGAATGTGGCCGAAATGAGAATATATGGTAATACAAGTAAAGATAGAATAAGAAAGAAAATCATTCATAAAAGGGTGGAGGTATCACCAGTTAGGGATAAATTGAGAGAAGAATGACTTAGATGATTTGGATATGTACAATGTAGGCCGAGGCGTGCACTGGTACGAGGCAGTGATTTGACATAGAAGAAACAAAGAGGGGCAGGGGTAGTCCAAAATCACACAGGATGAAGTAGTAAGGAAGGACTTGATATTTCAACATCTTTCAGAAAGTATGGCCCTAAACCGAGTGGAATGGAGGAGAAGGATTCATGTAGCTGGCCCTAACTATTTTAGGATTAAAGCTTAGTTGAGTTGAGTTGAGCTAACAATTTATTGGCTGATTAATCTTGAAGAAAGTATGCTAATTTTTAACTTTTTAGGGGGTTTCTTATTATTTTGTTATTTGTTTTGGATAAGAGGGGAAGCTCCATTCACTTTTCACTACCAAGATGAGAAACACATATACCAAATAATAAATAAGAAAAGATAAGTTAGCCAATAGACAATTTATAGGAATATGTCTCTTTTCTTAACAAAATATGGTCCTGTTCTATACACATATATTCTATGTTTTCCTTGTTACCCTTGTTTTTCTTAATGTCTTCCTTTTTATTCTCTTTTTCTGATCTCCTATATCCCACAAAGCAACATTAAGGTGGATGCTTCAAGCTCCTTTATCTTATGTGCATGTCTTGTCTTTGAATTTTTTGAAAGCGGTTGAGATTGGCTCAGTGGTTCTATTCAGCGAACGGGCTGTAGATTCCATTTGCATGAGGCATAGTACTTGACATCATGTTGATGGTTAGGTTTTATTGCATTTGACTAATTTCTTGTTGTTTATTCAGCATTTACTATAAACTGTTAATGTGGAAGAAGGTATAGTATATGTTGGAATGTGCAGATGGGTACACCCTACATGAGGGACTGTAGACATCTTATTAAAATTTTCGTTATAGACAGGGTTATTATGATGCGTTGAAGTTACTTCTCTTGAATACGTAAGGCTCATGAAGTTGCGTGTCATTTGGTGTTTGAGTTGCTCATGTTGATTAAACCATAGAAATAATGCTTCTCTGTTATCATCATTAGGTTCATCTTCTGACTAATTTAGTGATACAACATTCTATATGATTACTCCAATATGAGACCATATATGGCGTGGTGTGGCTTCGAGGATTGAGGGCAGGTCATGCAAGGTTTTGGTGAGTGCAAGGGGAAGTGAGGTTTTGCTAATTGAGTTGTGGAAGTATGTGGTCTAAGGTTGTTTAATGGTAGAAGACACGTCTATGTTTGAATTGGTCATGAGAACCATTGAGTGGGTGGATGCCTTCCCCTTGCGGCTTTGGCTGAGCATTGTCAATGTCGGAATTGCGGAGGGTTTTCGCATATGCGACTTCTTTGTCCTAGGGGGCTTGCATGGGACGAGGCTAGGTTGTGTCAGGTCTTCAGGATGCATCTTGTCGAGAGGGTCCGAGCTTTGCCAGTTCTAGGGTGTGGAAGTCCATATATCTGGGTTTGGAGTACCTCGCACAGGACTGGTGTTAGGGTGGGGGAAGTGTCTCGCATTCTCCGGCGGGAGCATGTGCCGGGATTGGACTGTGCGTGTGGATCTGGTGCCTGGGCCTCCATCCGAGGGTTGCACTGTTCTTATGGAAGGTGGTCTGGGATTGCCTACCAACAATAGCATTTCTCAGTGGTCGTGGACTACAGATTCTCTCAGAGTGCGACATCTGTGGTGTTGATGAGACAGTGGACCATGCGGTGTTTCGGTGTGCATGGGTGAGAGCGGTTTGGCGACTGGCAGGGATCTCGAGAGAGGCTTGGAGCTAGAGGGACTTGGCCTTTGACAGCTTGGGATATCTGAAATTTCCATCCTGCTCCGGCAGTACTCTGTACGGTGTTCTTCACTTGGGAGCCCTCACCTCCGAGCTTTCTCAAGGTCAATTTTGATGGGTCTATCTCGGACGGAGGTGGGGGGGTTTGTTATTCGGGATCTGTACGCCAGAGTGGTGGTAGCAGGTGGCTGTCGGCTATTCGATGTTTCGATTCTTGGTGCAGCGTTGAGGGCCGCGTGGGTAGGCCTTCGACATGCTCGGTTAGTTTTGTGAGCTTGCTCAGTCATTCTAGAGGGTGACTCGACCACGGTTATCAGCTGGATTTAGGAGGTCCAAGGGGTGCGGGTGACGACCACCCTCTGCTTCATGATATCTGGGCCATGACAAGGGATAGAGTAGTCTATCAGGCCAAGCATGTTTTCCGTGCAGCCAATGGGACAATGGATTGAGTTGCTGTTTATGTGTCCAGCCATACAGGTAGTATCGTGTGGGATAGAGATGGGGAGCTGCTTCAGACACTCCAAGATATTCTGTTTTTTGATTTTATTGGATGTATTTGTACTCGTCAGATATGAATCGCCCGTCCTAGTAAAAAAAACCCATTGAGTTCTCTTCTACCTCAGAAGGAAATTCAGATTATCTAATTTAGCAATAAAATAATAAAATTATATTTTAAAAAATGCATGCAAGTAAATTTATAAATAAGCAGCTGGTATTTATTTGCATATTATTGGCCTCCAATAGGGTCCTCGGTCTGGAGGAAACTCTCAGAGTCGTGCCATTGTGAGGGTAGTTTTACATCACCAAAGAACTCTCAGGACTGTTTGGTTCACGAGAAAAGAAGGGGGGGGAGGTGTGGTCAACGAAAAAATGAAGAAAGTTCTCTTCTTTGGTTGGAGATTTCAAAGAAGAGAGATAAAAAAGTAGCATTTTTATGGAAATAAGATTTACGTATTTCATGGGAAAGAAAAATTCATGAGGGACATGAGAAAGATGCACTCCCACTGGTTGGAAATTGGAATTCTTTTTTTTTATCAAAACTATCCTTAAGCCATCGAAATTCTTGGATAAGGTTTTTCCCATTATTAAAGGTATAAAAGATATTTCACACAACTTTTCCAGAAAAGCAGATGCTCAACCAAACATAAGCCATTATGGAATGACCACTTTTCTATGGTCAACCAAACGTACCAAAATCATTTTTCTAGGCATCATATTTTCAGAGATCAGCTGTCTAGAAAAAAATATTCCGATGAGAAAAAATTCTTCCCGCGAACCAAACAAGTTCTCAAATAAAGTTTTCGAAGTCCAAAGCTTCATTTACTTTCTATGAAAAGTGATGTGTATGTAGCATTTTTATCATTTCTTAGGGCCCTTTTTTCAATTGTACTCATTGTGGTATCTAGAACTCAACTTAATTGCAAAAAAGGTAAAAAATTAAAGAGGAGGTTAAGCAATTTTTTTCCGCCCCCTAAGGCGATTTTGTGAATTATGGAGCATTTGTCAAACAGTTATGGCACCCTCAGAACCAAGGGATAGCTGTATGTTGCCTCAAAGAAATTTCCTACCTTATTTAGGACTAAAACAATATTATCCTATATTTGATCGTTGGTCTTGAATTGTCAAAACTTCTGACTTACACGATAGGAGCCATCAAACTGATAGCTTCTGCATCATTTACATAGATCCAGTCAAGATATGCATCATTACATAGTACCGACTGGTTCACCCCGTACCGAATCGGTCCGGTCTCTGACTGGTCCGGTTTAGCCTTAAAAAACGGAACTAGCCGGTATGCATCAAAGGGCCGGAACCCAGCGGTACCGGGCCGGAATCGGCCGGTACTAGATGAGTACCGGTGCGAACGGGTCCCGAACCGGCCAGTACGGGTGAAATGATGAAATGCCGATTGAGATGATATGAGTATGTGGTGATGATCTAACGGGGATTTTGTGAGAAGTGCTGCTTTTATTTGCATTAAAGGGTTTAGAAAGAAGAGGGGAAGGCTTAGGATAACATGGATGGTAGTTTTGATGGAGAATTCCAAAAATTTTGCAGTAACACCGAATCTAGCCCTTAACAGAAATATGCCTTAAGAGGATTTCATCACATATTAAAGTAAGTCATATCAGTTGGTACATGGCTTGATAGTTTTGGTTGACTATTTGGATTGGAATATACATGCATGCATGCCTGCCTGCCTGCCTATATGTGCACATGCAGATAAAATGATGGAAAGGCCAAAATTGCTGCACATGCTCTGTGTATCGTGAGCCTATGTCAGGCTTAACAGACAGAATTTTAAATTTACCGAAATACTGAGCTTATAATACATTCCTTTACCATTCTAACTTATGATATCTTAGTGATTGGTTATCTTTGTTCCTCTCCACCATGTTATAATGGACATATACTTGGTCCTAAGAAGCTTTTTGAATCTGACATATAGAGTACTTCATTTGCCTAATGGAAGCCAACTAAACGGCTGCTATCAATTTCTAGATATTAGCATGCCGAGTTATCATGTTTTGCTTCTTTACTATCTTATCACCATTGTATATTTCAATCTTTTTGAGCTTCTTTGAATCTTTAGAATTTCTCTGAACTCACTGTAATTATTACCCAAGTTAAATGAAGGCCATAAGTCTGTAGCGTTATGTTAATTGATTTTAATTTTTTATCCTCCATATTAGTTTGACTATTAAGTTTTGTAGTGCAGATGAAGACGGGATGTGTGGCACTTGTTTTATGTTTAAACATTAGTGTTGATCCACCAGATGTAATAAAAATCTCTCCTTGTGCGAGAATGGAGTGCTGGATAGGTGAAGTACCACTTGTTCCTTGTTACCCTCAATATGTTTGTATTCTGTTCTATTGCTGCTGATTTTCATTATTATTGTCTTCTGCTACTATCTTAGACAAGTCAATGAGTTTTTCACCTTAAAAGGGGAAACGTCAGCTTTTCCGCCTCCAAGATTTTATCAGTATGCACATCCTTTCATTGTCACATTTTAGAGAAAGGGCAGGCTATAGAGTACAGGCATGGGTCATTATTGAGCATTTTTGATATTAAAAAAATGCTGCTTATCTCCACACCCCAAAAAAGAAAAGTGGTTGTGCGGGGTTGCATGTGTGTGTTTACATGTGCATATCTTTGTGTGGTGTCTATAGCCGTCCCTTTACAATCTAAGACAAATTTTATCATGAAGCCAGAACATCTCAATCTCTTTTATTCTGTATATACACCTTTTCACACTAAGCCAGAAATCATGGTTATCGTTAATGATGCAGTGTTCCTAAACCACCTTTACGTCGGGAGCAAATTAGTGATTCCAAGGCTTGGGGATTGCTTGAGATTTATGGTTTACTCATAGCATTTCAGTTTACTGTATGTTAGTAAATCATTTGAAATTGTTGTTGGGAATATTTCAGTATTTGCTGAACACACATATATTTGCAAAGTGAAAAACAGTGCCCTTTTTTTATTTCATTACAGGTAATAATGGGGTTCAGATTTGCTTTAATGAAAAACAGTGCCAGATTGAACCAGGGATAATGGTCTTTTCTAGTTTTTCGCTGATGCAGTCTCTGTGAAAAAAAAAACAATTCTTAAATGATTTCTAGGTAACATATTGATTGATTGATTGAATCTATAGATTCATTGTTCCCACATTTTAATGTAGCCAAATTCAGAAGAACCCCTTGCACAAACACTAATGCGATCTTCATGTTGGCTTGGATATTTAGCTTAGAGAGCACCATTAAAATCAAGCTTTTGTAATTGGTGTCATGCAACGCCAATTGGAATTGTAATTTTCTTCTTAGGTAAACACTTTGGTTATTGGAATTGTTGTTGTTCATCTTCATTGTCAAATGTTGTGATCTGAACACAAGCGCTAGCTCACATAGGTGCTAGTCTATGATGTTCCTGTATATGGTAGAAATGAACTTAAGGAGAGTTAAACTTATTATAGCATGGTCAAAAAGGCTTACATATGTAGTGAAGCAAACACTACAAGCCTAATTTAGGTAATCAATACTTTCGCAAAAATCAAACAAAATTGGTTCCTCTGGTTGCCTGGATGAAAATTCGTTTCATTAGTTTGGAGAAAGGCTTAAATTGAGATTCTCTGGCTGAGGTTTGTACCAACTTCTTACGAACAAGAAAAGTTTCATGCCCACCCAATTACCACATCGAAAATAAAGTGAATGCAACCATCTACAAACCTCATCGAATACATTAGTCATGCCTAGGCTTGTCTTTCAATTCAAGTAGTTAGCAATCTCTTATACTTTGTCTTAGATCATTTTCACCTTACTTCCTGTGTTTTTCTGGACCATGGTCATTATCCTTGCTATGGTTCATCAGTCCATTATTTGGCAAATTTTGCTTTATAAATTTCTTGCATGGCAGACTGTACATTCTTTTCTTGGAATTTTGTTCCTTACTTCCTTTACTGTGCCATTGGTGGTCTTGTCTCTTTGGTCTTGCTCTTGGTTGTGCTTAGATTGTTGTCAATTTGTGCTATAGTATTACTCTGTTCTTTGGGCCATGCTGTCGATCTTTCTGCTAGATGCAAGCACTTTAGATGGAACTATCCCATCCACTCTTCTTTTACCTTCAGCTTGAGCATCATCATGTTTTTATTATATGTGTTGTGTTTTGACCTTTTGGCAGCAACATCCTTATATTTGCCACCTTAAGATTCCTGAAATGTTAGGACTGGTTGTGAACCAACTTCTCGTGCTTCAGCAATCACTAAAGATGATTCTTATTACGTAACTACCATGGGAGTTAGATACATTTCTTGCCTTATTTGGCTGCTATAGTTGGCTGATATCTCTTCAACATTTTTCATTTTTAATAGTTCTGTTAGCATCTGTTACAGGTGCTTCATATTTCATCAATGCACTCGTTTATAAATGGCTTCGCCTTGCTTTGCTGGAAATTAAATGTGCTGGTTGTGTCACCTTCCCCAACCTTGTGAGACAGCAACTATACTAAAACAAGTTTTGCATTTAAAGTGTTTTTTCCTTGGGTTTTCAGAGCGATACTCTAGATTTTAGAGAACAGTTGAACTCATTTCCTTCATTTTCTATAGACTTGTCTTCATTGTCAGGTTTCATTTAGAAATTTAGATCATGTGCCACACTAATCCTTATAATGTGGCAAGTCTGCAGTTTTTTTTATCAGCTTTTTTGATGCATTCTAGAGTGTCATTGCAACTCCACCATAGCCTTGTATACTCTGTTTTCATCTTTTAGCCTAATTTATTGACTCTGCAAGTTGGCCCATAATCACTCAAATGCAGACAATATTTGCTATACCATCTGTCATGCTTTTCCTTCTATACCGTTATGCTTTTCATTTTGAACGGCTGGATCTATTGTTGGCCCATGCTTGTGACAAATGTGTAATTTATATCACTACCTTTGTTAAGAGAGGTGCAGAGTTGGATGTACACATTGTGGCAACACCCAATATTTATGATACTTCACATTTCTATATTTTTAGGATCTGCAAAGCTGACCCAAATAGTTGTCAATGCTTTGATGATCATGGTTATCATTGGTAGGTTTGTATATTTGGTACTTTATATGCATCCATTCATGTGGTGTCTTACTTGGGGTGTGAGTCTTTCCCATTTATTGGATTTGGTTTTATTTGCCCTCACAATATTTCACAAGGCTTTAAGTACTGGTACAGAATCCTGTATCTTTTTTGCATTAGAATGGTATGGTATTGGTACAGTACCAATATCGAATGCATGTACCGAAATGATTGGTATGCATAGGTATGGCCTGTACGTAGCAGTATGGCTGTTTCTATATCCTGGTTGTTGTTTTCACATGAGAATGGTATGGTACTGGTCATACTGTCCTCTTTCGGTGGTTTTTGAAACCATGGCCCCGACTCTTGCTCTTGAAGTTTCAGAAAGTTACTGACTTTGCATAGTTAGGCTCTTGTGGTCTGTACTGCAGTCATGTGGATAATGACTGCAGCACTTGTTTTACACACTTTCTCCCTGGTTGATTTCCTAAAGGATAAATGAAATCTATTTCTTCGTGGCTTGTCAGATCCTTTTTCTATGGCTCCTCCAAAGGCTCTTGAGACAATTGGAAAAGCCTTGCATGCTCAATATGAACGATGGCAACCTCGGGTAAGGAATTTTGGATCTTATGGTATATTTTGTCTTATTATCATATTAGCTCTTTTATGCGGTTAAGAGCTCTGAATGTATAACAGGCTCGTTACAAACTTCAACTCGATCCTACTGTGGAGGAGGTGAAGAAGCTTTGTACTACCTGTCGCAAATATGCTAGGTCAGAAAGGGTCCTCTTTCACTATAATGGACATGGAGTACCAAGGCCTACACCTAATGGTGAAATTTGGGTTTTTAATAAGGTGTTTATCTCTGACTTTAATCAGTTATTTTTGTAGGTGTTATATGTATGCTAGGTTAACTTCTTTTTTTTTTGTTTGCACTGCATTACAGAGTTATACACAGTATATTCCATTGCCTATCAGTGACCTAGATTCTTGGCTGAAAACACCGTCAATATATGTTTTCGATTGCTCAGCTGCAGGGATGATTGTCAGTGCGTTTATAGAGGTTTGTTTTCCTAAGAACTATCTTGAATGGTTGAATTTATATTTTTTTGTTGAAGCCTATATTGCATTTTCTCATGATAAAAACATCCTTTTTTTTACGTGGTAACTTGTGTTGTCATATTTTTTTAGCACCAAGAGTGGAACTCTTCTGGTGCCTCTGCTTCATCAAAGGACTGTATTCTGCTTGCTTCCTGTGAAGCACATGAGACTCTTCCGCAGAGTGCCGAATATCCTGCTGATGTGTTTACGTCCTGTCTAACTACACCTATTAAAATGGCATTACGTTGGTTAGTCTCTTCCTTATGCTTAACTCCATTGTTGTGCTCCTCGAACCTTTTCTGTCAGCGGGTGCTCTTTGGTAAAGTGCAACAGGGTTTTGCTTTTTCTATTTTTCATGTCATGTTGTTATCAGCATGTTCTATTTTCTGAAGTGTTGGTTATGTTGTTATCACCATGTATGGAGGTTCTTTGTAGCTTATTCCATGTCTTTTACTTGGTTACTGGATCCTTACTCTTGGTTACTAGAAGCCCACTTTTGCAGTCAAACTTGATCTATTGCCTGACAGATGTTGAGTACATATTAGAGCAGCATGTTCAGCATTTCATAATTCTCGAACCACTGCCTTCTGTAATTATGTGTTATCTGTTACTCAGGTTTTGCTCTCGCTCATTACTTCGTGATTCCCTTGATCACTCTCTGATAGACCAGATTCCTGGCCGCCAAAATGACCGAAAAACCCTTCTAGGGGAGCTCAACTGGATTTTCACTGCTGTCACTGATACAATAGCATGGAATGTACTGCCTCATGGTATTAGATCATTTGATTATCATTTTTCTATTTTCTACATACTTTTTTGAAGGAGTGCAATGCTGATATGTAAGTTGACATTGTGCAGATCTTTTCCAGCGGTTATTTAGGCAAGATCTGCTAGTTGCTAGTCTCTTTCGGAATTTCTTACTTGCTGAGCGAATAATGCGAGCTGCAAATTGTTCTCCAATTTCATATCCGCTGTTACCATCGACTCATCAGCATCATATGTGGTAGCCATATGGAGTTATCATCTTTGTATAACTATATATTTAGTCTTTATTTTTCTTTACTTACTAGAGTTTGCACATTTTAGGGATGCATGGGATATGGCTGCTGAGATTTGTCTATCTAAACTTCCGCAATTAATTGCTAATCCAAATTTGGAGTTTCAGGTTTTGTTATCTTAGATCTATTCATCATAGTCTATCATTTGCCTTTCTAGTATGATCGTTAAATGTTAAAGTATTTGTCTTGTTTTATTGTTGTTATGATGTTTGCTAATGTTCCTTATTTTCTGCAAATCAGCCTAGCCCATTTTTCACAGAACAATTGACGGCTTTTGAAGTGTGGCTTGATCATGGCTCTGAATACAAGAAGCCACCTGAGCAGTTGCCTATAGTTCTTCAGGTGAGGCGCTTATTTTTTTTGTTAGGTACATATGCAAAAATTGCTTTCTTAATGTGATAATTGTCATTTTAATCAGTTTTGGATATTGCTATTCTACTCTCAAATGGTTGTTAACATGTTATTGTTCATGGTATTACTGCTAAAATACGGTAGCAAGCTATCTTAATTCTGTATTTTGAGCCAAGGTTACTCCTGAAAAAGTGTGCTATGGAATTTTGCAAGATGAGTTGAAAGCGTTTAAGAGTCTGTGCGCTATTCTCATTAGGCAATAGAAGCTAATACATAGAATTTATATAGGAGCTTAAGGGAATATAATACATAGGGCATTAGACAAAGTTGTACACATTTTATTACATACTCAATATGATAGGCTTCTCTATTTTAGTTTCTCTTGAACATGCAATGGATATGAACCATGCTTGTGCCAAAGCAAAGTGGATCAACTTTACGTAATATAATAGATTTCGTGATGGTGTAAGTCTTGTTTTAAGGTAGCGCTATAGCAACAGTATGAGTTAATAAGCAGAAGGTACAACTGTATACTGCAAATTTTTGAACCAATGCAACATTTCAATGAAACGACAAGCCTGTAAATGAGCTGAGATGGTATTGAAAGGTTGACAATTTAAAGTAGAACAGAAAAGGTTATGCATATGAGCTGAGATGATATTGCAAGAAGCCGCACTAGTTTGAAATTGTGGAAGAGGCAAGTGCCAGTGGAGGCAATTAAGTAGTAGATTGGTGCCTTATCTAGGTGGATTGGTCAGAGTCTCAAGCTGTTATTCTAATTACCAAGATGACTTGTAGAATTATGAAATTGATAATATGGATCGCGAATTGATGAGTTTTTGATGACTTATATTGGCAATGGGATTCAATGGTTGACAAAGTCAGCTGGAAAGTAAGAAACTGGATTGCAGAGTCAGTTAATGTCAATATAAATCAACAGATGTGTTGGGAAGTATTAGTACTACATTATAATTCCATGATTCCAAGTATTTACATGTACTCTTTGCATAACTAAGATGCCAGTGGTAGCAGAAAATGTTAATTATCTAGAAAATTGCAAAGAAAATTTAACAAGGCCGATGCATTTTTAATTGACGTATATAGGTGGAAGTAGTGAGGAACTTGATGTTGCAAATGAAGCTTGCTAGTCATTAGTGGTGAATCCAACCTAGGGGTTAAGACCAGAGCATGAGCAAAAAAGACCCTGTAAAGGAGGGATGGTGTAACCGCCTAGAAATCAATCTTAAAAACCTCATAGAATGACACTAGGATGATCCAAATATGCTTGAGTCATTGGCAAGGTTAAGGACAGGAAATTATTGTAGAATCCACAGAAAGGGAAAAAGGATCATGAGCAAATAGTTGATAAAAGTGCAATTTGACTTTATTCTGGTAGTCACTGTAAAATGAGCCATAAAGTTGCACATGAATTGTTGAACTTACAGGAGCCTAGGGGAGAGCTCAAGGAAATTCCTGGAATGAGGAGCGAAGTTCTACCACTAATAAATGAGGTGGGTTGTAGAAGCAAGAAGGTGGGAGAAAAAATCCAAAATGACAACCAGTGAACCATATTAGTGAAACTTAGCTTAGACAATATGGAGGCAACTTGAGGAGTCAAGGAGTTAAGTTCTGCATGGACCTACAAAGTGCGACAAACCATAATAAAATGGTGATATATTGTAAGAAACCATAATAAAATGGTGATATTGAAATTGTTGTGTGCTAAGGGGCTGTTTTGTTCAGGAGTAAAAATTCGGGGAGTAAGGAATAGCTATTCGGCTACTATAGACGGTATAGGATTTATTCTGCAGGATAAGGAATTTATGTTGTTTGGTTTAAGGAATAGTTTGAAGGGATATCCCGTCATGAGGTTGTTTGATTGGTGGAATAATTGAAGTGGATAGGTGGAATTTTGTACGCTTTGGATAAAATTGCCTGTTTAGAAAATTTTTTAAAAATGGCTAAATATGGTACTTTTTATCTCATGGAAATATGAACAATTAGCATATAGCCTGCCCCCTTGCCCACCCCCTTCCTAATCATGTACAACCATGCGCTACCCCTTGGACTGAAGTAGTGTAGTTCTTTTTAAATTTCCATTAGTACAAAATTGTCATTCCATTTTGCAGATAAAAGGTTGAGTGTATGGATGATTGCCACACCTGTACACCACTTCTCCCTTCCTCCACGCCAGGTGCTCCCAACCTGATGTTTCCATACCCTGCCCCTAGGCTTGATTAGTGCTAGATGTTTTTATTTCTAGCTGCAAAATTGGCCTTCTCCCAGTTACTATAAAATGTCTAGGTAACGAGGATCAATGCCATCATATATTGCAAAGACCGATATGTTGTCCTTCCCATTCCCTCCCTCCTGTGCCATTTCTGGCCTTGGCAAATTAATGTGTTTATGTCCATACAATCTTATGATCATTGCCGACATCATTTGAACTAGCCAAATAATATTTAACAACCACAATTGTGCATAATACCACTGAGGATTTAAAAGAAAATAAACAAAAGTAAATTCACCCTGGAATTCATAATGCAAACCTAGCAGACATAGTATACAATACTATTCCTATATTGGGTGCATCCACAAGTCATCAATTACATATCCGGTACTACATAAAGCAAAATATCATCCAAGAATCTGAGAAAGGAGAAGGATCACATAGGGCAGGAGGATGTGATTCTTTAAATTGGTGCAAATCCAATCACCAAGATTTGAGATGAAACGCAATTCGTCAATGGGAGCAAATGGTATTAAGAGGAGGAAAGGGTATTATAAGAAGCAAAAAGGTTATACTCCTAATTTTGAAGGAGTGAAGTAACAGAGTCAGCTGCCAGCAGATGTCCGTTTATGCTCTAGTTTACCTAAGACAACAGTACCTATTTTGGGAATGTCTAATACTCTAATGCCTAAGTCACTGAGTGGGTAAGTTGCCAATCCCTAAAACGGATGTACTTTTATCTATAGGTTTACGGCTACTAGTAGGTATTTTACCAGAGGTTTCTATCCATCTACCCTTGTGTGATTCTTGTTGAATCATATACTTGGGGGGTATTAAGAGGAGGAAAGGGTATTATAAGAAGCAAAAAGGTTATACTCCTAATTTTGAAGGAGTGAATTAACAGAGTCAGCTGTCAGCAGATGTCCGTTTATGCTCTAGTTTACCTAAGACAACAGTACCCATTTTGGGAATGTCTAATGCCTAAGTCACTGAGTGGGTAAGTTGCCAATCCCTAAAACGGATGTACTTTTATCTATACGGTTACGGCTACTAGTAGGTATTTTACCAGAGGTTTCTATCCATCTACCTTTGTGTGATTCTTGTTGAATCATATACTTGGGGGGATGGTGTGACGAGTAACCGGAGGGATAGCTGGATGTAGTTCACAGTGATTTGCAGGATGTGATGTGCCTGAAGGCTCCTTTACATGTGCAGTCATTGTGTTCCCACGAATGTATGATAAGCTCGGGCGACGTCTTTGAGCATTGGATACTTCTCATACAAAGCATGTGACTAGCCGGTAACTTGCCTCTGACACTCTAGCCATGTTGCATATATTCCTAGAACACGGCCAACAAAGACTGCATGAGTATCTTCCATGCCTCATAGTGAGTTGGCTCGTTCGGACCTTGCCACAAATGATGCAAGTAATCGTGCAATAGATTAAAGAAAAACAACAACACAAATTAAAAGTAATACGGTAGCTAAAAGACATTGTCTTAATCTGTGACCTTCCATCTCACAGGTCTCGTTATTTTCTCTCGCAATGCTTTCCCTCTTGTTCGCTTGTCTGTCTCCACACACATGAGCTCATGCTCAATATCACCACCATCCTCACTTAGAGGGGTAGGTCGAACCTCATACCAAAGTACCTATTATTGCCTTGGTGCCATTGAATAAATTTATGCACGACGCAATAGGCCATGGCATTGTCGCACTGGGTCCTCAACTTATATGGTGCAGTCACCTGAAGTATCTTGAACTGGATCTTCAAAATACCGAACTACTCAATTGCATTTCATAGCTGTGCATGGTGGTGGTTGAATCGTTCTGGATTTCGGTGCTGTCATTTCCTAACTTCTTGGTACTCGCTATTGTGGTACGGAATGTTATGATATGGAGTTATAAACCTATATGTATTTGCATAACCTGTGCCGATCAGTTAACATTTTCCTACATGCATAAGTGAATATAATGTGTTCGAAGATGATTTCACATATATATCATTGGTAGGTCAAATGGGGGAAAACTAGGAAACAGCTTACCTTCAAGTATCGTAAACCTCCATCCATGAGGACCCAGTGTAAGACCCGCATATCAGTGGTTGATCCCTTGTACCCAGTAGTGATGTACATGAATGTGTAATCAAATAAACCTGCTGCCATCACATTATGTGATATCCACCCCTTGTTGCGATATCGAGCTTGTTTCTCTTGATTCACTTCACTTGCCTTTTGCCTCTTATGATATTCATACACCTACTAGGAAAATTACCAGCAAACTGTACTTTTATCATTACTCATTCTTTTTTTGAACCTTAGAGAGAAAAGGAGAGCCATTACTTAAAAAGGAGAATTATTACTAAATTTCTTATTTATTCTTTAAGATAGAGGCAACTCCATTTTTGATTTTATGTATATATATACTGTATATACATATGTAATGATTTGCTCATGAATCTATGATGTAAACTTATCTGGTAATCTTTCTAATATTTGCCAATCGACAGGGTTGCCATCTACATGCATTTATAAAAGTTATATATGCAGCTCCATGGATTCTCTTTACTTTTCATTTTTTGTGGAAGGGCCCATCTCTGATGCCTTATTTATGTTGTTATGGATTAAGTTGGACTCATAGATGAACCCAAATATTTGTGTTTTCTTTTGGATAACTTTTTTAGTAATTGCTAATTGAGGGTATTAATATCCATGTGGACGGTATTAGCTACATGAACTGAGTTCCCAAGCTTGAATTTTGGGAAACACACATGTCTGATGCTGTGTGTGTTTATTCTGTCACACTTCATATTGAATTTTAATAAAAAAGGAGTCTTTCAGCCATTGTTTGAGTCATATGGGTGTTTAAACCTTTGCATGATTTTCTTGTCGTAATTTATAAGATTCTAACTGATGTATGACTGATTATCAGTGATGGATTTACTAAAGAATCAATTGTTGGTATTGTATAAAATTTCTAGAATTTGTTTGGATGGTCCTAAATGCATGATTGCACATTAAATATTGACATGATAGTTGCAGATATTTGTTCAGTATTATTATATAATTAATGCCTTGTGCTAGAACTTTGCTAGGTCCGAGCAAAATTCATCGCAACCTAGTTCATTGCCAGGCTGTAGTAGTTGAAAATGCACAGATGGTTTCATGTTGAACTGTATGACTTTGTTGTTTTGCCAGTTCTCTCTGTCAATTAATATTCAATTTATGCTTGGATCTTTAGGGGGCTCCTCTTTCATAGTTATATTTAAGCATCTTTCTAACAATGATTCATAAGCTAACCCTAAATAATTGAACTAGTGATTCTTGATTTTTATTAGAGATACCTTAGCATGTATATTTTGACAGTTCAGATATCTGAATTTGTGTACCAATAATTTTACCCTAGCTATTACTCTTTCTTGTTTGCTGATGCCATATGTTATTGTAGGTTTTGCTTAGCCAATCTCATCGATTTCGTGCACTGGTGCTTCTAGGAAGATTCCTTGATATGGGACCTTGGGCTGTGGATCTGGTATTTTGTTGATCACTATATTTAACCTGTCATTTATTTTCCATCTGTATACTGTTGGAGCACTTCTTTTATTGTGCTTTTGTGTTTTAAGCTTCACCTTTTGTGTCTTTTAGGCCTTATCTGTTGGGATCTTTCCTTATGTGCTCAAACTATTACAAACAACTGCAATGGAATTGCGCCAAATTCTTGTGTTTATATGGACCAAGATACTTGCTCTGGATAAGGTAGTTCAGTCTCTTTCTTGAATTAAGTTGTGCGCTATCTACATTACTTCTGTGCATTTAACATTCAGGAGTGATAGTTTCTATGGTTTTAAGTCAGTTATTAGCCGATCATAAGTCAAATAAGCTGTTAGTTTTGGCAATCTTCAGATATTTTATGTTGTTTCTCATCTATGTGGAATGTAACAAATTTAACATTTTTTGGGGAACATTAGTCTTGTCAGATTGATCTGGTGAAAGATGGGGGTCATGCATATTTCATCAAGTTTCTTGACAGCATGGATGCGTACCCAGAACAGCGTGCAATGGCTGCTTTTGTTTTAGCAGTTATTGTGGATGGACACAGGCGGGGACAAGAAGCATGTATGCATGTAAATTTAATACATGTATGCTTGAGACATATCCAACTAGCAAGTCCACATGATGCACAGACTGAGCCTTTACTTCTTCAGTGGCTTTGTCTCTGCCTGGGAAAGCTCTGGGAGGATTATCCAGAAGCACAGTTAGTAGGTCTGCAAGCAGATGCACCTGCAATAATTGCACCTTTGTTGTCAGAGCCTCAGCCTGAGGTAGGATTTTCCTTTGCTTTCCAAGTGATCAATTTAGACTATCACTTTTCACATCTGTATTTCATCTCCTGCCAGGTGAGATCTGCCGCTGTTTTTGCTCTGGGCACTCTTCTTGATGTTGGATCTGTCTCCTATAGGGATGGCCATGGAGGTGATGAGGATTGTGATGATGATGAAAAAATTAAGGCTGAACTAAATATTGTCAAAAACCTTCTACAAGTTGTTGGAGATGGAAGCCCACTTGTCAGGGCTGAGGTTGCTATAGGTAATGTAAATTTTCCCCAAAAATTCTGATGATATATTATTGAAAATATTATTTACCTCTCAAGGCTGTTATTTTATTTTATATGTTTTTGATATTACATGGTTAACAAAAAAATATCAGATAGCATCACCTGTTTGCATTGTAACAAGTTGATCGGTGGTCTGCTATGCTTTTGTATAGCAAGGAAGAAAATTCTATACTGTTTGATAGCAAAAAACATTTTACCTTCATAAATTGCAAGATTGCACTTGAAAGTTTATGAAGTCCAATGGATATTTATAAATATTGTTCGATGATGTTGACTTAGTTGCCGCAAAAACCAGTTTTCCATTTGGGATGTATATTTGCTCCAGAGACCTGAATTATTGTAAAATTGCTACATAGGTTGTTAAGTCAATAAAAAGTAATCAATTTTTTGGTGGAGGAAAAGTAAATAGTACAGCCAACCTAGAGTGAAAGTGATCAAATCAAAAGCCCTTTATAATGTAAATCACAACTAACCATCCCTTCTGACAGTATAATCCACAGATTTATTAGGATTTCAAGTAGAGCTTTTGATAGTTCCGTTCAGCTTGAGCCTAAAGCAAATTAATAAATTAAGCCTTGAGGTGAGATATACTTAGGTCTGATTTCGTATAATTTTGCTTATGTTCATTATCACTTGTATTCTCAGAGATCCGATTTACAAACTTCTTTCAGGATGGGTTTAACTTTCTTGCACTTGACATTAGTGGATGTATAGATATGAAAATTTAGCTTTTGTCCAACATCATGGCTCAAGCATCAGGCAGCGGTTGGTCGGGGGCTGGAAACTGGTCAGATATGTGTTGGATACTATATATCCATGCCACTGTATCCATTTTTCCCAGTGGATACAAACAGGGATGTGAATTTTAATTAGGCTTCCAAAATATTTATCCATAGGTTGCCCTAAACAAATATGTGTGTGTATCAGATATCTGTAAAATTTTTATATATTTGAAAGTCATCATATGTATTTGACATGAGTGATGGCCATTTTTTAGTTAAAGAAACATGGATATCAATCTGATATATGTGTGTACATGAATAGACATAACAGCTTTGATGGGATAAATCAACAAGATCTTTTTCAGAAGTTAGTCCTTAAAAAACCAATATAGCACTAGTTTTATAGCTGTATATATAATCAAAATATTATCAGGATAGAAAGAATCATCTTTTTGATGTGTCAATGTCCATTTCCATATTTATATCATTAAAGAATGTCAAGTTATTCTGTGTAAGTGTAGATATTTAATGTATCACCCTATTAGTATTGGAAATTGAGTTTATATTCCTGTAAACTGGTTTAACTTATCCTATTAAAGACATACAGCCTTTTGGACTGTAGGTGCTCATGCAGTATGCTTTCTTCAGTTTTGTTTTCATTGTGATTTGTGATTAAGATTGTTATGCTTGTTTGGCAGCTCTTGCCCGCTTTGCCTTTGGCCATAGCAAGCATCTGAAGTCAATTGCTGCTGAATACTGGAAGCCTCAATCTAATTATTTATTGGGCTCATTTCCTTCTTTGGCTAATATTAACGGTCCAGGTAGTGGATATGCTAACCCAAGCCAGTATATGCAGTCAGGAAGTGCCCTTTCCTGCCATATTGGCCCTGTACTGAGAGTTGGCAGTGACAGCACAGCTACTGCTCGAGATGGAAGGATATGCACAAGTAGCCCACTTGCATCTATGGGGATAATGCATGGTTCTCCACTATCAGATGATTCTTCTCAGCATTCTGATTCTGGCATAGTTATAAAAGAAAATGCTAGTAATGGGGTCATCAGCTATCCTAGGTCAAGGCCTCTTGACAGTGCAATATATTCACAGATTATTCTAGCCATGTCTACTTTGGCTAAAGATCCATCTCCTCGAGTTGCAAACCTTGGTCGAAGAACTCTCTCTATTATTGGTATTGAACAAGTGGTTACGAGGCAATCAAGATTTAGTGGTGCCGGCATACATCAAGGAAATTCCTCTGCTCCATCTGCATCTCCAAATCTTGCTGGATTGGCACGCTCTTCTTCATGGTTTGACATGAATGCTGGTAATCTTCAGGTTTTATTGTTCGTCAGTTTATTTGAATGTTATCATTTATCGTCTAGCATCCTTTAATAATCTGTAAAATATCATTGCAAAAAATTCAATTTTTGCACTGCTAATTTTATTATTGTTGTTTTATGCAGGTCATTTGCCAATGACATTTAGAACACCTCCAGTTAGCCCTCCACGGAATAATTACCTCACAGGATTGCGGCGTGTGTGTTCCCTAGAGTTCAGGCCTCACCAATTAAATTGCCCAGACACTGGACTAGCTGATCCACTTTTAAGTTCTGACGGATGTTCTGGAGTTTCTGAACGCAGCTTACTTCCCCAATCAACCATTTACAACTGGAGCTGTGGTCATTTTTCAAGGCCGCTTCTTACTGCTTCTGATGACAATGAGGAAATTATGGCTAGAAGAGAGGAAAGGGAAAGAATAGCCCTGGATCGCATAGCCAAATGCCAGCATTCTTGTAAGTGGAATGATGATTAAACTATTTGGGTTCTATGCCTTCGGATTTTTTCTATCGTTTAGTCATGTGGTTGCCTTCTTTGTTTTTCATGTAGATGAACATGATTTTATCTTTCTGTGACTTGCAGCTGTAAGCAAACTTAATAATCCAATTGCTAGTTGGGTTTCAAAGTTTGAAATGGGTACAAAGGCCACATTGCTGCTACCCTTTTCTCCTATTGTAGTTGCTGCAGATGAGAATGAACGTATCAGGTAATTGAATGGTAAAACTTTGTCCTTTCCTTTTATTTTAATATTTATCTCAATTTTTAATGTTCTATACCTGTAATCGTAGGATTCTATTTTGATGGATCTTAACCAATTGAGTACTTGTATGGCTGACCACAGATAGTTTGGGCAAAGTCTTGTTAGTTTTCTTTTCTTTCCCTTTTCCTTTATTCCGTTGCCATATATTATTGAATACCATCAAACTTTACCATGGAAATTGGTTGTGAAAATATAATCACAAATGTAAAGTATAAGGGCGTGTTTGGCAATCGCTTTTATTTCTTGTTTTCTACTTTGAAAAAGAAAAAGCATAAATCGTGACAAAAAATATGTTTGTTGGCAATGTTTCTGTTTTCCATTTTTAAAAAGTTATTTTCACTATTTCCAAAAAAACCAAAAGTAAGAAATTTTTATTTTCAATATTTTTTAGAAATAAAAAACTCATGTTTTATACTACCACCAACACCGGCCCCTCCACCATCATTGTTGTTTTCGCCGCCACCATTGTCGTTGCCACCACCACCACTGCCATTGTCGTCTCCACCACAACACCACCACCATTGTTGTTATTGCCTCTGCCATAGCTGCTGCTACCATCGTTATCGCTGTCGCTACCAGCACCACTTGTGTTGTTGCTGCCATCCCTCACTACGCTGCCATTGCTCTTGCCATCAAACTCACCCCTATCGCCATTACCACCCCTGCCACCCCTGCCGCCGCCACCATCACCACCACTGTGTTTATGTTTTTAAAAATATTTGGCCAAGACATGTTTATATTTTTAAAAATCTGGAAAAAATAGAAGTAGAATTTCTATTTTTTATTTCTGAAAATAGTAAAAATGAAGGTGATGCCAAACTTTATTAAGTGATTACTTGGTGCATGTACTCCATCATGTTGGTGGAAATTTTCATAGAAATGCGAATGTCTTATTCTTTTGTTTGATGCAATCTAGATCATTAGTCCACGCTTAAAATTCTAAAGTAGCTAGTGCAAGCTAGCTTGCTTATGATGCTTTGAGAATAACGTAACCCATCAATAAGTTACAAAAGTTCCCATCATTAATTATTAAATACTCCTTTTGGATTACATGTTCATTAGAATAAATAATTGTATAAAAACGTATTCAGTAACATGGTATAAAATTTTATCTTCATTGAATAGCTATGTAATAAGTTGTGCCTAGCTTTTTTTGAAATCTCATCATGTCAAATTTCTTTATCTATTAATTTATTTTGTACCAGTGAGCAGCGTGTCCTGAACTCATTGACCTGAACCAAACCCGACTGGTGGTCTTGTCGTAGGTTCATAGTCCGACCGTTGGTTGACCGCTGGTCAACCGATCAATAGAAATAGCTCGTTATTTCCATATATATTTCTCAAAACACATCACACCTTCCTCTCCTCTGATGTATCGAAGCTAAATCTCTTCTCGGATCCGTAACTTGCCCTCTTGACTGCTCTCACCATTGTTGTGAAGCTCTCTAGGCCTTAGCCTTCTCCTACTATCTTCTTTGGTCCCCCTTTTAGCCTTCTTTGCCTTTGCCATGGCTGTTGCAATCAAGCACCCAATATGACTGCCTTCCCCTCCTTCAGTGTCAATCTTCCAAACAACCCACTCCTCTCCTTTGGCATCACCTTATCATCATCTAGGTCATGCCCCTTAGCACATCCTCCTCGCCACTTCAGTATCAAGCTGGCCTTGCCATCGGTTCCCCTCAGTGTCCCTTCCCATCTCCACCATGATCTCAAGCCCTTGGTTGTCTCACTTCTCTTCACTGCTTTGATCATCAACCCAACTTCCTGGTGTTTCCCATGATGATGGCATGTAATGGAGAGAGAAATCAAGATTTCTTTGTGATGGAGCCAAGGTAGGGTATAGGGCATCATACTGCCCCTTCGATACGAGTTGACCTATGGGTTTTAAATTTTGACCTTGATGGTTCAAAAGGTTAATTTGCTCAGGTCACTAGTTTGAATGGGTTTAAGCTATTTCCAAGCCGTTGTGATCCCAACCTGCTGCACCTAGCAGGTGACATGTTGACCTGGTTGACCAGGTCAGGTTGATGGGGTCTCAGAATGCTGCTAGTGAGGTAGATTGTCTATCCATGCTCCTTTTTTCCCTTTTAGAAAAATAAAATGGCAACTTAGTATGGAAAGAGTGATTTTCATATCTGTTATATGCAACAAATTGTGGTTGCCCTTGGTCAAACTTTTCATATCAAGTTTTGTTAGTAAATTATTTCTTATTGTAATGTTTTTTGTTTTTTTTTTTTTGGGGGGGGGGGAGGTCTATATTAGAACTATCATGGTCTTTTAACAAATAAAATCTGATCAATGGTTAGTCTTTGATAAGTGCCTGTTCTGCTCAGAGAAGACATAAATATAGGGGCTGGCTGTTGCATGCATTGTTATAATCATTTTGCAAGAAAATTTTAACAGTGGATTTTCCATGTAGAGCTCATGTGTAGCACTATTTGAGGATTGAAAAGATTGAGAATTGATTAAGATTGTTTTGTCCCCACAACAAGGGTCATGGGAGGACAGTCAGGCTTTGGTTGCAAGGTTGAAAGAAATGAGATCATGCACGTACTCAACATTAAGCATTGTTTGTATGAAGCAAGTATGATGGAATTTTTGAGGTTTCAGATTTAAACTAGTTGATTTTGGACATTTTCTGTACTCAGGTAGAGTGTGGAGCTATATTGGTCAGCTTTAGATATTGACCACAGCATTTGGAATACCCGCCAGGAAATTGTATTCTTTACAAGTAGTGTAATTATAGAAATATTTTGATGTTCTTTGTGGTTTATGCTGATCGTTCTTTTGTTTCATATGCCAATGGAGGGAAGGCCTTGGCTAAACTGCAGGGTTGCTTTATTATAACCTGAGTGTTAACGGGTTCAAAATATGAAAACAGCCTATCTGCTTATTGGGGTATGGTTGCATGCAACATACCCTCCCTAGACCTACAGTGGCGGGAGCCTTGTGCACTAGGACACTCTTTTATGCCAATAGCTGACCATGTTTGGTTGATTTCAGCAACTTCTCTACACAAACACAAAGCAATTTATTAGCCTAGACAAAAGCAATAATAAGTTTCAAAATTGAAGACCGAGTTTATGAAGGTTAATTTATATTCGCTAATTGGTGCTTGGTCTTTTAAGTTTGCTTTTGTTTTATGATTAAACTCACTATGCCACTGAATAGTTGGAAAAGAATATTTTATGTTACTTGATAATATAGAATTTCATGTACTTCTAATTTCAAGATATCGACTTGCAGTATCTTTTATCTTCTATATTGGTTGATTACATGTTACAGTTATTCTAGTCTTTTCTAAAGCTTGATATATCAATTCCCCAGGGTATGGAACTATGAGGAAGCTACACCTTTGAACAGTTTCGACAATCATGATTTATCTGATCGAGGAATTTCTAAGCTCTGCCTTGTGAATGAACTTGACGACAGCTTGCTCCTTGTTGCTTCAAGTAAGCTGTTTGTTGGTAAAACTAGCGAGCAACTGGTAGTTGTAGTCTATGTGTCCTGGACCCTTCGGTTTATCCATAAGCACTCATCCAACACTTAAAATTGGTTGTAATTATGAACAAACTTTTAGATACTGGAAGGATCCAATTCTTGGGCATGTTCCTGCACTAGACTTGTTTGATAGTTTGTTCTGAATATGCATGTTGAATGCAGGTGATGGAAATGTTCGTGTATGGAAAGATTATACTATAAAAGGCAAACAGAAACTTGTAACGGCATTTTCTTCAGTTCAAGGTCATAAGTCTGGTGTTCGCAGTATGAATGCAGTTGTGGACTGGCAGCAGCAGTCCGGTTACTTGGTATTACTCCATTTCAGTCTTGTGTAATCTTATATTACTACAGTATCACACTTGGCTTGTGAGGTTCATAGACGAACACTTCCGCTCTTATGTTTTGGTTGTAGTACGCTTCTGGCGAGGCATCACCTATTGTGCTTTGGGATATGGACAAAGAACAACTTGTTAGCTCCGTTCCATCATCATCAGACAGCAGCATATCGTCACTGGTGAGTGTTTTTCCATCTCTACTAATATATATATATATATATATATATATATATAGAGAGAGAGAGAGAGAGAGAGAGAGAGAGAGAGAGAGATCAACTAATGAATCCCCCCTCTGGTTATGGAGATGTGCTGGTAAGAAAGCATTGTGTCACAAGTGCACCTGTGACCTAATACTATATTCATTTGCCCTGAATTGTCTGTGCTTGTCAGCCTACACACATATGAAACCTTGGCATTCTAACTATCTTCCCACTCTCTCATCAGTTTTTTACCTTGCTTTGCATTTTAAATGACTTGAGCTTCTTTTATTCTTTTTTCCAGTCTGCTTCTCAAATTCATGGTGGTCAGTTTGCAGCTGGTTTTGTGGACGGTTCTGTTAGGATATTTGATATTCGTACTCCTGAGATGTGAGAATCCACATACTTTCTACAGAATTCTGGCTGTGATAAATTTGGTTAACTATTTCCTGAATAACTGAATATTAAGAAAGTTGTTTTATTTTCAATCTCCCCGATCACCAGACAGCTAAATTATTTATTTGTGATGGTTATTCCAAAATTTTCCTTGAACGACAAATTGTGCCTCTCAGAATTGTATCTGATTATTAGTCATGCCTGGTGTTGTAGGCTTGTCTGTACAGCAAGACCACATACTCAAAGAGTGGAAAGAGTTGTTGGGCTCGGCTTTCAACCTGGTCTTGATCCTGCCAAGGTAACAACATTCATCAACTAGCTTGTTTTATAATATTTTCTATGTTCATATTAACAACTGTCTTGACCTTAGGAGTTTGGAATGATTAAATTATGATGTTAGACCCATTTCAAAAATGTCCTCCTGCTCCATTACTGGTCTACAGAAGAAAATGTAGCTTATCGTTGCTATGTTGCTTGTTCCAACTCTTGCTCCTGTTCTTGTGGTTTTCAAGAGCTATAATCTATAAAATTCAATTGTAAGCAGTGAGAAAGAGAAAAGAAAGAGGGGGTAGAATGCAGGATATTAATTTGAACATAACTTTTAAATTTTTTTTTCAATCACATGGGAACTAAGACAGGTGTTTTGGTCATCTGATGCATGCTCTAAAGTTATGCTTCAATTTAACTCAACAGTAACAAATGTACTATCAAGATTCCAGATTCTTTAATAGGGGGCTGCTGCTGTTAGGGATCTCCTATAAAGAATGAAAAGGAGTTAGCCGATGGAAAAGAAATGGGAAGTGATTTAAGCACATGGATGATTCCAGACTTCATGGTCTCTTGTCTTGAGAAAATAGTTAATTTGCCCCCTTATTAGCAGCTCATCACATAAAACATAATTTATATTTTTGCATGTATGGTGTCGGTCATATGACTTCGAATTAGAAGTCATGAATGAGTAAAAAATAGGAAAAAAATCGATGCTTCACATTTGGTTAAAGATTGGAGGATTAATATTACCTATACTACCTCCTTCCCCTTATCTCACTTTTATGTGAGCGAATCTTCTCCTGAGCTTTTAGATTGTCGGGCTTGCCTTTGAAAGCGAGCAAATGCAGAGAGTTGAAGGTTGCATCCTAGTGTCGTAATTATTCGCATTTTTTCTTTTCGTTTTTCCCTTGAGGTAGAGAGCGGGCCTTAGTGCAATGGTGTGAGGTTGGTACATTGTGACTTGAGTGTCAGGGATTCGAACATGAAAACAGCTTTTCTGCATGTGGGGGTAAGGCTACGTAGATCTAACCTTAGACCACACAATGGCAGGAGCCTGGTGCACCGGAACACCACTTTTTTCCTGCAGGTATATGTGGAAGATGGATGATGTCATGCCAGCTTTTGAAAGTTCTACATTCCTCATCCAAGCTGGCGAAAGCAACAGCATTTTTTTAATCCTTTGTTCTCTATATAAGGTGGCTATGCATATCTGACCTGGCCTGTATTTTGTCCGACCCAATCTGATTGCCACCCCTATCTCTATAAATATCTAGTAACTTAAAATTTTGATTTTATATTTTGCATTTAGGACACAAGTCACCTTGCAGATTATATCTTCCCTTGGTAGCATTTTATGCTGCATGAGAATGGCAGTTTCCGCCTAACCTATTCTGTAATTTATACCTGATGATAAAGATCTGGTTGATTAATCCTTTTTATGCATTTTTATAGTGTCTCATGTCTCTTTGGGTGCTTTTATGTGGCAAAGGTGGCATAATGTATGGTATCTTTAACTATTTGGATGCAGATTGTCAGTGCATCTCAAGCAGGAGATATTCAGTTTTTGGATATAAGAAATCACACTGAGGCATATCTCACTATTGATGCCCATAGGGGCTCTCTTACGGCCTTGGCGGTTCATCGCCATGCTTCAGTTATTGCAAGTGGCTCAGCCAAGCAGATCGTGAAAATCTTTAGCCTAGAAGGAGAGCAGCTGAGCATCATCAGATATTACCCAACTTTCATGGCTCAGAGAATAGGATCTGTCAACTGCCTCACTTTCCATCCTTACAGAGTACTCCTTGCAGCCGGTACTGCTGATGCCTGCATATCCATCTATCCACTTGACAGCTACCAAACAAGATAATTTGTGATCAGTGAGTTCCATCATGGGCGAGAAAAAAGATGTCCACATCTTACCCAACCAGCATGCCTGTTGTCACATTCAGACTAGCGGGCTGATCTCTCGCTGAAGCTATTGGCATTGTCACCGGTTGGATATATACACCTTTGGCCTGCATGTGAAATTTGTATGTTATAATATTCATTAGCCTCCTGCAGAAGGTCTCAGTTAATCCCGTTTCTACTTACCCTTGGAGGCTCTTACAAATAATTTTGATACCTAGGTAAAAGATGTAAATAGTTTCCTTTATTTCAATGCTTTCTAGCCCCTTTCTTCCCCCCTTTGTTCAATTTGTAAAAGTGCCAGACTCTTCATATTATAAATTAAATAGGGTTGGGCTCTTCCTGGGCAAGGGGTATTGGTGTTGTATTTAAAAAATCCTTGTCTTCCAAGTGCACTTTCTCGCTGATCTCTAATTTTGATGTCCTTAATGAGCTTTCCTTGCTAGAATATAGCTTAATGTTCATTTCGACCTTTTCGAATAGCATGAGAGGTTGATAGTGGCAGGGATGATAATTTGATATAGGCTTGTTAGTTTGAAGTTTAGTTCAGTTTTTCTTAGCATTGCTCATAAACATTGCCTTGATGATTTCAGTGAATTCCAGTGGAGTTGCGCAGTTTATATATCTCAACTGTTTTTAGAGATTTTTCATGGCTTGAATACATTCAAATATATGATGGACATTCATTATTTTTTTCCCTTTTTTAACTGTACATCCTTATCAATTAGGCTTGCATAAAGATTTATTTTGCTCCGTAGCTGTTTTGTGGTTTTCTTTGCAAAAAATATCGATCCATGTTATCTTAATTCAATATGCGTCAATGTAAAGATGGCTCCGCTGGAGAGAGGATTGGAGAGAGGATATACGATCATGAATATGATGACTTCATGGTTCTCATTTGTATTCTGCTCTTCCAATCCATAGAAGGTAGCAAATTCCAAATATTGTGATATGAAAGCGCTGATCATGCTTTTTTGATTTTACATTTAGAAACTTGGATCATTTTTTAAATATCTTTTGAAGTTTGTACGCTGAGAAAAATAATGTGCGAGGTTGTTGGTTTAAAGAAGAAAATGGACGGGAAAGAATTTTATTTTGATTTATAGAAAGTGCATTGCATTATAAAGATTGGATCGTTGCTGCATTTGGAGAAAATGTTGAAGCCACTGACACAATATTCGATGATCTGGGTATTCTTCATGCTTTTATAGAAATTTTGATTGATGGTGAAGCTGCATTATGATGTTAGATATTCAATATTAGAGGTGATGTTTTGTGATGATGTATTGTTGATGGTCTTGCTTATGCTTGAGCCAGAGTATCTACCGAGCATACTGAAACAGGTCTACAACGATAGCGGGTTTCTGTTGTTTTGCCGGTGGTGAGTTGTTTCGCCTGGAAACCCCCATATCAGGGTACTGTGGTAGTGTATTGAATGAAGAGACTCTTCGACGCTAATGTTCCTATGGCAGAGCTTTGGGTGCATATTGGGACGGTGTTTGAGTTGCGAGCCAGTAGAGTCTACAATGAGGGCGGCTCCTTGACTCTGTTTGGCTGAATCCACAAATTAACCCAGTCTTTTGAGATATTCACCCTTTGCTCCTAGATATTTGGCGTATGTTGTGGCGCCTGACTCAATTTAAGACATCTCATATATGAAGAGAGGATAATGGACTGGCTGTTTGGGCTGCACCGTATGTTACTCGTTTACATTGATACTTGTTCGTGGACGTCTCTCGATAATTGTCCTGTGGGCATAAGGATAAATTGTTCTGTGACTCGGTTGTATTGACACTCGATAACCGAAACAGGACTTCTAAGAGAAATTTTGACTCCATGAATTATATGGTTTCTATTTTATACAAGGTGCGTAAAAGAAATATGACTCATTTGCACGGATGCAGATTGGCTGTTTTCTTCTGATCCATGGCTAAGCCATCAGTCAATCACCGTGCATTGGCACTATGGCAGTCATGTTGATGGATTATAGATTTTTTTTTTTTTTTTGAGAATATGGATTATAGAATTCTTGTTAAGCTCTTATAAAGTTGAAAATGGATTCACTTGTAACCGCAGGAACTTTAATTGGTTTAAGGTTTAAACATCAAATCAAGAGTACCAGAGTTGATATGTAAATGTTTAGTATACAACGGGTGGTGAATAAACCCTTGTTCAGCTGTGCTGTTAGCTTGTTTCATTCTGCCTTTGTCACATGCGTAGCATGTGTGGAGTCCTTTGATGCAAAACTTGTACTCTACTTGGATAACCATGTCAGAATCAAATGTTGAAACCAACCCTTCAGATTACAGCTCTTTAGATGCCACAGATTCTGAATACTTGCCCTCAATATTTGTAGTTACACCTTCCCCTCACAGGTCTCTCGCTCCCCCTCACAAGGAGCCAACTAGGAAGGAATGCTACTATAAGCTCGAGGAAGCAAGTCGAAACCTCAATCTCCAACACCGAGCTTCAGGGATACTGACTCCGAATGCAAGAACTCATTTACGAACTTGAATATAAGTAATGTGGGTGCTCTTAGTAAGTATGATTCTTTGTGCTCGTTTAGATTACCTAGTAGGATTGAATTGGATTTCTTGATTTGTGGATCGGTAAGGGCATTTGTGCATGGCCGATATTAATCCAATACACTCCTGGCCTGAATTCTTTAGGAGAAAAAGAGAGATCCTATAACAATTGCGACTTAGGGTACCGGGTCTGGCCTGAGGAAAGCCTCCAGTCTAGCAATTACGACGCAAACGATGGCCCGGGATATTCATAAAGCGGACCAGGTTCGATCTTCCACTCCCCTTCCCCCACCCTCTACAGTGGCTGGTACCCCGTCGCTGTGTGACGCTGTGGCAGCGGCAATCGGAGGTCCCCTATGGACTGACAAAATTCGTCCGTTCCAACGCTTAGTTCTATGACAATTCCTTTTCTAGTCTAGGGTGTCTGTGCCATTCCCTTCTCATTGTTGTTAGTTTTCGTTACTCTCATGTTTTTATTCCTATTCATGGTCTCAGTGGAATTTGAAGGTATAACCCAACGTTTTGCAGCTTTTGCAGCTGCGCTTCATTTTTATCCACTCTCAGAGTTTGATCTCATTTAGCTTTATCATGGTATTTGGTGGCATTTTTTTTTCTCTATTTTTCTTTCTTTCTTAGCATTTATGTTCTGAAGGCCTCTCCTTCTTCCCAATCTCCCCATACAAACGACAGGTGGCAGCAAACCTTCAGTGGGCTGCAAGCAATATAAACACTAGAAAAGAAGGTGTCTGAAGAACACAACTACTCCTCAACCAATTTCCTATCCATTCTGACTGACTGTCCCCGCAGCTATGACTCGAATCCAACCCCCTGTGCATACTCCATCATCATCAAATATATATTTCAGGGCCCACGTCCCTCTGATTCTTGACCATCTTGAGAAAGTTTAAAAATCTGATGTTCCTGAGAGAATCTTCTTCAGGATGCCGTCGACATCTTCTTTAGAATTCCAACGCTTCGATGCACCCCTTCTGTGGTCTTCTTAAGATCTTTGCTCTCTACCCTAAGAGGAGGCGGCCCTCGTTGTAGTTAGTGATGTCTTGATGAAGACTCCAGAGATGAACATTCGACTTGAGGTCTCCGTCTTTCAGATACTGATCAGAGCTCTTTGCAGGAAAGGGAAGTATGCTCTGCAGTTGAACTTCTCAACGTGATGCCGCTTCATGATTGTACTATCCTGATGGAAACACGTAAACACGGGTGCTTTGTTCGCTTTGTTCTCTTCATCAACAATACTTTTAATGCATGTGTTGCAGGCACAATTCCTTGATATGTTCAGTAAAATGGCAAGCCAGTCTCGACATTCAATGATAGGATGGGGTTTCTGTTCATCACCTTTAAAGTCCTATTGTTAATGAAGTATAACCAGTGCATCTAATTTTGAAGATATTTCATTATTATTTTTAATAATATCCAGTTATTATGTTTTACAAGCTGAAATAGAAGTTAGGTGAGCCAGATTATTGCTAGGGCTAGACACTTGGTTGACTGACAGTAGTCTGTACCACCATCTATATATAGATCATGTGCAGATATCCTGTTCCTGTGAATTGATTGAGACAGGTTGGCATCTACTCTTCTTGCAGTTTGGTTTCAGTATTATATCATCTAAGTTCAGAACTCTGGTGTTATGTGGACAATAATAAGCCAATTCTGTGATTTGAGAGAAGTTGGTCCGCCAGGCATTCTCTTTTACATGCCAATGAAGGAAAAACATTCCTTTTGCACGTGAACCCGTTCAATTCACTGCTTGTTTCTGCTTCGGTCCCAAAATTAGGTGAATGTCCTGGTATGGATTTTGTAATTATATATTTAACCGTGTGTCAATCTGAATTGACCGATCAATGGATATTCCAATATATTGTTTTTTTTTTGGTGCAATGTACTGGCTTTGAATTAAAATTACAGTGCTTGAAGGTTTTAGATGCCATTGAGAAGACTATTTTTGCACACGTAGATTTAGAAGAAAGATTTACAGAAAAATGTTGCTCTAGCTGCATTTGGCACCTCATGAATTTTGCGAAAGATAAAACACTCTTTATGTGTTATTCAATGTTCATATATGAAATATGAGTAACTTCATGCTTTTCAGCACTCCATTATCCACTGATAGGTAAGAGCATTTGGCTTTATTTTGATTCTAGAGGCTGATTTTGCAGGGAAAAAATCACATATCTCAGTGGGCAAAAGATTCATAAGATTAGACAATATCACAATGATATAGGCTGGAAAATTCCTGGGCGAATTGGGTTAAAATTCTACATACAAAGTAAAAGTTGGCAAACCTCTGTGCCAGCAGAAGTATAACTTAATCATCATGCAGATCCTTTCTTTCCAGACCTCAGCATCCACAATCCTTCGTAGAAAAGGAAAAAAGTGGGGGAAAAGGTCATAATCAGTCTGCTGCATTAGAAAAATAACGGATAAAATAAAAAAACATAATGAATTGTGGATCTTACAAGTTTGCAAAAGGACTTTGCACTGCAACATACTAATTATGCCTTCAAATGCATCCATTACCAAAGCATTGGCAATTTCATAGCTGGTTCCAAACTTGTAAATGCAAATACTGATTATAGAAGCATCCTCGATAATCTGCCGATCTCCATTATTTGATAAGAACCATATTTCTCCTTGGGGGCCTAACAAACCATAGGCTAGTTACCAATTATCTTCCTCAGGGCATCTTCATTTACATCCTTGGGTCCAACTAATAGCATAATGGGGCTTTCAAAAAATTTGTGAAGCTCATCCTATATTTCCACCTAACAAACTTGATAGTTGATACCTCCTACATACTTCTTCCATATTCATCCTCATTCCCCACTCTCTATGCAATGCATTAACATGTTAAAATATCCAGCCAACAGCCGACTCTGACTCCAGCAAAGCACACACTGGCAGAGTGGTTCATCACCAAATGGTACGCCAAGGTTCAAATTGCATGTAAGTTTTACTCCATCTTAAGCAGTGCATTGGTGCCAGTAGATCAGCAAAAGAACCAAGAGTATTCTTGATTTGCTGCAACCCCTAATCACATAACCGTAGCAAGAAGCCTTCAAACTCTCAGAAATTGATTCAAGGGAGCTCTCAAGCACCAGTTTTTTTTCATTTTCTTGTTGGTTGCAGGAGGGAGGAAACTTCAAGGATCTTCGTCTCCAAAAATATTGGAAGTTTGCATTCTTCACTTTCTTATAGAGGTTGTCTTAGAAATTTTGTTTATCCACATTTTGCAGGCCAGCCTTTTATGTTGCCATTATACTATATCCACATGCCTTCTGAACTCCCTTTTCTTCCATCTTCATCCTCACCTTCTCTGCATCCTCCCATCTTCCATCTTCGGCATAAATATTAGACAACAGGACATAGGCACCATCATTGTTTGGCATCAACTTAAGGATCTGCTCAGCAGCCAGTTCACCAATCTCTTTATTCCCATAAATCCGACAACCACTTAATAATGATCTCCAAATAGCAGGCCAAGGTTCATATGGCATGTTTTCAATGACATCTTTAGCCTTCTCGATAAGCCCATTTCGTGCAAGAAGATCAACAAAGCAAGCAAAATTATCCTTGGAAGGGAACATCCCATAAGCCGAGCTTATGGAATTGAAGAAATGTTGCCCTTGCTCCACTAGACCTAGATGACTACAAGATGATATAACAGCCACGAATGTCGCATGAGTAGGAATTAAGTTAGCACACTTCATCTTCTCAAAGAGCTCAATGGCGTCTGTGATTAGGCCATGATGTGAATAAGCTGAAATCATGGTATTGAAGAGAATGGCATCATCATCTCTTGAAACACTATCAAAAGCCTGCTTAGAGCTATTGATATCTCCACACTTAGCATAGGCGTCTATAATTGCACTTCCTACACAGAAATGCTTCTCATATCCTGTCTTGATTGCAAGTGAATGGAAACATTTAGTTTGGTTAAGTAGAGCAATATTAGCACATGCATTCATGGCACTACCTAAGATGAACTCATCTGGCTTCTCACCTGTTTCTCTCAAGCTGTTTACAAGTGAAAGAGCTTCACTACAAAATCCTTGTTTTAAAAATGCAGAAATAATTGTCCCCCAAGATACCAAATCCACTATCCCGGTATGTTGGAAAATCTTAAAAGAGCTCCCAACCAATCCAAAACTAGAATAAGCATTAATTAGCGAACTGCAAACAAAGCTACAAGAATCAAAACCAGACTTGATGACTTTAGCATGGATTTGCTCACCTGTTTTCTGATTTCCTTGACAAGCACCCAATACATTTAAATATGTGAATTCATCTGCTTCAATGCCCAGCCCAACCATACTATGAAAAAGTTGTAATGCCACTAAGCCATATCCATTAAGGTTATAACCTTGAATCATCTCATTCCATGTGATAAGATTCCTAGTAGCAAGGTTGCTGAACAAGAAATATGCATTCTCCACCACAGAACACCTAGAGAACATATTTATAAGCGAGTTGATCACAAGGGCATCATTCAAGTATCCAAGACGACAAGCAAAGCAAAAGAACTGAAGTCCTAATGAAAGATCATCTTTAGCACCACATAATCTGAATATCACAGACAAGGTAACTTGGTTAGGCTTCAAACCAGATAGTAACATATTAGAAAACAAATCTACAACTTGTTTCTCATCTTCCTCATGGACAAAGCCAGATATCACAGTATTCCATGATACTATATCTTTTTCTCGTGTTTTACCAAAGACCTTCACTCCAGAGTCCTTCATGCCTGTTCTAAAGTACATATCAATAAGAGAATTCATCACTGAAGTATTGTTTTCAAACTCATTCTGAATGATCAAGCAGTGAATTTGTTGCCCGAAACTCAAATTCCCCCTTGTCAAACACCCTTTCAGAGCACTAATGTATGTGAACCGGTCAGCAATTAATCCTCTCTGGTGCATGATAGTTACAGTTCTCATCGCACCATAGACATATCCATTTATTGCATACCCCTCTACCATCGCATTCCAACAAGCCAAGTCTCGATAACCTATATACTCAAAGACAAGCTCTGCAGCTTCAACGTTTCCCCACTTGGCATACATCAATAGAAGTGAACTACCGACAAAAGGATTCCCGTCCAAACCTAACTTCAAAGCAATCGAATGAATGCAATGACCAAAATTAATGGCCAGGATCAATGTGCATGCACTCAAGACACCGGCGAGGGTGAATTCATTTGGATAAAACCCGGACCTCGTCATCTCTATATACAGCTCTAGACCCATGCCATGTTCATTATTTTGAACCAATCCAGAGATCATGGAGGTCCAAGAGACAAGATTCTTTTCAGCCATTTCATCAAACAATTTGAGTGCATGTCCTAGAACCTCGCATTTAGAATACATCACGACCAAGTTGTTCTGAGAGAAGATGTCTTTGGAGAAACCGAGCTTGATGATTTGAGAATGGATTTGGGTTCCGAGAAGGCTCGAATTGGTCCTTGAAGAGAAGGCGAGGGCACTGGCAAAGGTAACTGGATCTTTTCTTTCATAGAGGTTCGAGATTTGGGGAGGGACGTGTCGTGGCTGATGGACAGGATTCAGAGGAGAACAGTATTTTGTAAATGGAATATAAATATGGGATGATTTGGGTTTGAACAGTGAGAAGCGTGAAATATTTGAGCTTCGAGAAATATAAGCTTTTATCATGGCAAGAGATGGTCCCAGGAGCGGAGCCAAAGCAAGAGAGACCCGGCTCCGGTGCACCAGATTGATAAATCTTCAGAGCATTATTACATCAACCGTGACACTGGAACCCATTGGCTGGAAAAAAAAATTCCATGTCTGAGCTCACCTCCGATGCGTCGATTAATGATTGGAGTACGTATAAATCTGTCAATGTTATGTTAAACAGTGCACGAGGAAGTAACAGTTTGGAGTTTGTACCTACATGTATCAGCTGCAAAGGGGGTCACCTGACCAACATGATTGGTACGATGATCGTGATTTGATAGATTAATATACCAGCAAGGTCAATTAAATCACTATTGTTATGCTAACCATGAAGAGTATACCTCACCTCATATCACATGTAGGGTCAATTCAAGTCCATGCATTCTTACCTGTTATGTTATCAAACAATATTCGAAACTCTCTAAAATGAGAGAGATTAATGCGATTGTTGATATGAATAGAGTTATTCAATTATGTCCTCACGAATCATTCGGATCAAGAATCTGCGTCATTGATATGACTTGAAATTTCAAGCTCGTTAGTGTAGTTCAGTCATATATAATGTTTAATCAGACAACTTAATTTGTAGCTAGGAAGTTCTCGGCAGATTTAAGATATTTATAACGTTTCAAATTATGACAATATAGGAAAAGAGGTCCGTAGTTGTTTGCTCAGCTATCAATTACTTCTTCTTTCCTTAGGAGAGGTTTCCGATTCAATCTGATGGAGTGGTGAAGATGGCCATATTTCTAGGAAAAAGACTGGACCTTCAAAAATCGCTCGTCCCAACACCTCTTTTAAACTAGAGACATGGTTGCATCAAGAGAGAGCTGATGTTTGCAAATAATTTGAGTTTGACCTAATTTAGGCTAAGATGACCTTTATTGGTGTATCGATCTTTTTGAGGACACCAACAGAGCCTATTTGGATAAATTCTGGATTCGGTCTGTATTTTGATATGGCCTTTCTCAAAAGGAGGGGAAAGGAAGATGGGATTCTAGTAAAGTCATTTGATCACACCATTTCCTGCATGAAGAGAAGCTTAGACTTTAGAGTGCATTTTGTTGAACGCAATTAGAGCACATTACTAGCAAGTGTTTTTGTGAAAAGATTTTTGAAGGCCTAGCTCAATAATTTGGGCGTAGATTTTAATTCCCTAAGTTGGCCTTTGAAATAAGGCAGCAGCTACTGAAAATACATCCGTGAAAATCAGAAAATAAAAGATCCAATAATTCAGAAGAAATATTCGACATAGCTAGGCCTTTTTTTTTTTTTTTGCAGACTGGGAGAGGAGGATCATGTAATTAATGGAAAAAATTCAAATAGGTATTATTTTTAGCTGGGAAAATTAAGAAAGGTCGGATGACTTTTCAGTCAGTGATGACGATGCGAGACATCTTTGTTTTCATCTCGGTCTGAGAAGGAAATGGTAGGAGGGACCAGACATCAATAGTAGCCATGGGGCTTGAACATATTGGCTCACACAACAATCAATCCTTTTCTTTTAGAAAGAGAAAGGAAGGAGACCCATCTCTGCTGTTATTATCCAAGACTAGATTATCGGAGATGCATCACCCAAGAATCAAAATCCAAATTTCTGATTGCTAAGTAGATGGATGTAACTACTAGGACAAACAACCATATATCACAGAAACCAATCTCTTGTACCAATTTTCATGTAGCAGGCGTACGAGGTGAGGCCTTAAAGTCAAGTCATTCGAGCATTAGGAGATAAGAAAGAGAGCAGAAATTCCTCCCATCACATCTTTGTTTTATCTTCTGATGTTTGTGAATTGACATGTGATATTTGCGATAAAGAAGCAAGAAATTATGGTTCTCAAGAATAATGTTCATGCATATGTGTAGGTATATCTTGCATCTACAATAATCCATTTACATGGAGATTCCCCATCATTCACTCATAATGATAAGAATGAATAAACCAGAATTTGGCTAGTTACAAATCATTATATACTGAAATTATTATCAATATATGGATATTGATAATAAAAGGTAAAACAAATAAAAGGTCAGTTTCAATGCGGCATTCTGATCAATTAGAAACATGACAAAGGAGGAAGATTCTTATAAAGAGACTACTTCTCCTTCTTTTTTCTGATAATGAACTATTGGAGGCTAGGTAAAAGATGTCCCAACCTCATATGGTGCCTTGGTCCTGAAGGAAAATCAGCTGGCATGCATGGTGCCGCAAGCTATTGGTCCCCTGTGCTCAAGGACATGAAGCAAGATCCTCTGTAGCAAAAGAGGATAATGAAGATTAAAAGTGTTCTTTTTTTTTTTTTTTTTTTTTTTTACCCCTAGGAAAAAGTCGAAGACGGGGTTCTTTTTTGTTGTAATTCTTTTTGATGTTTTTGGTATATGTAGGTAAGCAACATGCCGTGTTGCAGTATGAGAGTGTTGGCGTTTAAGAATAATTTGGCTTGCCTTTGTTGTATTGATACTAAGATTTATGGTTTTTAATTTGAAACTAAATGCTATTCCAATCTAAAAAAGTACATAGTTCTCAATCATTGTTGAAGTTCATCACGTAATCATGCTACTAGATTGTATACTGTTTGCATTTAGCACCTGGTCATAAGATAAAAACAATAGGATTTGCTAAGTTGCATCATGTCTGTGATTTTAAAGTTGCAGGCTTCAGGCTTGCAGCTAAAGAGCAGTTTGAATCTAGAGCTAATTTGGATTGATTTTAAACATTTTCTTGTGTGAAGATCAATTTTGAACATTTTTAAGAAGCTGAAGTCTTCATGTTGGAAGAGTATCATCTTTTTCATCAACTTCTTACATATAATCTTGTACAACTTTATGAACTTCCTTTTCCATTATTCTTGTTTATTATTAATTAGCTGGAAAGTTAGTAGTGGTAGCAGGGACAAGATTCATTGAAGTTTAATTCAGAAGTTTATGTTGTTCGCAGTGCAGATTTGCATCAAAAAGTGGAGGCTAGGGAAGAGTATATGATTTGGAAATGGATTCTAATATTATAGCCTTGTGATCTTGCTTCTGAAATTTACTTTTGTGGAAACTAGGCAAATAATCCTTCTGTTTAATTTTCTTAAAAAAAACAATCATTTTATTTTTTTGGTCAATAAACAGTCTTTTTATTTAAGATATTTTTTTCTGCTTCACTGTTGTACCACCATCTGAATTTTCATTTTCCAATCACTTTTAGTAAAATTCTTTTTCGAGCAAACCCTTGCAGTAAATATTCAAACCTGAGTAAATATTTCATCATGCACTGAAGGATAGAACCTGTATCTCATTCATTCTCGGCTGAGTTTTGATGCTTCACGTATTCAGTATGGAGGCTTACAAATTAACACTTGACGCCATTGAAAAGGAGTCAACTCCTGATAGCTAGAAAACAAGTTGATCAAATTGGTCTTCTACTCCTCCTATCGATCTTAAACTCAATTACATCCAGCCACCACAAACACAGTTACATACCAGCTCTGTTATATTCTGTATAAGCTTTTTGTTACTAACTAAATCATCTCACTTATACCATTAACTATTTCAAGATGAACTGCTCTTTAAGTCAACTTTCTCGAGAAGTGAAGCTACCTTTGCCTTGCAAACTTCTATAGAGAATCTCTCCGAAAATAGTATTCTTCCTTGATTTGAAAAGATATTCCTATTACTATAGTTGGTGATGGTTTCTCAGTACCCTTAGCCCTCCTCTGAAAGAATATATATATATATATATATATATATATATATATATATATATATATATATGCATGTATGTATGTAAGTATGTATACTTCAGTTGATCAGAGAACAAGTTAAAGAAGCTATGGAAACGTGAAAGAAGAGAATAATGAAATTTGATCATCTGCTTGATTGGAATTTTGCAAACTTTCAAAGCACATTCAAGCACTTGATTTTCATTAAATCATAATATTCATTTTTCAAAATCTAACTAAAAAGCTCTCGGTCTCTTAAACTATAGTTCACAGAAATAAGCTTCTTCTACAATTGTGGCATAATTTCAGAAACTTGAGCATGACTTCTAAAAGCTAAATTTCTGATTCGATGGCATCCATTAATAAATTATAGGCATGCATGAACAAATGCATGTGCTCGCAAGTGCAGCCACCTATACATAAAACAGCAAAAGGAGAGGCATGAAAAAAGTAGCAAGGATTCCTTCCAGTGTAAAGGAGCACTTTTGGCAACAATGGACCGTGTGTTGACAATTTTTTAATGTTGTCAGCTTGTCAACAAGATTAAGAACTGATTCCAAGTTAACAATGTCTCTTATCGAAACATTATATTAATCATATAGCAGTTCTCCATCAATTTCATCTACATTAAATTCTGCAGCTTCTCACCATATTTGGCCATTAAATTGCTCTCCAAATCAGAAAACAACTTTTCATTGATTTAAACCTGTGTCTTAAACTAGCTTTTTGGATAAACCATTTGTAGTCATAATGGTTCTCTACCGAAAAATTGAAGTGATATAGAGGATCAAGTCCTCCTGACTTGCAACGTCTATAGAAACTTGAAGTGCAAGCCCAAAATATTAGCAGCCTAAATATGTGTAATCAAAAAGAAATTTGGAGTGCAAACTTCTACTAATGAAATTTAGGCTATTCCTAGCAATTTGGTGCCGGATGAATTTCCTGCATTCAGCCATTTCTGAGCATTTTTGTGCCAAAAAGAAACTGCATTCAGAAAGAATTCTTATCATCGAAAATATATAATTTCTGAGAGCGGAAGTACATCTTGGAACCAGATTGCTCTGAAGCGACCTCAAAGGTATTAGTGGAAGCTAGCTGGGCTGGGGCAACGAATCATAAAATGGTTGTCCACCAAATGGCGCCAGACAAGAATCATAAAAGGAGACTGAGAGATTGGTTGAGGAAGGAGGGCGTGGCAAGTGAATGGAAAGCGCAGGCTTTGGTTTTGCTAGCTAGAATTACTGTGACAGCAGTACAAGACAATATTGCAAGACCCATTTATGCATATGATATAAGATCCTAACATCGCCGTAATTCTGCAAAAAATAAGCAAAAGATGCAAAGAAGTGAATGCTTCTTGTATCAAAACAGCTAGTCTGAATGAGGTCATAAGCTTCTTCTCGATCCAAATCTCAAGACAGATTTACCAACCACTTTATAGGTATGAAATAACTAAATGATGCTGCTTGTTCTTCAAAATATGATTTAGCTCAAGAAACACATCAGATCTTCTCTTGACTTTGTTGCTTTTCAACTTCATGAAGCGAATGGAGTGATCTTCCATTTATCTGCTCAAGAAAAGAAAACAAAAGAAAGACAAGGATCAAAAAACAAAAGTATCACGAATTCTTCTCCTCCAAAACTTAAGGTAGTCCATATACTTACTTATTGCCAGAAAACGATCCTATAGCAAACGACATCAAAAAAAAAGAAGAAAAAAAGAACAAAACAAGGGAGTATCCCGTAGGAAACTACATAATGCAATTTAACATTAGTATGTGGAAAAGAATTCTACAGAGATCAAGAAGATGAGTGGTCTTCTGATAGTGTATTTACCCATGACGGACGGACTGTTTTCTTCAGATCACGAGCTTGATGTAAGCTTACCAAACCATGGTTACTGCCGACGGCAGCGAACGATCTAATCTTTCTGATCTTCAGCATCGACTGTTAGCAGTAAATTAATTAGGTGGGGTGGGCATGGTGGAGAAGATGGGCACATGAAGAACTATCTAACTCTCTAACTTGGTGAAGGAGAGATGTCAAGTAGTAATGCACGTGCCCTGCTTCTCCATCCTGCACAACCCACCTTCCAATGCTCCAGAGAACCAGCAACCACCTTTAGAGCTTGAGATGCTGCCCCTTCTTTCTTATTTATAACAGTCCATTGGGTCCATGCATCCTCTCTCCTTGTTTATTAGTAGCTTGCTTGAGCTTTGGATAGGTATTCGATACATTGTCATGAAGAATTGGAGGGTAACAACATAGGGGTCCAGGCCAGGAAACTTGTTCCAAAGGACCAAATCACGGGTGCTTTGTTCCGTCTAAGAACAGATGACAAATGTAGTCCTCCAACTTTGATAATGCCACATATATAGGACACATACGTTGATGACATGGCCCCATGGGAAGTCGACATGTGTGCGGTCGACCTATGCGTCCAAATTGCAGCTTGCTACCTACTACCACAGTGCCTTTTCCTTTCCAATTATTTTCAGTAAACTTGATTTTATGATATTTCAGTGTGGAGGGTAACTTGCAACCACTATAATTATTAGGGTTGCTCATGAAGATATTATGGATGTTTCTACCTCAATTATCCTAAGTAAAGCCTTTCTTTCTGTAAATCTTCATGCTGCCTATAGTTTCAATATATGCATGAAAAAGAGAGGATATTTTCCATTTGGCTAACAAGAAACTTAACAGCGAGTTACATCTTTTAAAGCATTAAGTTATCTCTACCCTTGCTATTGTCTCCTAAGACTGGCTGAAAGGCTTTACGGATCCAGGATTTCAAAACTTCAAAGATCTGCTAGCCCAAAAAAAAAAAAAAACGTCGGATGCCAAGCTCAAGGTGACACATACTCTGGTTATTTTCTAAAGCGAAAAATACAAGGTGTCTTATCCGCCAAAAATGTGAAGGAGTATCATAATGTTCAGAGGACCACCATCTCTGATGTCCCAATCAATCAATGGTCCTAAAAAGAGCCATGGATCTTAATCTGTCGATAAATCTGATTCCACCACCAGACACGTAGCGACATTGGAGATCAGTGTCGCCTGATGACCGTCGTGATGATGATCTTCTGCTAGGACCACCCTCAATAATTTGGATGGTCCTATATTTCCTCTATCTTCTAAGGCAATTTGAAGTTTTCTTCTGTTGAAAGGTGAAAGGTAGTCACCAGAAATGAAAGTGAAAAAAATGGCTCCAGTGCAATTTTCTAGTACAAATCACTGAATATGATGTTAGGTGCGGCCTAGTCCATGCGTTAAAATAGCCATGGATTATTACATCATTGTTACTGTAGGAATATGTTTCTTGGACATTGCTGGTAATCTCTTACTATATCTAAACTCCACGTCAAACCCGACGAAGAAGGACATGGTGAGAACAACAGTATAGCAGCAGTGTGAAAGCATGTTCTACATATATATATATATATATCAATGAGACGAGGTCTTCGTTTATATGAAAAATAGTTTTAAAAAGAAGCTTTCAACATAAAAGATAGAAGCTTTTTGGACAACATTAGCATCAAACTAACCCACACACACCAAAAGCATGCGAGATAGCCTTAGCTTTTGAAGTGTTACGTGATAATATGATAGAAACATTAAAAGAAAAGGCTATTAGTGTTTCCAGATATGCGTGGTCATTGAAGGTGTCAGCTTTTCTTTTCTTTTCTTTGAAGTAATGATATGAGATGCTGATTTGGTGCACACAAAGAAATTCTCTTTCCACATGGCATGAAGAAATTGATGTCAGCCATTCAATAGCAGAGGTGGTTGAATATTGAACTGTCAAGTTAGTATTAGGTGAGCCTAGAAAAAAAACTTTTCACGTACACCAAAAGCTACCATTACACATTCAATTTAGGAGTAACTAAGATGTACCTACTGGATTCACTGTCATTCTATATGTAATTCTTATTGACTGAAAATTTTATTTGTGACCTTTGATTTTAGATGCCTATTTTATGTTTAATCCTTGAGTTGTTAATAAGTGTGTACAGAACAAGGATAAATAACGTAAAGATACAAGACTAACTATATGTTCAAAGCTAATAGTTATTAGCTTAGTTTGTAGGCACCCACTTCTCTATAGGAGAACTCTGAGGTTCAAGCCTAGGTGGTAGCAATAAGCAATCAATCAATGTATTTCTCAAAAAAAATACGTATTTGCAAAATATAAGCGTATGTATATGAAGAAATTTAAAATATTAATTGTTTAGATGCTAAAAATAAAATTCCGGCCAAAGAAATGATCAGATGTTTAGTTTCACTTAAATTATTATAAACCAGAGCTTGGCACTTGAGGTGCATGTGAGGGTAAGAATAAAAAAAATAAATAATAGTTCTAATCCTTGCCTAAATGCCTAATAAATACATTCTCACTCTTAGTCTTAGCCAGTAAAATCCTCTTGTTTCTCTCCCTTAAGCAAGAGCTACTAGGGGTATATTTAATTTGAAGAGGATAAAAATAGAGCGCTGCATAGACTAATAGATGGTAATGAAAAAGATTCACGAATGGTGGACAAAATCTTAGTAACTTATATTTTAATAGTGGAGATTTTTCGAACGTGATACTACTAAGATACTTCTACATCACATTAACATCATAACATTCCCAAGCGAAAAAAAAAATTCTTTTCTTCAATCCTGGAATTCAAGCACAGTGCTTGTGATTTGTAAGATCTCACGACAATTGGCAAATCTTTGCAATTTCAAACGCTAACTATATTTTTCTAATGAGTCTTTTCCCCTCAAGAGCTTTAGAAGATATTTTAAGTTGTCTGACTAGTTCCTACACAACATCTGAAATTTATCAAGAGGGATGTATCACATTCAAACTCATATACATGGACCCAATTACCTTTGTTTATTTAGTTCTACATGATAAACCTCATCAGCCTATCAATGCCACATCAATTTCTAATATATATTAATATGATTCTTCATCCCCCCCCCCCCCCCCCCCCCCCCCCCAAAAAAAAAAAAAAGGATTCTGCTTGGTACCTTGTTTTATTTACAGTATTTATTATGGGTATTAAATCTTAACCCTCCAACGGAAGAAGGTTTTTTTTGAGTAATCTCCAATGGAACAAGCCTAAAGCAGCATATGTTATCTTAAGGTTTTAAACTGCTTCAGCCCGTTAAGAGATTACTAGGCATAATTCTCAATCTCCCCAAGCTTCAGTATCATGGGTTGTGATAGGCTATGGCTAGATATGCTGAACCAATGTTGAACCTTGGCGAAAGCACGCAGTAATGATAGGGTTGGACAAGATTGTTAGCGCCAGAATACGAACCAGAGATGGACTCCAAGATCCCAATGACATGTGTATACTTATAGCATATGGCAGTGAACACTTATTTGTGTAAACACAGTTGGTCGAGCACTTATTTGGGCATGACTAGACTCCCATGATTCTAAGTTAATCTAACTCCATCATTACAAATAGATTCTCACAATCACAAGGATCATGAAGACCATTGCTGAATGGGTGGATCTATAGGAAAGGAAAAGGAGGAAAAGAAACTTTATGTAAAACTTTGCACTCAGAGTTGTGAATCTCACAAATTTGAAATATTTTTAAGCATAGTGAGTAAACGATAGAAGTGTTATCTCATTGAATCTTTTCAGCTGTTCATCCTTAATTATTTTAAAGAAATATGATAGGAAGACCGCTATCAAAGTTTGATATCTGGACCTCTACCAAATGGAAGGAAATGCCAATTAATTTATACAATGCTGGTTGGTGAGTACTTCATCCATCATATTTATACTTCGATGAAATATTCATGAGTATGTCAATATGAAAGACACTATCTTAAGCATGCGTGTACAATCTGCAGGCTGTGTTATATGTACAAAGCCATCCCAATCTGCTTGCATGCGTAGCATTACAAGAGAAAAGAAAAGAAAGGAAAAAAAAAGTTAATTACAAAGTGATGTTTGGTTATAAAATTATATATTGATCAAATGGTGGGAGATGCACGTCCTCAAATATACACTTGACGGCATTCATGTGATACCTCAGTGGATTACAGTGGAGTCCAACATGGAGAAGGGTCCAAATTTGGACTACTTTTATATAGTTCGGCTATAATGTTACAGATATAAATTTGAGGATGGGGTTAGTGACGCACTTCATTAGTGGTGATCATCAATCGTTTCATGGCTTGAAGACGTTAATGCGCAAGCGATCATTACACATGATGCGTAAACGAGCAGACAGGCAGCAAGGAAAAAAAGATAACGAGCATGTCGCAAGGGCCAATATCCATTAGCCAAGGCCGTCGATGATGGTGAATCTAAGCCAAAATAAAAGGGTAGAAGACTGCATCCTTCCCTAACATCTTATATTAGCATGCCATGTACACTTAGAAATCCTCTAGCTTTTTTCAGATTTCATGTTATATATATATATATATATATATATATATATATATATATATATATATGTGTGTGTGCATATCCTTACTATGTCCTCCTTATAGAAGACATGAACTGTGAGGCCCAATAGTCCCACATCGGAAAGACTCGTTTCAAAATCTGAGCATATGAGGCGGATGTCTCCAAATCCTGCCGACGCATTTTGGGTGGAAAACAAAACCGAAGAGGAGTCTGAGTGGCGCGTGTAGGCCCCGGAACTGGACAATATCTGGCAGGGGAGTCCCGTGTTCCCTCCTCATGTGGCCCCCACATGGGCACCGGGTGCCGCACGTGCCCCATGGAGGCGGGGGCGTGATATTTAGTATCAGAGCCGAGGACGGCTCTTGTCCGATAGTGGGAAGGGTGTGAAGCGCAATAGTCACACATCAGAAAGACTCGTTCCATAACCTGGGCATATGAGGCGCGTGTCTCCAAATCTTGCAGGAGTCTGAGTGGTGCGTACGGCGTGCATACGGGCTCTGTAACCGGACAATATCTGGCAGGAAAGCCTCGTGGTCCTTCCTTATGTGGCTCCCACATGGGCACTGGGTGCCACACGTGCCTCGCGTAGGCGGGGGCGTAACATGAACCATCATTAAGTACTCTCCTACCAAATAGTTCTAGGAAATCGAGCAAATAAGAAAGGGATACGGACGAATTGATAAAGTTGGTCGGACCCTATTTATCGATCAACAATTACTAATTTATACATCATACCGATGATCGAGGAGTGATCTAGTAAGTAATCCCTTTTTCCTTGTCAAAAGTATGATTCACTCGACTGTGTCAATACTAGCTATGTAGAATATCTGCATCGTCAGCTACATGATGCTGTTTTCACGGACCATTAGAGAGAATTACCCTCTCTTTCCTGTTCTTATTTTTCTAAGGAGATGCGTACGGAAAAAATATTTGGACTTGGCTGAAACGTGCTTGTATGTTGGGGCTTTGCAGATGGGACTTAGGTCTAAGCAAGCCCAATTTAAAAGGCCTAGTTGGGGCTTCAATCATAGTCCAAACTTGGGAAATAAAATCGGACCAACGACCCATTTATATATCCTCAACTCATTGTCAAATTGGCCCAATGATAGAATATGATTTTGTGAAATTATTGCAAGTGCTTAGTTGACATATAAGGTCCACAGGGGCTGAATCTCTGAAGCTAGTTCAGTGATGAAAATAACGGGGAAGGAGCGAAAATGTAGACGTGGATGGACTTGTTTTGTGGCTTATGTCCCATCTATCTCGGTCCATGTTATATAGAAGTGTTCCAAGTTCCAACGTTTAGATTCTGTAAGTAGATAGAAGTTACGACAACTCCGTTCCATCCCTTCTCCAATGGATAGATCAGTTTTGCAGCGGACAAATTAGTTTCTAACTATGTAATTGTTGTAATGGAGTACCGAGATACTTCATTAACTTGGGTTTCATGGCTACAATGGTTAACATTGTTGTTCAGAGGAGTGGGTGCCAAAATGGCAAACAGGTTATATGGATACAAGCTGTCCCTAAAAAGGTTCATGATAAGGGGATGATGAAAGTGCCGACATTCAGCATGTTTCTCTTCATACATTGTTTCAAAAAAAAAAAAAAAAAAAAAAAAAAAAGGTTGACGTGCACTCAATATGTGCATCTCCGTTCGTGTGCTAAAGATGGACAAATCTAAAAATGTGGAGATTCTTTCATCTGTTGGATGACCTCTGTGCATTGTATGGTGGTTTTCTTGCTTCCTCATGTTGGAACAAAAATCTTATCAGGAGCTTTTCTTTGGAACTTGTATTGTTTATCAAGAGCTCTTTTTAGAGAAATTTTTTTTTAAGAAAAGGTGGCCAAGGCATTGCCAATTTCACTTCAAAAATTTATAAAAATAGACAATAAGCAAAAGGGACTTATAGAAAAGATGAGCATTTGGATGTTATCAACTCATATTTTTAGTGATAACCATTAAATCTTGCCAGCACTAATGCACCGGATCCTATTAGAACTATTACATAGGATCGAAATGGACACGAGATGGGTCAAAGCTTGTTAGGATAAGCCGGGTTTCTGGTCTGGATTGGGACCTGACCTAAAGAAGGACTAGTTGTGCTTGAATCTAATATTCAGAGCTCAAATAGATTTTGCATAGGGTTCGAGCAATGCTTAGAGTAGCCCAAGTCTGGTCCGAACCCAAAGCCCGACCAAGAGGCTAAGTCTGATAGCTAACATGAAGACCGAGTTTTTTTTTTTAAAAAAATAACAGGATTGCCACATTCGTTTAAGTCTCCACCGATCTCTCTTCTCCAATCCTTTGTGACATCTCACTAACCCACTGAAATCTAAAGAGAAGACTAAAAAACAATAAATCTCTTTCACGCTCCCCCTTTTCTAAGAGAAAGAAGAGAGAGAGAGAGAGAGAGAGAGAGAGAGAGAGACGCACTATCTAGTACTATAGTTATTCGGATCCAAATTTTTGATGGTGCACCTAAAGCATTTATTTGCTAAGCAAAGAAGTGTAACCAATGCAATAAATCCTGATTAATGGAAGTCTCTTAATTTTCTTTTTATACTTTAGATATTCATGGTTTGACCGATCCTAGTGATATAAATAATGAAAGCTTCGGGAAGGATAAGGATAAGGATTAGTAGGTTTTAGTTCATGATATTGCACTATTTTTGCTACATCAAGAGGTCTAGTGCAAGATAATTTGAGACAAGTACTGAAGAGAAATTAAAAGCAGTACAATACAAAGAACGAAGTAGGCACCTCCATTGTGAAAGCTCAATTTACACTAATGTGGTCAAATAAGCTGTAATTATCAAGATGGCTTGTTAAAATTAGGTGAATTCAGTATCTGAATTTAATGGGGTCATTGGCTGTCCAACATTTTGACCAACTTTCATCATGGATTCGGCTGAAACCTTTTAAGCAGCCCAAGTCATCAATGTCTTACCTTAGAACAATGGCACAAGGAAAGATCAAGGAGAGGCAAAAGACTGCAGTTGATCCAACCGATTGAAATATCGTCCATATACTCGGGATGGCCATGGCCATCTGATAGATGAGCCCTGTCGGTAGACCTGTGAAAATGGGGCCAGGTATAAAAAAAGAAAAAAGGGGGGATATATCTGCATAAGGATTTGGCATGATCAAAATTATTCGGGAAATCTTTATTGCAGTAGAGGTCCTTCGTTATTATTGAATTTTGAGATTCGTGCAACATACATGTTTTCTTTTGGTAGATCCTACTAACGGCTTACTTGCACCATCTGTTATTAATGAATCTCAAGGATATGAATGATATAACAATCCAAGACCTCATCCAAAATGGCTAGCCAGAAGTTATTATTTGGGTTCTTAATTCCGTATAAGTACCCAAGATCTATCCAATGAATAACCGATGTAAGACTAAATACACGCTCACACGAGTCCTCACAAATGACATTCCATGGAACTTGGACATCTTTTATATTAACAACACATAAATCTTAGGAAAAGAGTTACTTAGCTAGTGAGTAGCTTTACTTTTCTAAATCTGGCAATTCACCAACCCATCTAAAATGTTAAAATGATAGCTGAAAAGGGTGCCACAAGATGGTCACCCATCAGCTGTATTATTATTATTATTATTATTATTATTATTATTATTATTATTATTATTATTATTATTGCTATTTAAAACTCAAAATGTGAGTCCTGCTCATGCATCATGTCACATGATTTTAATGTAGGCCTCAAATTAGCCTTTGTCAAGTCACTTTGTTGGATTGTTTGTTAAAGAAGTTTGCAGTCGTATGAATCCTTCATTTATCCAGTTGTTCTTAACAATACTTGCTTAACTGCTACTACCATGAAACTAGACAAAATGTAGAGAAACTGTTTTTCAGAAACATAAAACAGCAACCTGTTAGGTGTTACGAAGCATAAAATTTGATCCTGATACTGTTTTCCTTTTTCTGGAAACACAAAATAGAGACCAAAGGCTTAGACTATTTTGCATTAAAAAAAAAAGAGAGCTAGGCTACTAATTGTTTCCAAGATATTCTACTATTCAAAAATTCATGATATGTGCGTGAATTTATTTTACAGTTACTCATAATAAGCATAAATTAGTGGTCAACCGGTTCAGTACTAGTTTGTAAGTTAATGTTTATAAGTTTTTTTTTCTTTTCTTGCGGGTGTTAAATATGCAGTTTCAGTTTTTTTTTTTAAGAAAAAAATAATATGCATTTATATACCGATAAATGCATATTTAAAATATGCTACAATATGCTCGTCAATCCCAACATCACCTGAAACTTTTGTACTTTCTTTTTTTTTTTTTTTTTACTGTTGGAGAATGTTCGATACGAACAGGAAACTTTTGGTACTTCGTTTTTATTAAGGTGTTGGTACTTTTCTTTTTTTACTTGTCAGCACTTTTTTGCCATTTGTGATGGTGGACCATACTCGGTCCATTACATAATTAATTCCCATATTTGCGGAGTGCTATTTCTTCTAGTCCACCGGCATAATCGTTTTAATCTTTTGTTAATGATATTTAAAATTATAATAAATTGAATTTTAATTTTTTGCAGCTAAGGGTTCGACTTTTAGGTTGACCAACAGTACTAGCACTGCAAAATGATGCATGTTGGTGCCAATTAAGAGATTAAACTGTGTCGTCCATGACCTTCTAATTGGTATAGTCATGATAGGTTACCTCCATGGCCAGTATGACCTAATTGAAAACTCTTTAGTCCAACCAAGGTTCCCCATCTTCATATTGAACTCTATACCGATAATATAATAAAATGGTATCAGTACACAATATGGTATATAAGATGTATCGAATGTCAATACAATATAAGTCTAGGTATCGATAGTGAACCGATATAGTACAATAAGCTCGATATAGTATGGTACTGATCGATACAGTAAGTCTTAGAGTCCAACTATGACTCATTCAAACCCTCAAAACCCTCCTCCTAATATAATTTCAAGCGTTGTTGGGTCAATTTTTCACATCATATTTCTCTTTTTTTAAGAAGAAAATGGGCAAAGCCCAAAGCTTTGTTTCTGCTACATTTCAAGCACATCCTTAGCAGGGATCATGAACGGCAGGCAAAAGAGAACAATTGTTCCATTGCCCCCTCGGAGTATTCCTGGGGAAATAATAGCTTCAAGGCAAAGACAGGCCTACGTTGCTTCCCACTCAAAGGAAGAAAAACATATTAGAAAACAAAGCCTCGCCAGGCATTGCGCTAGGTGCAGCCGCTAGGTTATGAAACTATAGTCATGTCTCTCATGCAACATCAAACTATATAAAAACTAAAATGGCACCCTGAGTGGTGTAGAAGGATCAAAAGCTTTGTCTCATGATGCATCTTTAAGTCTCTTCTTGGGTAAACAAAGTTCATGTGAAACTTTTGGAGTGGGATATCATCGCACAGTGTACATACTTATATTGTACGGTTCTAACTACAATTATTAGTAATCTATGAGGTTTTTCAGATGAACGCTTGAAGCTGAAGCACTTATAGTTGCATGATAGTGCGGGCCTGCATCATTTACTGTTAAGCATCTTAAGTTGTGGCCACTGTAGAAGTTCATATCAAAATTAAAGATCATGATGGCAACTATCAGACTCGATAAAATCTATGGATTGGCATTTTATTGTTCAAGCACCATACAATACTGTTATTTTGGATAAGAGAAGTAAAAGCAGAATATATATTTTTTTGATCTTTATTGTTCAAGTAAATGGAGATCATAATCACCATGCTGTGACTTGGAAATAATTATAATCATGCTTGATAGCAAAGTTTTTTTTTTCATGGGGGGTGGGTGGGTGGGGGATATTTGTGATTTCACTAGGATGAATTTAAAAACAGAGGAGGATATAATTAATGCCATTTGAGAATTAATTTAGGACACATAAAGGTCATAGGTAACAAAGATGACATGTGCAAAGAAGTCTCAGATCTTATGGACACCTAGATTCTATGCTACTAATCCATTAATAATAGTTCTTATACTCTACATATATTATATCCATTGGACAGCAGCCTGCTAATTACTAATTAACTTTCTTTTTAACATGTTTAGTCATGGAGGTAGATGCTGCTAACTCTATGTAACCGTTTCCATATAGGAATTCAAAGTTGCTTTCGCTTTTATTCTCAGGATCAAATGCTAGATTAGGTTTGATATTTCATCTTCCACACTTTTCTGATCTCCCAAGTCTGTTCTATTAATTAATTATAGTAAAGGCGAGTGCATTAGCAGAACAGGAGAAATAAAATAATAATTAGAATATATAGTTGTTCAAGTTAAGTTGATGTTTATATAAAAGAATCTTAATCTATGTTTTCCAGTTATGCTTATACATAGAATAATTAAAACATGGTTGTGATCGGGATTACAGCATGATTAATTCTCCTGAACCTGATGAGTCTGTGAGAGGGATGGCCAGATTTGGTAGGTGGTTGGTCACATAGCCAGTACCCAGAACAGCAGAAACAGTTAGAAAACATTCTTAACAAATTATGTTTTTTATTGGTATCAAAAGAATAAATTATGTTTTTATTAGAGTTTTTTTTTTTATAAATGTCCTTCTAAAAAATTTAAATTTATATAAATATCTTCTTAAAATTTATATTTATTTCTGTATCCTCATAAAATACTATTTTTACACAAATATCCTTAATATAACGCTTCTTCTAAACTATATATATTTTAATTTAAAATAAATTATTTTTTATCCTTCATGACAATCATCTTATAAATACTTTTTTTTTGGGCACATCTATTTATTAAAAATATTTTAATCATTTTAATTTGAAATTGTTAATTTTTTAATGGTGTTAGATGGCATGGGTATATATGCAAAAATAAAAAAAATTGAATAACAAAAATAGGCATGAATATATATATATATATTAATTTAAAAAATATTTATGTAAAATTTGATATCTAGGAAGCATTCATGTAGAAAATTTTTTTTATTATATTAACGCCGTCAATTAATGACGGAGGTTGACCGTGTCATGGCTCTGGCTGCAACGCGTGCTTGCTTAGATGCGCCGCGGAGCATCCTAACACCTCGCCCACTTCACTCATCGCCGGCTAATCATGTGATCGCAATTATTTGGTGTGCAGGACGCTGACTCTCTCATTAACCCCCAAGTTCTCGTCTTCTCGACGATCTCATTAAATGCTGTCGGCTCATTATGGTTTTTACTGAATATTCGCTGAATTCTCAAAATCCCCAAAAAGGACCCAAGAAAGAGAGGCAAAGGCAAGGGACAACAAAAATCCTGTCCTTGCACTTGCTTCTCTCTCTCTCTCTCTCTCGTTCTATTCGAGCTCTGTTGCAGAGGTCTGATGGCGGAAATGTAGCAGAATCCCGCGAGGAGAAGCGCTCACAGTTCCGAAATTTGGTGGTTTTTGTTCTCTTTCTTTCTTGGGCCGGAGAGATGCCGATGATCCGGTACCAGATAAGGAATGAGTACGGATTGGCGGATCCGGAGCTCTATGGAGCCGCGGAGAGAGATGATCCCGAGGCGCTTCTCGAAGGGGTCACCATGGCCGGCCTCGTCGGCGTCTTGAGGCAGCTCGGAGATCTCGCTGAGTAGGTGTCTTCTTTAGTTTTCTCGAGCTTCTCGCGTGTTTCTTGAATCTTGATGCGTTGATTTGGTGTCGGTATTCTGGTTCTTGGAGGGAAATGTAGGGGATTGGGGTTTGGTTAGGATATCAGGGTAGATTCAAAGAATGCGCGTGCTTTTATTTCTGGTGAGAGTCAGGGTAATTGAAAGAAAGGGGAGAATTAGGGTTTTTGGATTTCTTTTGAAGAGATAAAAATTGATGGGTTTGGGTTTGCGGAAATTTTAGTTGCTCTTTCTTGCCTGATCTATTAGGAGTCAGTGGATAATGTTGGATTTGATTATAAATTTAGAATTTTGTGGTATATGGTTTTCCTTTTTGAGCAAAAGGGTGATTAATGGATGTATCAAGTGGAAGAAGTTACGCATCGTAACAAATGGAATAAAATAAAATGACTTTACATGCATCATGATTGACACATATAAAAAGTAACCATCTTTCCATTTTCATAAAGCTCTATGCTAACTGAATTTTTTCTTATTTAGGGTTCTTAGATTATGTGCAGCGAGGCATGTTAAGACTTAACATGATTCTCAGGACTTCTGGTTGTTATGCTACTTATATTGTCTGCTTTAAAAACTGAAAGGGTTCTGGTTGGCTCTTTTATCTGTGAAGAATCAATTTCTCTCTCTTTTTTCTGGTGAGTTTATAAAGCTTATAGAGACGATATGCCATGAAGAATCTAATTGTTGCAACTTGGTAGAATACACATAGGCTGTTTGTTGCACTTTTGCAATACAAACGGATCTTTCAGTCAAGATTCCACAGTCTCAGTATTGTTCCATTATGTTGAGGCTTATGTAGGGAATGAACTCTATTTATAGAAAGGCTTAAACTCAAAGGTATGTGGCATGGCACTGTCAAGTGTTATGTGAGATTGGTGGAGAGATACCAGAGTGAAATCACAGGAGCATAATAGAATTATGGACACAAAGGACTGAGGGAGTTTTTGAAGAGTAAAGGATAAGGGAGAAAAAAAGGACAGAGATACCCGGTGACAAATTTGCAAGCCCCCCAAGAATCATATGCAAAATCAGCATCATGGCTTGAATGAGAGGGTCACCGATCAGCTTGCTTGGAATCAGCACCAAAATGCCTCCAAGCTCTTAATAATCAGTAAAGCAGGATTTTGGTGAAGTATCAGTACACCCACCATGAAAACAGTAACGCACCTCATTTTCAATATAAAACTTTCACTACCCTAAAGGAGTGCATGCCTCTGCTTGTAGCCTTCTAAGACCCAATCTATCTAAAAGGGAAGAAAAGACCAGCTAAGAATCAAATTTAGGTCCTTTTTGGTTCAGGATCAGCGTTATCATGGGAAAGTTGAAGAGGAACAACTTGGGGTTAAAATGGAAAAATAGGAATACCTTTTTTCTACCCATTTTTCTGAATAACTTTATCCAGGTTTAGTGGAAAAAAGTACCTCTCCAACTTCCACTTATCTGAGATCAAGTTTTGGTGTTTGGTGGGATAAAGTGGAATAAATCAGAAAAAAGGGGGCTAGTTCAAACATCTATGGGATCTTGGCAGCACAAAACATGAGAGCGAGCTAGAGCTAGTTCAAATAATGAAATGGGGAAGCAGCACTTCCAAAGGTCGTGCAGAAGCATGAGTAAGAACCACTAAATTCAAGAAAAAACTTATTATATGTTTATTATGTGAAACATCTTCAAACTTAAAATTAAAATTGGCAAAAGCCATATATGATACATATAAAATTGTACAAGTTTTAAGATTTTTGTATCAAAGGACTAGACTTGATAAAAAGGGAGCTGTCAGACTCAAGAGGGATGTGGTGGAGTGAACTCTAGATTCTGAAAGGTACACGGCCAAGGTACATAATTATAGCTCTTGGAAAAGGGATGGAAGGCCAAAAGATTGTACCCAGCACATGAATAATACAACTAATAACTAAGAAACAACATAAAAGGAGGACAAAAAAGGGATGTGTGTTATTAAGTATGCAGATGAGCATAATATCTGATTCACAAGCAGTGGAGGGGAAACTTTTGTAAAAGCAAGCTAGGCTTTGAGGACTTAAAACGCACAGATCCTTCAGATTGCATCTGATACCCATATTTATTAGGTACTTCTAGGATGCATGTTAGATACTTATTTTAACTTTCATATTTTTGAAAATTTTAAAAAGGCTTCGGCGGAACCGGTACTGAGCACCGTATCGGTTCCCTACTGGCACGAGACGGTACGGGCTGTGCTGGGCCTATACTGACGGAGTAGACGGCATGCAGAGAGAAAAAGAAAGAGAGAAGGGGGAGAGAGGGAGGGAGGCTGGAGGAGAGTTGCGGACGCCGGCGGAGGCCGAGGCCGTGGTTGCCGACTTCACTTAAAAATCTGAAATTTTTTAAGGCTGCGGTCGGACCCTTGTTTCGTTCGAAACAAGAAAAGCGGCCGCGACCTCGCTTCCTGCGGCCTCCGCCGCCCTCCGCCGGCCTCTGCTGGCGTCCTACCCTCTTCCTCTCCCTCTCTTCCCCGCTTGCTCTCTCTTTCCTTCTCCTTCTCCAGCTCTAGCTCCGGCAACGGATTTCGTTTCTGTTGCCGGATCCATACCGGTGAACTACTAGTACGGCTCGGGACGGCTGGGACCGACCGGTTTGGGACGGTTTCGCCGACCCTGCTACAGATACTTTTCCGATATGCTTGAGTTCAGTACCTCTAGGGATGAGGGGGAGGACAATATTTTCTTACATCTTTTTTATGAATGTTCATCTTTTATTGACGAAGGGTCAATTTTGGAGTTTGTGATGGTGATATTACTGCATGGAGTATGGATTATGGTTCACTAATTTGAGTGACGACTAAATGATGGAGTTTTTGAATGTTAATGCTATTATATAAAGTATGGACTATGTTATCTAGTTAACCTACTAGGCTTTATAGATGCTTTTTAACTTATATACAAAAAAAAAATGTACTTATTTATTGTTGTGTGATCATATTCTACCCATATTGTATCCTCCCTTTTCAATATTTGCCGTATTTGTACATTCATATCATGTAATATCCCCTTCCCCTATCCATACCCGGTCCTCCCTGGACAAGGACACTATTTTGCTCGACGAACTTTAGGTGATTCAACCTACAAAGAGAAAAAATCAGTTAGCTGAAAAAATTTTGCCCCTTGACATTTCCTGTTGCTTTCCTCTGCCTAGTTCAACATTGTAATGGATCCTGCACATTCAAGTTATTCTGAATATTTTAGTTTTTCTTCCTTGTAAGAATTGTGAGGTTCCATTACTGGCTCTGCTCACCATATGATAGATAATAATGATGAGATCGCAAACCTTTGAATTGAGAGAGTGGAGTTCTTTTTTGGTCTATTTCAACTGCTCCTATCGTAGTTACAAGTATTACATTTAGATACAGACAACACATAAGAAGCAATATAAGTAGCATCCTGATGCTCTAAGTTAGGTATGCTTGGGTTCTGCTTTTCATTGTGAAAGGATGTTTCTGCTTTGGCATCTTCATGATAGAGATGGATCATTCAGGCATAATATCAAGATGGAATCTAATCCCTATTTTGTGTTGAATTTTCCGCTTTGTACGATAAGAACTTATTATGTCCTTTGCTTTTAGAAAGTCATTATATTACTCAATTTAAGAGTTGATCATATGTCTATCTGCATTTTTTTCTATTGTTTCCAAAACATAAAGCTGACATGCAATTTGGTCCTCCCTCTGTGGCTACATGATGAAAATTTTATAATTTGCTCACAGTTATTTTGCATTATTTAGTCACTAATCGAGGTGGTTTTGTTGCTTTTTCGGCCACAGGTTTGCTGCAGAGATATTTCATAACTTGCATGAAGAAGTGATGACCACTGCTGCTAGAGGGCATGGACTGATGCTTCGTGTCCAGCAGCTTGAGGCAGAGTTTCCATCAATTGAGAAGGCCTTTTTCTCTCAGACTAATAATTCAAGTTTTGCTTGCAATGATGGTTAGTGCGTGTTTTAAAATTCTTCAAGAATGCTAATCTGTTGTTGTATTTTTAAAGTCACAAACAAGGTTTAAAAACTTGGATCTGTTTGCAATTCGGTTAAGGTGATACAGATTCGGTTTCAGTAGTTTTAGGAATTAACCACTCAAGTTGTTGAAAAAGAAACTTAGCTATGAAGGATTACTGTTTTGTATCTTCTCTCGTAACTGATTATCCTGAAACATTAAAGAAGATCCCTTGAAAGACTCTAAGATTTTGGTTCATATATATTCTTATGATTGTTGTTAATGTCATCATTTTGTAGGTATTGACTGGCACTCTAATATTGAAATGGATCAGAATCTAATCACACGAGGAGATATGCCTCGTTTTATCATGGACTCTTATGAAGAATGTCGTGGTCCACCTCGATTATTTACACTGGACAAGTATGATCTCGACACTATCATCTTATCTACTTTTGTGATATTTACAAATTTTGTCTGTTGACTTGTCCTTGGTCCTTTAGGTTTGATGTTGCTGGTGCTGGGGCATGTTTAAAAAGATATTCTGATCCCTCTTTCTTTAAGATGGAGTTGCCCTCCTCTAGAATGCTGGAAATAGAGCTTCCAAGAGAAAAGAAAGCTCGTAAGACCAAGGTAACATATTAGAAAATAGATAATGACATATTTGGCATGTTAGGCTTGTGACACAGCTTGTCTGGAGTTCTGTGAGAAATCTTTTGCTATATTTTCTAGTGTTGGCTTCTTCCTCGAGTTAATGCATTCCACTTTAGTTGACTTTCTTAATAATGTAATCACCAAACTTTGGTTCAGATGGTATGACCCTTGCTGCTTTAGGCAAGGGGCAAGGGACAGTGTTCGGTTCGGCAGCATGTTGGCCCTCACTTCGACCCCTAATTATACTAATCCCTGGTCTTGTGAGTAGTGGCTTGGTCTGCCTGGGCTCCAGTTTGGGCGGGAAAAAAAACTTTGTTTATAATGTAGACAATGGGCCTCCATAAACCTTAAATAAAGAGTCCATTCATCTTTTTTTTTTTGCCTCCTTTTATTTTCTTTCTTCTATGAACCCCCTCTCTTTCAGGACCCTAGATGAGATTAGGAATAAGGTGATGTGACATCCGTAGTTTGGATTCTCTTCACAATGGTAGAAGATTGATGTTACCTTTGACTTTAAGAACACAGTGGATATGATGGTGTAATCTATTGGGGAAATATCGACTTAGGTCATGCATGAAAGTTCAAAATAAATTTAGACATCTTCAGTGTCAGTTTTTGATGTGCGGGCAATTTGATCCACTCAAGTTCTTGATTTTTTTTGAGGATTTCATGTTTGTGACATTACTTTCAAGGATGAAGGGGAATTTCTGACATATGTATCATGGATCTTGGTGCTCTCTTTGCCTTGGAGGCAAAGAAATCATGTTCCAAACATCATTTAGTCGTGCTTTTGTTTTTGAGATGTGGCAGCTTGGGCATGAGCGCTTTTAGTCTTCTACTCAAATTGTTGTATTTATTATATGTTCTGTTTACCCGTTTCCCAAGGTGGACAGCTTCTTTGACCCATTTTTATTGATTGCTTTTATGTGCCCACTTTAGAAGCTGAAGGTGCGTGCTGATTATTGAAGGAAAATGTTCCTTAGTCTCAATGATTTTCTCTGTAGCAAACTTTTGGCAGTTAAGAGCACAACCAGCTAGAAAATTGTCCTGCGATAATCTTCTATGACAATTGGGCAGAATGCTATATAGTGATGTCAGCATAAGTTGATAATTGAAACTTCTGACACTATATTACGGGATTTTTTTTTTTTTTGGAGTGATGAAAAGAAAAATTTATTAACTAAATTACTAGAATTTACTAGAGTTTAACAACTAGAAGTAGCTCATGTTAATTAGGTTGATTTCATGGGCAACCTGAGGTTGATCTCATCGGAAGTTCTCTTATTTTTTCCTTCCTGCCCCCCCCCCCCCCCCCCCCCCCCCCCCCCCCCCCCCCCCATCATTTTATGAGGTCCTACTGGGTTAGCTAGTTCTAGTGACTGCCTAATTATGGGTCATGGGGAACTTATGTTGTCTGGTTAGATAGATCCATTTCAAAACTAACTGCAAAAAGTAGCAGATTGTGAAGAGTGTAATGATAGTAAGATTGAATAAGTGTTTCTCTGCAAAGTTTGGAATCTGCCTTGGCCTTCAAAGAACAAGATCATTGTTTGGAGTCCCACATGCAATCTGGTGGGAAGTGTGGCAAGAGGGCTTTGTCCTATTTTATTTATCAGTGTTTAAAATAATATCATCAATTTGACCATCTCTTAGCCTGCCATTCTGCATATCACTCATTTGTCAAGCCAGTTTTCTTCTCCAGTTCAACCTCTAGCTTTTTTGTGTGCCTTTTGGTACCTTTATAAGACCATCACTTGTTCCTGATTCTCTTCTGTCTCTTTGCTTAAGGCCAGATACTATACTGATCTTGGGAACCAATTATTCTACCAATCAGCAGTCTACAATTGTCTTTTGTGTCTTCTTTTTTTGACCCTCGCATAACCTAGAATATCAAGAAGAAATATATTCTTTCCAACTCAAGCAACAACCTATCTGTATGTCTTTCATAATGTTTTGGAGGTTGTTTGGCTTTGTAGCCTTCTCCCCTATCAAAGAGTTGCCTTTGGTGCTCTTTTTGTGCTATACTATAATCACCATTAATGTGTATCAATAGTAACACCAGTAACCCAACCTTTCATGAGCTGACAAAATGTGCATTTGTTGTTGGGATGAACTGCAGATGGTAGAGTGTAAAGGGAGGGAATCAATACCCTTTGTCTCCACATTTACAAAAATTCATGTTTGAGGAATGCATTGAGATTTTGATTATCACTTTGATTATTAGTTTCATCCCAATTTGTATCGCTCCCTTAGTCTTGTCTATTTAGCACATTGTGGACTTAGAAAGAAGACTGAATCCATCATATTCTTTCACTATTTATGAGGACGAGCTGTTGTTCTATAATTTGCCATTATCAAAACGAGGTGTATATGTGTGGAAAGTGAGAGGGAAGAGCAAAACGATGGTATGTATTTTGTGCTTGGTGGTATTTTAATGTAACCATGACTGTGTGCAGGGTTATAGCTAATTGTCAATGCATATCTATCAATGTACTTGCAATTTGTAAACCTTCCATCCAAGGTTCGCCGTACCGGTACTGAACCCCGTACCGGTGCCGTACTAGTATAGGCATACCGAGTGTCGGTACGGGTACGGTATGCCCGGTACCCATCGGTACGGGTACGGTATGCCCGGTACCCATCGGTATAGATATGGTACGCTCGGTACCGACCGGTACCGATTGGTACAGCATACCATGCTTCCATCACTAACTCCACAAGTTAGTGGTCTGATTATTAACTAGTTGCTTTGGTATAAAAGTTGCACACTCCCAAGGGCTTTGAAACTTGAAAGATACCAGAATATAGCAAATGTGTTGTTCAGTGGTCATAATGTCTCTGAGAATCTTTAGCTTGGGTGTTTGGTGGAAGGAAGAAACTTTTTGAACGTACAGTATTGGAATCTATTATAGTCGCTGTAAGGTAACTAACGGGATATGATAGAGATTCCTATAGACTGTACCATGCCCTTTTGAGTTCACTTTATTACAGAGATACTGCATATAACTTTGCTAAGAGTCTGTTGATTACTATTATTATTTTGTGGGAAATTATGATGGTTGAAGATACCATTCTTTAAAATTACATGTGCTAGTCTAATCTCCATTATAACATGATTTATTTTTATAATTTGTATTTTCTGAGAAATTTTTTCATGTCAACGAGATGTAATAGGAGCTATTCTATCTCCTTCCTGTCATCATGTCGTCTCTTTCCTATGTTGTTTTTTGTTTTTCTTCACTATTTTCTACTTTTTATAAGATACCCATGGCAACAGCTTAGTTTAAATTATCACTTTCTTAAATTTGAATGGAACCTTCTTTATCATTTCTCTTTCAGAAAGGATCATGCTGGAAGAATGGTCAAACACTTGAGTCCTTATTAGCACCCCATGCCAACTCCGAGTAAGCACGTTTTTGATTTCAACTACAAGCTGATCATATTATCATACATGATGTCAATTTATTGGCTTAACTTTATGATTGGTGCATACAGTTTGCAGGCCATATCTTCTGACCAAGTTTCTGAGAAAACTTTGAGGCGCGTGAGATTGAAATCTAGGCACTTCAATGGTATGGAGAGAAGCAATGAAAGAAGATTAATGGAGCATCTACTTGAAATACATTCATCTGAGCAGAACATTTTGTTTGGAAATTCTGTAAGCTACTCCCACGTAAAGGTAAATTCAATTGATTCAAATGAATCAGCTCCTGAAATACATGAAATTGTAGTTGATGCTTCAGCTGATCTCCCATTAGTTGGAGGCCTAAATCCAATTCAGTCTCCTATTAAAAAGGAAGTGGCAGGGTTGTCTTCATATGAATTGGAGACTCAGAAGATAAAGAATAAAGAATTGTCAGAGGCACTGCATGACTCATTTGGTGAACTAAGAAAGACTGACGCAGACTATCTTGTTGTGGAAGAAAAAGAAATGTCCACTGAGTCTGGATATAAATCAGAAAGTAGTGTTGATGGCGATGTATCTGGTGAACCTGGAAAAAGCTCTCCAGCACTGCAGGTGGTCAATCAGAACAAATTGTTGGGTGATGCTGAAGGCATATCAGAAGGCTGTGCTGATGGCTATAGGTCCGACGACGTTAGTAGTGAGCTGGATAATTTCGTGGATGCGTTGAATACAATAGAATCAGACATAGAAACAGATACTGAAAGCGGAGGTAAAGCTGATCCAGGTGTCTTCAACATGGAATCTCATCGAAAGGATTCTCACACTAACAAGGCACAACAGGTGCTGCCAGCTCAATTTTCAGAACCAGATTCTGTTGATAACTCTACCAAATCATTGAGCTCAGATAATGTGTTTAAGAATGAAATTACAAGTACTTCCGACTCAGATTCAACTAGTTCGACTGTTGCACAGCCAACTCAACGGAATATGGTTTCTTTTGATTTGCCTGCCAATTCAGAAATTCGCCTTGGTAAAACCTATGAAAAGACTACCGAAACAGATTTTGAAGACACAGCAAAATCTGATCATGGTGTCTTCAATGTGGAATCTCATGGAAAGGATTCTGACAGTAACGAGGCGCAACAGGAGTTTCAAGCTCATTTTCCAGCACCAGATTTTGTTGATAACTCCACTAAATCATTGAGCTTGAACAATATATTTAAGAATGAAATGGCATGTGTTTCTGACTCAGATATTGCAAATAGTTCAATTGTTGCACAGCCAATCCAAAGGAACATGGTTTCCATTGATTTGCTTGCTAATTCAGAAATTTTCCCTGGTAAAAACCATGATAGAACTACTGAAGATCTCTGGCAAAATAACGAGGCTATGGAACTTAATTCTTTAAATCATTTTGCATCTAGTTCTTGTGTTATAGGTTCAACTTCTATTCTTTTTAGCATTCATCCTCAAGCGAGTGCTCATGAATCCCAATCCATTACCGGAGACCAGAATGACTTACTTTCCAGTAATGAAGCACCAGATGCTAATGAAGCCACCGAATATCTGGATGGTAATCTATGATTCATCTTCAGATAGAAAATGTTATGATGAAAAGTCTGTGAACAAATATAAAGACTCATTTATGGGAGACCAACATCATGTGCTGGTGTTGGCCGCCTGTCAGTGTGGTCTTTTTTCCCATAAAAAGAACAGTCTTGATATTTGGTGTTAACATAGCATTGCTCTTTTCAGAATAGCTCAATACTTTGACATTTCTTCTGATGCTTTACTCTGTGTGATATGGCAGGTTTGCCTCTTGAGAGTGATCATCTTGCAGAGCATGTTGAAGAGCTGATCTCAGAAGATATAGCAGAAACATTTGACATGCCTGATCACCTTTCTCAAATAGAATACAGAAGTATGTCCAGAGAAGCTCCTTCAGGTTATATTGAAGACTTATTGCTTCTATTACCTGCATCTGTAGTAGGAGAGTCACAAGAATCAGTGGAACCTGATAGTAGGGCTTGTTCAGGTGTGGGCATATCACCAATCATCTCTGCTTTATCTCCTGCTATCAACTATAATGCTTCACATCTTGATGGCTTGGCTACAAAACTCGAAAATGGTGTGCAACCTGAAGATATACATGCAGACATATCATCTGGCTTTGTGGAAGACAGTCATGACATAGCTGAAGAGTTTGATGGTAAGTTTCTTGCAGAGAAGAGACCTCTGAACTTCCTTCTCAAGCAAATGATGACATGGTGTTTGAAGATTTTTTAAACAGACACAACTCATTTCTGAAGTTTTTCAGCATTTATTTAATATGACAGGTTCATGCCCTGGGACTAAAGATGAAGATGTTCCTGAAAATATACATCCTTCAGACTATCCTGTAGAGCTAAATTCAGAAGATACGACAATCACACTTGACATGACCAATCATCATTCCCAAGCACGAGATGAGTGTACTCTTGGGAAGGTTCCTACAAGATTTGGAGGAGACTCAGCACTTCCTTCAAATGGGTGCATAGGAGAGCCACATGAATCCATGAAACAAGATATAGATGCTTATTTAGGTAGGAGCACATCACCTACCATCCCTGGTTTGTCCCCTGATATCAGCTTTACCATTCAGCTTGAAGGCTCTGCTGCAGAAATGGAAAAACTAGTTGCACCTAGTGAACATTTACCATGCTCGAGTTCAAGCCTTGAAAATGTTGAAGAAATGGCTAAGGGTAATATTTCAATGCCCAACACACTGTCCCCTCAGTTGGAGTACTTCTCTGATGCTGAGGAGCCTCAAGAGTTCCCTCATGTGGTCTCAGCAGGGTTTACCCATTTGTATTCTGTAGAAGAAACCTGTCCTAGTGATGTGCAGCTTCAGTGTAAAGTTCCCAACCATGAGCTGATTGAATGTCCGATAACTGTTGATAATAATTTGAAATTGCTAGATGAGCCCACAGAATGTCTCTCTCAGGAGAATACACTGCAGGCAGGAGGACCTACACAGTCTAATGACCTCACAGCTGAGAATTCAATTTTTAATGCTAACAGTGGTAATGCACATCCTTCTTCAACCTATTCTCCAGAAACATCAGGCCTTCTAGTACAGCCACAAGAAAATAGTATTCCTGATGATGAATTTCTATACCAGCACCTAGTGGAGAACCAAAAGACAATTAGTCCAAAGGACACAACAGCATTGGATTCTCAAAGCACTCAGCACTTGACTCTTCCTTCAAGCGACGAAGATCAACTTGTATCTGCTCCTACTGCTTCTGATCCTGAGTTATCCATTTTAGATTCATCTAATACATCTGCTTGTAGATTACTCAGTGATGTTTGTCAGACAAAGCTATCTGGAGGTGTCCAAGAAGATCTGCATTCCGATAACAACGAAGTAAATTCAGTATATTCCTTAGAAAGCAAACAAGATTTTGGTTTAAAAGCTTTGCCTCATGATGGCTGTGAAAGTGTAGAAGAGAAGCCGCCAACTATTCATTTCCTTTCAGAACCAACAATTCCGCTTGAAGAAGCAGCCTCCAAGTCACAGGTCATCAGCGAACTGAATGTGCTCCCTGTACATCAAGAGGGTGAGCATCTTGATCCAGGCATTCCAACTAGTTCTATTGACCTTAATGATGAACCATCAGAACAAGGGCTGCAACATAGGTGCCGTGACTCTGCTAGCGATGGAGATGTTGGTGAGTTGGATATACCACCATTGAACGAAGCCATATCTGGGCAAGTTGAACTAGAAACTTTTGTTTCTTCTGCATGCAGTTTTGAAGGTATCTCAAGTTCTTTGGCTTCTAATATTTCAGCTGTTACATTATCACCTTTTACAAGCTTCGATGTTGCCATTTTGGAAACTTCTTCTCAATTGCCCTTCGAGCCACGGTTTGATGAACCAGTCTCCAGCTTTCCTTTACAAGGTGTCGAAGAACCACCTCCGCTTCCCCCACTCCCCCCACTCGAGTGGAGGAGGGGAAAGCTTCAACTGTGTTCTCTATCATCAGGTGGAAATTTATTTCAACCTCTGAGTGGAACAAATTCATTAATGGCACCATCACCTGCTGATTGGAAGCATGGACATGGTTTATTAGAAGACGAAGGTGAAATGGTTAAGCCGGCAAATCCATTTGTTACTATGCCGGTGTTGGAAGCCAAGAGTTCTCAGCATGGTTTGTTCAAATCAGATGGAGAAAAGATGCATCCCTCTAGGTTGTCTGAACTGCCACCTATTGCTGGTAATGAGAGATATCAACATGATGCCTCATTTTTGGAGGGGAAAATTGTGCATCCTTCCAACGCTTCTGTAATAATTCCAGTCGGAGAAGATGAGAAGCATCTGTCCAGTCATAATGCAGCTGGGGAAGTGATGTTGCAGCCATCAAACCCATTTGCATCATTATCAGTATTAGAAGATGACATCTCTCAGCATCCCACACTATTGCAGGGAGAAACACTTCAGCCTTCAGAGGATACTAGTTCTCAACTTGATCAGTTGTTAACAAGTTTAGAGTTGGAGGGATCTCAAGAGTCCCAACATGGTCACTTAAGTTTAGAGAGAGAGACAGTGCAGCCTCCGAACCTATTCTTGGTTGGATCAGATATAGAAGATGAGAAGCCTCAGTATGGCTATGGAATTTGTGGAGGTGAAAATATGCAGCTGCAATCATCAGTGCGAGCACCAACAACAGCACCTGAGTTGCCTAAGCTTGGTTGTGAAACTTCAAGGGAAGAAAATCAATCTTCTCAATTTGATGTTTTACCTACACCAGATGATGAGAACTTAAATGTGAAACCACGTTCCATTTGTAGCCGGCCGAGAGATCCTCTAATTGAGGCTGTTGCTGCTCATGATAGAAGCACGGTAATAATTGTTTACTGCAACAGGATTATATTTCTAGAAACCCATACCGGATACGAATTGCATAAGATTTGCACCCCCCCCCCCCCCCCCCCCCCCCCCCCCCCCCTTTTCTCTTTTTATCTTATTGTGTTTCAATGATTTTGCAGATGAGAAAGGTATCAGAGATGGTTCTACCTTCCAATAAGCCAAAGGCGGATGAAAGGGATTCATTACTAGAGCAGATAAGAAACAAGGTATGTTGCACTCAATTGGATTTCCATTTCCTTTCGCTTTTTTCAAGACCCACATCTAGTTCTCACTTCAAGATTACTTGTTCTTTATCAGTCCTTTAACCTGAAACCAGCAGGCGTCACAAAATCAAACATCAAGGGTCCTCCAACAACTCTAAAGGTTGCTGCTATCATAGAGAAAGCAAATGCAATCCGCCAAGTTGGTCCTTAACCAATAAACTAGAAATTAAATCTCTCTCTCTCTCTCTCTCTCTCTCTCTCTCTCTCTCTCTAACCATCTTAGAAGCATATTCTTGGTATAGGCATTTGTGGGAAGTGATGAAGACAATGATGAAGATAGTTGGACTGATTCTTAGGCACTGACCATTTCTTGAAACTATTGGAGTACAGTTCGAGTGATTCCTAAGCACCGATCACTTCTTGAACTTTTGGAGCTCTCCATAACTGAAATATGCCAATCACGCGGGTCTTCCCTGAGCAATACAGTTGTTGAACAGACGGACATGAGGTGCATCAGTGACAGCAGGGCATTAACCAAAGAATCACTACAAAAGGGAGTCTTTTTGTTCGTGTGTATATATTGTCATGTATATAATATTCTCTTCGATCCTTTCTTCTGTGTCAAAATGTATTCTTTAGCTTGTATTCACTGGCAAAGGCTCTAGAGTGAGGTAAAACAGACCTTGCCCTTGTTGCTCAATGTAATTGTAGGTGATAAAATTTTCGGTGTGTAGATTTTGAAGAGGCGTAGATCTTTGGAGTGCATAGAGTGCATAGAGCTCCGAGTCTAATATTTCCTGGCTCTGTGCAGGTCTTATTGCTCCTGTCGGTGCAGACTTGGTGCTGTATTTGTGACCAAAGGTTGCAGAAAATTAATGTACGCTGCAGAATTCATATCTAGTTCCTCTTTCAGCTTTTGCTCTGGAGCTTAAGCATTGGGAGCGGTAGGTGCTTTGTGAGCATTGGGAGGTTAAGCATTTGTTTCACATATCTGCAGGCTGGACTCAGTTTGACCTTAGTCCAAGTTATCTATATTTCAGAAATGTTTCAACAGCAAACTGAATCATGTACAGCAAATCACAGGTAGAACTAGTATGTGTTCGAACTAGTGCCGGCACTTGGTGTGCCGGAACTTATATATGTTTGAACTAGTTCGGAACTGACTAGTACCGATCCCACCATGTTTAAATTAGTCCCAGCACCCGACGTACAGGCCTTGCGGCTGGTGTGCTGGCTGGGACAGATGTAGGTCCCATGCCTACGGCTGAACTAATGCCGGCAAATGGAATGCAGGTAGTAATAGTTAAAACTTGATGTTATTATGAAAAAGTGAATTCTTCATTCATAACATTAGGCTACTCTCTTTGGAATCCCCATCTGGGTTTTCCTTCCGAGGGGCTTGGCCTATGAGCTATATTGTACTCTCGAAGGAAAAGAAGGTTGAGTTTTAGTACTCATATTGGAATCTGGTTTATCCAGTCTTCCCTTTCTTCTCCCAATATTTGAAGTGGTCGAGCAGTTGGATCTGAAGGGGAAGAAAGAATTTGGTGTTTTAAAAGCAGAGGGATCGATTATGCTTCCTTAGATAGGAGGTTGAATTTGTCACACCTTGTACCCGTCCCCTGGGTTGGTTATATGACACGGCTGTATACATCCTAGGATAAGGCCTTAGAGAATATACAGGTCTGAAAATTTATTACAACCTCAATATCACTAAACAATAATAATATCAATTTATAACAAATAACAAAACTTATAAAATTACAAATTTTATTCATTCAATCGGTAACAATGATGTTCTATCTATTTATTCTTTTTATTCTCAATTATAGCCTAAGCAATCTGCAACTTTGACAAGGAAAGAGAAAGAGGGTTGTGAGCTTTACAACCCAGATTCTTACTGCACATTTACACCAATAATAATATAATTTGAAAATAACAATAAGCAATATCAAAATGAAAACATAAATTATAAAACTTCTTTTCAAAATCCAACATAACTTAATTAAATCGACAAATATCCGCATAAATATATATCAAATATTTGGCTTATCAAAAGAGATATATATCACAAATGCCAATAAATAAAATCTTTTATTCAGCATTGTTTCATGTGTCTTATCAACTATTTCTCTTTAACCCAATTCTAAGTTTCATAGTAATTATTTTTTTGGTTTTGGACTGACCAAGACCATGACCCAGTCCAAGACTGCTAAACAAAATCTTATGCGTAATCCCGTAAAGGCTATCCCACGTATAAGCTTGTGAAGACTGTCCCATGCGTAAGCTTGTGAAGACTATTCTATGTTTAAGCTTATGGAGGCTATTCCATATGTAAATCTGTGAAGATTATCCCATGCATAAGCTCATGGAAGTTGTCCCACACGTAAGAGCTATCTTAGACATTAAATTTTTTATTCAAAAGTTATTAAATTTGATCTAAGAAAATGATCATTCTTAAGATACAAGTTCATAAACTATAATTAAAAAAAAATAAACATTGATATACTTGAGATGTAATAAATATTTAAACGTAATTAAGTAAAAGTAGGTCAGCAGAGATGGGTTATTAAGCTGCTTAAAATGAGATTAGTTTAAATGAGATTTATTAAAAGAATTGAAAAGATATTTAGTATGAAATAGAAGGGATTTTATATCATTTTTGGGCTGGTTTGGATAGGGTTTAGATTGAGTCGGATCAAACGGGCCTATTTTTCGCTAACTCAAATTGTTGACTCAATTGCCTGTGTGTGTCTATGTGTGTGAGTGTTGAGATTTATTAAAAGAATTTAAAACATTTTTTTTTGTTAACTTAAATTGTTGACTCAAATTGTGTGTCCGAGATGTGTGGCTAGGTGCTCAAAAAACACTCTCGAACATGATTATAAATGGTGGAAAATTAGATCCATCTGTCATGTCTAACCAACCGAGTATCGAATCTTGCTGGTCGTAAGAAAGGATCTTGATCTTCCAGATTCCTTGTAACTTATTGACGTTGGCTCTCGGGTAGTTAAAGCCCGAATCTGAGAGAATTCCTTCTAGGAACGAGCCACAGCTTATTTTACAGGTTCATGCATTACTCTACATTCGCCAATCAATATTTATCAGTTAATCCAGTTGTTTGGCTGCTTTTTTTTTTTCTTTTTTCGAAGGACGTCCAGGTTCAAATCTTGATCGTGCCATATTATTACATTTTTTGTTTTGTATAATATCTACATTTCTGAAATAGAGCGTGATGTGCACGGATATGGCAGATGCTGATTTGCGTGAAAGGCTGTATGCTGTTGCCTTCAGGACAGCTCGAAACTCCCCCATTTCGTAGTAAAAACATCGAGGATCATGTATGATAGCGTCTGCTGGAACTATGCCTTCATCAATGTTGTCACTTTCCCTGAAAGTTGGAGTCGTTTTTGTAATGCTTCAAGCTAACATTATTATTATTTTTTTTAATATTTGTGTCTATATTTGTACGTCATGGATCAGTTTTTCACTCCTTTCTTTCAATCCAAAGGACAATTGCTCTTACTGTGCCCTCTTCTTTAGGATCCATTTTTTATAGGTAAATATTATGAAAAAGTTAATCAACTTTTTCATTGTCCAACTTATTTTAAGTTTTCGTGCTTTTTTAAGTTAATAAATTAGTTTTTCATGAGTAGAATTTATTCATAAAATAGAAAAAAAAATTTACCCATCTAAGTTAGATAAGTTGTTTTCTCGTCAACCAGTAAAATAACTTTTTTTTATTTTATTTCTAAAATACCCCTAACCCAATATATTATATTATGTTATGTTATGTAATATTATATATGATATAATATTAACTATAATATCTATTATATCATGTATTATATAATATATTATTATTATATATAATATATATATATATATATATATATATATATATATATATATATATATATATATATATATATATATATATATATATATATATATATAGACATATGGATAGATTTTAGCCTCACCGCTTCAATATAAGCATATTATGTTTAATTTTTCTACCAATGATGCTTGCGGTTGTCTCCGGTTGCCTTTTTTAAGTAAATTACAAAGCTGTCGGCGCGAAATCCTGTTCATGAATCATGACCTTGTTTTCGCTTCCGTTGGGCTGCTTCTGCCGGTGAATGTTGGCTTGTCTGTTCCAGCCCGGTCCTTGGTGTGTCAGCTTTTCAGGTCTTCTCATGGATTCTTTTTTTTTCTTTCTAGAATTCAATTCTAGGGCCCACCCCTTAAGTCAACGATAGCTATTCAGCTGCTTAAAAAACAATAACCATCAGCAATATTGCTACCGAAGCTCACTTTAAAAAAAATTAAAGAGCAGCACCTCGAACCGGGCCGGTGTTAGACTAGAAGACCTCTCCCGCATCATTCAGCCAGAGCACGAGCCAGGGCCGGATTGCGCTTGGATCTGGAGGTTCGGTCTCCACCCGAGGGCAGCTCTCTTTGTGTGGAAGGTGTTCTGGGACCGCCTTCCGACGAGAGCAGTGCTGAGCAGGCGTGGCTGGGGGATCCCTACGGAGTGCGGAACGTGCGAAGCTGAGGAGTCAGTGGACCACGTGCTCTTCCAGTGTACTTGGGCGAGGTCGACATGACAGTGGACATGGATCCCGCAGGGAGCCCGAAGTGCGCGGATACAGTTCCTTAGGGTGATGCGGCTGTGGCTAGCTAGTCCGCAGACTCGTGAGGAGGGCATCAGAGCGACTTGCACAACCCTTCAGATCTGGCTAGCAAGGAATGCTCGTACTTTCGGCGAGCGCAGGGTGTCACCGAGGGCAGAGCTTGCTCGAGCACAGGCCACGGAGATCAGCCATATCCCTTCCTTAGACAGACCTTTGACAGCTCGGGACACCTGGGGTTCCCCCCTTGCTCCGGCAGCTCCTTAGATGGTGTTTTTCACCTGGGAGCCCCCACCCCCGAGCTTCCTCAAGGTCAACTTTGATGGGTCTGTGCTGGATGGCGGCACGCGAGGCGGTGCAGGTTTTGTCATACGGGACCCGCACTTCAGGGTCGTGGCCGCAGGCGGCTGCTAGTTGTTCGTTACATCAGTCCCGGGAGCAGAACTGCGCGCAGCCTGGGCGGGTCTTCGACATGCGCGGGCGATGATGTGGGCCAGCTCGATTATTTTGGAGGGCGACTCAGCCACTGTCATTGGGTGGATTCAGAAGGGGTTGAGGGGTGAGAGCTCAGACCACCCCTTGATCCGCGATATAGTCAGGATGATGAGAGATGGGGGGGCCATCCAGGCCAAGCATGTATTTCGGAAAGCCAATGGGGCGGCTGATTGGGTGGCCGCCTATGCGGCCTACCACTCGGGGTACGCCCTTTGGTCGGGGGAGGGGGAGCTGCCACTGGCACTCCGCGAGATATTGTATTTTGATCTTATTGGGTGTATTCATACACGCACTGTATGAAGCACCCGCTTCAGCGAAAAAAAAAATTAAAGAGTAAAAGCTCCCAAAAGAAGGAAGGCATCATCCATACGGGACTCGTTCTGGGTGCGGTTTACATCCATCTTGAAAAAGAGTTGGCTACAATAATCGAATGGGTTAGAGGTCGGCATAGCAATACTGGAGTAGTTGCTACTCTATGATATACTTAGACTAGCGAGAGGGTGCGACTTTTTTCAGGCCATCTATGTGACTATGTCTATCGGAAGGTAAATAATATTGCTGACTGAGTCGTCTTCTTTGTAGCTCATCATGCTGGAGAGTTTCTTTGAAAAAATTAAGGGTATGTTTCTTATTTTCTTCGCTAGTTTTTTTTTTCTAATTTTGTTGACTATATATATATATATATATATATATATATATATATATATATATATATATATATTGGGAGGCGCTGTTGTACTATAATAATAATAATAATACAACCAATAGGCTGGATTAGCTCTAATAAGTAGAGTCTGACCTCGAAATGACCCTATTCAAAATAGTACCTTTCAATGTGATGGAACAAGTATTGCTGAAATAAATGACCCTATTCAAAATAGTACCTTTCATAACAAGTATTGCTGAATTATCACCCCCCTTAGGACCAACATTTCAGTGTTTTCTAGTCGAATTGGGTTTGATCGCACCTTATCTTCTACGGAGTCGATCTCCACAATATTCTGCGAGGGGTTTCTCCATGCTTGCCAATCGCTAGTGTCTTTATCGCCGTTCCTTGCGACTTGGAAGATACTTGCTCCAAGATTAAAATGTCATGCTGTGTCTCATTAGAAGGATAATATAATATTCAAACATACGATGATTGCTTGGTTCACAAAAGCTTGGTCCGGTTCGAGCCCTGATAAAATATTGTGGATTCTTATTGCAGATGTCGTTTGAATCAGAAATGCGATCAGATGCAAAAAAAGAAACGCTGAATGCTCGCATTCGCTGTTCCAACAGTGAATCGCGTTTAATCCAGCCAAGCTGTCAGCCTCCGACAGCTTGAGCCCAGCCTAGCTAGGCCAGGTTGACTTAGCCTAATCGAGTCAATTCGGCCAGGTCTCATATGGAATATCCAAATCCATTAAATTTTGGTACATGTATATTTTATAAATATTGATCATGATTAATAGTATGGATTTTTTATTCATGTACTCTACGATATAGTTTGGCACTGCCCCGCTATCTTTTTTTTTTTTCTTTCTTTCTTTATAAAGCAAGCTTATACAATCCAGTATCAATACATCCAAAAAAAAAAAAACTCAGATATAAAATGTCATTAAGTATGGTCGGAATAACCGACCTAGTAGTTTACAAAAACTCTCCAAAGTGCTTTGCTACATAGGAGAGGACCTAATCCGCTGCTTAATTCGCCACACGATAGATATGCTTGGCTACGTATGATGTGCACTCTCTCGAGCTTCTCCGGTTGTCATGCAAGAGGGGCGAGAGATCACCATCCTAGTCTGGCCCTGAATCCAACCGACCACCATGGCTAAGTCACCCTCAACTGTAATGCAGTCTGGTCTCACAATCTATCTGGCATATTTTACCCATTTGATGTTAGGATGGGCAACATCCAAAATACACAAAATATTTTTAATATTTTTAATACTTTATAAAGTAGATTATAATGAACGATGTAGATGCAGCATGCCTATTATTGAGTTTGATTGAGCGTGATTGAGGTCCCAGTCCTTTGAAAGGAGAGTAAATGGACTCGATCTCTATATACAATAGAATATCTTGGTCAAAGATTTGCATTCGTCGTTCATAATAAAAATTATGTATTGTAATCTTTTCTACGCATGGTTTGGACACTTAATATACTACAAAATATGTCATAAAATATTTAAATTGATAATCTATTTTATTGATTATTATCTATATATCTCTTAAAACTATGCTTATGATATAATTTTTGAAAATAAACTTCCAACCATGCGTCATAAGATGATCGGTACTCTACACTACCACCATATCTTTTATTGTACCGATTTTTCATTGCCATGCTACTATTAAATTGCGTCTTCTTGGTACCGGCGCTGGGCTACACGGCATCATCATGGATCAGAGGAAAAGTCATGAAAGGTGTCATCACAAACAAACCAACGTGGACTCTCAGCCGCCAGTCAAACTCAAGAGCTTTGACCGCTAATTCCACGGTCAACTTTTCCACCCTCTCCATCTCCTTCAAAGAAGACACCCCGGGCTCAACTCGCACCATTAGTCCCATTGGCTTCTACGTAACCATTGGTCCTATATTACCAATCCCCCACTCTCCTATCCTCCCCTTCTCTCAGACCAATTCCGCCCTCTCCTCTCCAACTCCATTCCAACTCCCTCTCTTCCTCTTTGATTCCCTTCTTTTGGTCTCTCCTCCCTATGGCTTCCCCCACTGGGAGTTTAGAGAACTCGGCCAATTCTCGGCCCGCCGCCTTCTCCTTCCCGACCACTTCCTTCTCCGAGCTCCTCTCGGGAGCTGGAAATGATGATGGCGAGGACTGGTTGATGACCGCGGTCACCTGGGGGCTATCTGACAATATGGGGAACGGTGGAGCAGGTGGACCGAAGTTTAAGTCCATGACTCCTCCTCCACTGCCCGTCTCTCCACCTCCTCTCTCTCCATCCTCATACTTTGCCATTCCGCCCGGCCTCAGCCCAAGGGAGTTCTTGGACTCTCCTGTTCTTCGTTCCTCTGAATCTGATGTAAGAATATGAAGGAAAACCGTCTTTTGTAGTCTTACATATATTTCTGATTATATTTCACGAGTTACTTCTTATATTGTAATTTAGTTTTCAAAAGCGTTTCCTCTTTTTCTTAACCCTCTCTCGCTACTTTATCTATCTATTTAAGTGGAACTTTAAGTACCGTAATTGGTTCCTCTGCTGTTTAGCTTTTTCTTGGTAATCATAATATATGAGTCCATGCATGTTGTGGGACAAATTCTAGCTTCAATAACCACAATTAATAAAGGCCAGACCCCTACTTTTTCTGCCATCTCCCAGACCAGTCTTGATCTCTCTCCCCTTCTTCTCACACCATGCTTTATCCCTTTCAATTATTTGGTGGATATTTCTAGTCTTTCTGATTACATAAATGATGCTTTTTGCTAATTAATATGTATTGAATCTCTTTTGATAGATTCTGCAATCTCCAACAACTGGTACTTTTCCTTCACAAGTGTTTAATTGGAGGGGACCTGCTGCTAATTATCAGCAAGGCATCAAAAAAGAAAATAAGGCCCACTCTGAGTTCTCCTTCCAAACCCAAGCAAGTAACGGAGACATGCAAACAACATCCTTCCACCCTTCTTCAATGCCAATTTCTTCGGTAGGCGTTCTAAACTTCCTTTCTTTTATTCTGAGTAACTGTTCCTGTGTGTTATTTTCATCCTTATAGATCTCTGGTATGAAATATTTGTCATACTGGTGACATGTTCTAGGATTCTAATACATATCTTCTATTTCTCTTTGTGCTGATATAGCATGAAAAATCATGGAATTACCAACAACAGAGCGACAATACCAACGTGAAAGCCGAATTAGTCGCTCCCAGCCGAGCAAATTATTCTGGAATTCTCCAGGCTAATACCCAAGCTAACAATGGTGGGCAGCAATCTAATTTCAGTCATTCTACTCAAGCTGCTCAAACCTTAAGAGGGCAGGGGACGTTAGACGACGGCTACAACTGGAGGAAGTATGGGCAGAAGCCGGTGAAAGGAAGCGAGAACCCTCGCAGTTACTACAAGTGCACTTTCCCGAATTGCCCGAGAAAGAAGAAGCTGGAGAAGTCATTAGATGGACAGATCACAGAGATTGTGTATAAGGGTGCTCACAACCACCCAAAGCCCCAGTCCACCAGAAGGAACTCAGCTTCCTCTCAAGCTTTCCAGGCTTCAGGTGCTTCTGAAGCATCTGATCATTCTTTGGGGGCGCAATCGGGTGCGCAAACTGACTCTGTTCCGACACCAGAAAATTCTTCAGTCTCTTTTGGTGATGACGATCTCGATGTTAGTAAATCGGGTGCCGATGAATTCGATGAAGATGAACCAGATGCCAAGCTTTGGTAAGTTTTTATTTTGTTAATTAGAATTTAGTAAGTGTTTGATTGATTAGTCTTGCGAAGGGAAAGAGAAGTGAAATAATGTCTTTCCTTTTTTTTCCAGGAGGAAAGATGGTGAGAACGAGGGGATTTCAGCCTCAGGCAATAGGACAGTGCGGGAGCCTAAAGTGGTGGTACAAACCACAAGCGATGTCGATATCCTTGATGATGGGTATCGGTGGAGAAAGTATGGGCAGAAAGTGGTCAAGGGGAATCCAAATCCAAGGTGAGCATTGGCTTGACTCCTCTTAGTTTTGGAAATCCTAGAATTCTTGAGGCATGCTCATGTTACACAAACTAGCACTGAGCTTAGCAAAATAATCTAGTAAATATTCTTCATCAGAATCAGGGTCTAATCTATTAGAAAAATAAATGATCCTAAGAATATGGATTAAGGTTTTGGTTCCTTGCTACCTATAGGAGCTACTACAAATGCACCACCCTGGGTTGCCCGGTGAGAAAGCATGTGGAGAGGGCATCCCATGATCTCAGAGAAGTGATCACAACCTACGAGGGCAAGCACAGCCACGACGTTCCTGCTGCTCGTGGAAGCCGAGTCCGTAGGCCTCTGACAGACGACAATAGCAGCGAGAATAACTTCACCATGGCTATTAGACCAGCGGCAATGGTGAATCATCCTAATCAAATGACGGATATTTCTCTTTTTGGTGGTAGACCAAATGCTTCTGTGAGCCAGGCTCCCTTTACAGTCGAGATGCTGCAAACTCCAGGGAGCTATGGATTCTCTGGGTTTGATAACTTGATGAATTCTTACATGAATCAACTGGAGCAGCAGCAACAAGGACAGATGGAGGGTGTCTTCTTAAAAGCTAAGGAAGAACCAAGGGATCGATGACTTGCTTCATGAGTCGTGCTATGATGAATTTTTGTAAGGAGAAAGAGCAATGGATACGGTACTATTAGTTAGGATTCCCCTTGTATGCTTTATAGGGTTTTCGGTGTAAATTGAGTTGAGAGGTATGGAAGATTTGATCTCATTTTTTTCATTTGTTTTGAGGTCTTTCAAGCCACAAATGAGACCTCTTTTTTGACGTACAGTAGCTCCATTAGCTGCTTGTCAATCTCGAGCTTTTAATGTGTAGGAACCTCTGGGACAAGCTTGACAAGCTTGATTAGTCTGTTGCAAGTGTTGCGGAACTTTTGCGTATATATATATCACAAATGGCATTGCTTGACTAAATATAAAATTGTATGATGTGTATAAGAACTTTGGTTAATGATTAACTAGCATTAACAGCCACATTTTATATTGGTAATGGTTGTTTGCATCCAAGGAGGCATGCTCTTCAATATAACAATCAAGAGGGTCGTGGGAACATGCAACAATTTTGGGCAGGAAGATTTCCTCGATCTTTACAAGCCTTTCTTCCCTCGCAAGTACAGTCAGTCAATTCATCCTATTCTCTTGACCTGAGAAAGAAGCTTCTGCTGTAACTTTCAAACGCCCATTATTCTTTCCTTTTTCTAACGCAAACAAATATGCAGTCTTCTAGACATATGAAGTGAAATTGGACGTACGTAGTGGCATTTAGAGGCCCTAATCTTCCAATTTAAATATCGACAAGCCCTTCATAACAAAACATAAAACACAATCACGACTTGACTTCTTC